>NC_136997.1:21063576-21103576 GCF_032717465.1 Coenobita brevimanus | reverse complement strand
CTTGTGCAGCTTCTTTCTCGTCGCTGAGTGGTAGAATGAGACAGTATTTCGGTTCTACATCCTTTCCATAGCACTTCTTCGTGGCTAGCAGTGTACTGTAGTCTCTGTTTATTACCATAACAGCATGAAAAATAGAGACATGGTATTTTTAGGTAAGATTAAATTAAAAGAAGCATACTATAATGCTTTTATTCTAACGAAGTTCTGTCTTCAATGTAACAACAGATGAACACTAGATTATGGTGACAGTCACAAAGAAGTGCCATGGAAAGGATGTACAGTCTTTTTCAACCACTGACCCTCTGAAATAAGTTACCTTCTGCAGTTCACTTCCCTCCTTTTGGGGGATAGTGAGGGAACTAAGGGACGTTTCTATAACTAGGCAGCGAGGCCACCTAGTCATGTCGGTGTCACCAAGTGCAGGCGTCCCTTTCCAACTCCTTTTCTGTTATGTGGGTAAACTACATTTCATCTTTTTCTCACTGATGTTCCAAGCCTCGTAACTCCTCTTCATAATCGATTTATTTCCCTGTTACATCTTAACATCCTCATGCCACCGATGCAAACCATGTCAAAATGAAGAAACAGTAAGTTAATTGCAATGTAAAAATAATTAAGGAGAACTGAGCAATATAAATGCTTAGGGAAAAGTCTTTAAAGTTTCTTACGCCAGTGAGATGCAGGACAAACATCAATGTCGTATTTAAGATATCAGACCCATGCTTAACTCAAGGCCGAACTTCAGCGAGTGAGACATCCTGTGTACAACTAACAAATCTTGGAAAATAAATCGCTAAGGAAGAGTTACTGTAATGCTACCTTTGTCATCTAAAATACGTAAAAGTAAGATAACTCGCTAAGAAAAAGTGTTACGAAGACACCTATGGAACAAAAATACGTATACCCATTCCCAAATCAAGGGCGAATTTTTGCCCGTGAGACTTCCTGTATGCAGCTAATTGTTCGAGCGAGCGAAGCAAGCTAGAACACCAAATTTAGTCACAGTTTGGACAAAGATTTATCGCATCAGCAAGAAATGGGGACAGGAGGCGGGAGGAAAACTTTGTAGTACAGTAGCGAACTTTTTTTTTATATCTCAGTCAGTTTTGAAGCTACAAGATAGACACCAATTTGAAAATCGCATAAAAATCCACAATTATTATCATTTCACAGACAACCCGTAATTTCCAATAATTTCTTTTTTTTCCTAAATCGACTAGGCAAGAAGTAACGGTCTAAGGTTGCATGAGTAGCTCAGCAGTATTTTCCGACGATTGCTGAGAGAATTGGTTTTAGGAAGTTTGAGAAAATATTTTTGGTGTAATCTAATAAGTTCTATTTTGTATTTTCAGGTCAGGAAATCAGAGGAAGATGACCAGCCACATGAGACAATATTCAGCACTGCCTGACTTGCTCGCTCGCTCGCTCGAACACATTCCACACTATCAGTGTGGACGCTTATGACATATTAAATCATGCAAGTAAATCGCTAAGGAAGAGGTGCTACGAGTCAATTACGGGTGAATTTTTCCCAGGAAGCTTCCGGTGTGCAAATAATAAATCCTGGAAATATATCTAGAAGAGGTGCTACGACTCACTTACGGACGAGCTTCTTCCCGGGAGGCTTCCGGTGTGCCGTTGATAGATCTTGGAAAGGATGCCGGTCTCCAGAAGGCGGATGAGGTTGTCTGAGATGAGGCGGGTGTACGGGGTGTTGCGACGCAGTAACCAGATCATAAAGTGGCTGTATATCTGTGGAAGTAGGCACACTATACCACCAGCTGTGTCTGTGTATACAGCATATATATCTGTTTATCTATCTGTCTGTGGGTGTAGTGGGGTGTTGCTACGTATTATCCAGATCATCAAGTTGCTGTATATCTGTGGAAGCAAGTACACTATAGCACCAGCAGTGTGTTTGGTTGTTTATCTTTGTTTCTTTGTGTGTGTGTGTGTGTGTGTGTGTGTGTGTGTGTGTGTGTGTGTGTGTGTGTGTGTATAAAATCTGTCCATCTATCCATCTCTCTATCCTTCTGTCTGTATATTTGGCTGTCTGTGTATCTCTACACCACCCACCTTCTCTCTCATAATGTAAGTATCCCGAGTCAAATTCTTGCGATGCTGCGTGTGAATCAGATAATCAATAGGAAGAAGCAAAGTATGTGTCCTCTGCATCACCAGCTCCAACGTGGCCGCATACGGATCGTTGAGGGTAATGTTGGGGTCGAAGTACAGCCTCCTCCCCAGTTCGGCTAAGATTGGGTTCTCTGAGCTCCTTAAGGCGTCTGGTATTGTGCTTCCATATTCGTACATCACTGGCCTGGAGAGAGAGAGAGAGAGAGAGAGAGAGAGAGAATCATCATTGTCATTGCTATCATCATCACCATTACCACCCTAGACTTCTTCCTCACTCCGCAATGAGAAAAAATAAAAGGAACCGACTCTTTTTATTCTAAATTGGCCTAAAATTGTCATCTCGTCATCTTGAATGCTGAGCTGTAGCAATAAGTTTGCCTTAGAAACTGATACTAGTCACGAAAAAGTGCAATGTAGAGCCGTGGCATTGTCTTTTTCTGCCACTGAGTTACGTGAAACATGCTGGAAAAGGACAAAAATCTGAGCCAGGTTTAGGTGACATAAATATAGGTAACAGGTGTCCACAGTAAGGTATGGAACATGATGGAGTCGAGTAGCTCTTGAGATAAAATAAAATTGTTGCATACTAAACACAAATGTTATTCTAATTTACCATTTTCTCTGCAGGTGCACCTTTTGTCTTGATAATTTTTCTATCTGTTTGCTTTCCATTAAAAATGAAGCAAACATTGATGTGGCAAAGTTCTAATTCTCTTCTTTCCTGAACGTCAATCCTCTAGATACTCTATGGTCTGGTTTCGGCTAGCCTGTCATTCTCAGACTAATACGTTTTGTACATATCCATTAATTCTACCGACTTTGAAAAATTCTTTGACTCTCTTACTTTAAGATGGAAACACATTCTGTCAATTTCTTCTTTCTCTGGAATCTCCATTCTAGTTAATTTCAATGTTCACCACCACGTTTGGCTCTCGTACAAATCAGCTGATCACCGTGGTGAACAAACCTGTATCTTTTCTATTCCTAATGACAGAGCAGCTTGTACTCGTACAGCACCCTACCTGTATCCCTGGCCGCCTTTCCTTACAACTAATCCTTCTGCTTACTCTGTCAATCTTTCCCCTCTGTTTTCCTCCTGCGACCACAACCTTATCACCTTAATCTGTCTTATCGTTCCGGTAAAGCCTGTGGACCGTCCCAAGCAGAGGCAGGATTGGCACTTTGGAGCTGCTGATTGGGAGTCCCTCAGGAGGTACTCCTATGATTTTCCCTAGAATGATTATTGCTTCCATGGCTGAGAGCCATCTGAGTTTGCTTTGTACATTATGGAAGTTGTTCTCTCGGGCATGGAAGCAGATATTCTTCTCGTTTACCTTTTGACTTCTGAAAAAAAGAAAGAGGTTTAATCACGCTTGTTCTAATGCTGTCCACAACAAGGAGAAGGCCTACAAAAAGTACCGGAGCTAACACACC
The DNA here is from genome assembly GCF_032717465.1 of Coenobita brevimanus. Taxonomy (NCBI): domain Eukaryota; kingdom Metazoa; phylum Arthropoda; class Malacostraca; order Decapoda; family Coenobitidae; genus Coenobita; species Coenobita brevimanus. Next base: position 21,100,006 of record NC_136997.1, on the reverse strand, counting down.
CTGAATTTCGCCTCTATTACATCTCCGTCTGGAATTTTGCTAAGTCTGTTCTCAATTCTGCTAAGAATAATTTCACTCTTATAAAATGTTCTGAACTCTTTGACTCAGATTCTTTTCACTCCTTCAGCCACCTTACCAAATACCTTTCCAGCAACTGTAATTCGTCCTTCTTCCCTCCTCTCTTCCACTCTGGTGACTTTGTAGCTGTTTCTTCTACTGAAGAGCAGAATTCTGTGTTCAGACACACTCATCCAATTCCACCCTAGATGATTCTGTAACTGCTCCACCATCTCTTCCACCTCTGACATCCTCATGACTAATACTGAAATTTCTTCAGTTGATATACTTTCTGTCCTCACTAGCCACAATACTAACAAGGTGCATAAGCCTGATGGGGTCCCTCCTGTTTTCCTCAAGAACTGTAACTCTGCTTACAACTTTCCTAGTTAAGCTCTTTCCCCTTCGTCTGCCAACTCGCACCTTTCCTTCTTGCTGGAAGTCAGATTGTCCTTAAATTGGGTGACCATTTCCAATCTTCTAATTATCGCCCCATTACTTTAACATCCTGTATTGAATCTATTTTTAACAAAAAAATTAAAGCACCTTGCCTATCACAACCTTCTTTCTGATCATCAGTACGGATTCCGCCAGGGACGTTCCACTGGCGATCTTCTTACATTCCATTCAGATTCCTGGTCATCCTCCTTTTCGGGACTTTGGCGAAAGCTTTGCCATCGCAATTGACATCTTAAAAGATTTCGATCGAGTTTGGCATAAATCTTGTATTTCCGAACCATCCTCTTACGATTGCCATCTTTCTAAGTGTGCCCTCATCTCTAGCTTCCTCTCTGGTCGTTCTACGCCTTTTGTTGTAGACGACCACCGATCTTCTCTTGGAGCTTTCAATAGTGATGCTCCTCAGGAGTCTGTCTTATCACCAACTCTCCTTCTATTCATCAGTGACTTACTAAGCTGTACATCTAACCCTATCCACTCATACACAGATGGCTCCACCCTTCACCGTTCCATCTGCGAGGCTATGGCACACCTAATGTCTGTCTTGGCTTAACTCTCTGATTGGGGTAAAAGTAATCTTGTTAATGTATCAAAAACCCAGTTCTTACCACTTTCAACCCGTCAAAATCATCCGCAGGGGAATGTCTTAATTTTTAATGATATTCATCTCAGTCCTTCATCATCTTCGAACATATGTGGGGCATCATTCTCGAAATTTAGCTTCGAAAGATTATATTACCTCTCTTGTAAAATCTACTTCTAAGAGATTAGCTATGCTAAGGCGGCTCCATGCCTCCTTTACCCTTATACAAATGTTAATTTTTAATACAGGGGTTTTATTCGTCTCTTTGTCAAGTACAGCTCCCATGAATGGGGAGGCTTTCCACATACAGCTCTTCTCAACTAAGTGGAGTCAAAGGTATTTCGTCTCATTAACTCTCTTCCTCTCACTGGCTTCCTTCAACCTCTGTCTCTCCTTTACACTGTTGCTTAATTTTACCTTTCTATTGCTACATTAATAGTCACTGATCTTCATAACTGTATGTTGGCATCCCCCCCTCCACCTTCATTTGGACGGACACGTAGCACCCGTCTAGTAGCAAACTCTCATCCCTTTTCTCTCCAATTCTCTAATGCAAAACCTAATCTTTACTCCCAGTCCTTCTTGTATGTAACAGGTCATCTCTGGAACTTGTCTTACTCTCTCTGTATTTCATTCTGCCTATGACCTCCAGTCTTCTAAGCCCAATGTTCTCTATTGCTCCACTTGCTAACTCAATTATTATCACCATCATCATCACCACTATCACCACCACCATCATCGTCACCATCATCACCACCATCACTACCATCATCATCACCAACATCACCACCACCATCACCACCATCATCACCATCATCATCATCACCATCATCACCACTATCACCACAACCATCATCACTACCATGGCCACCATCACGACCACCATCATCATCATCACCACAACCACCACCATCATCACCATCATCACCACCATCACCACCATCATCATCATCACTATCATCGCCACCATCACAATCACTGTCATCACCATCATCACCACCATGACCACCACCATCATCACCATCACCACCACTATCACCAACACCATCATCACCACCATCACCACCACCATCACCACCACCGTCACCACCACCATCATCACCATCATCACCACCATCACCATCACCATCACCACCATCACCATCATCAACATCATCACCACCATCATCACCACTATCACCACAACCATCACCAACATTATCACCATCATCACCATCATGTCCATCACCACCATCACGACCACCACCACCACCACATCATCACCATACTATTTTTTCACTTTCATGCCATACCTGAGGGACCTGGTAACACCTTTTCCCAAGCAATTTATTCTGCCTTTTACCCATTAATATCATCTTGTATGTTATTGCTGTAAACTATGTCGACATTGAAGCTTTATAAATAATCATATAAGTCAGTGTTAAGATATAATACGCAAAATACAGGGTAGTCCATATGTAGCGCTCCTCTTACACCTCGCCGGGCCATTTCTCGTGTGCTGTGGGGGCGGCTCAGTCATCGCTATATCCATCCTCCATTATTTATTTCCAACCCCCACTGTCACGCCCACGCCAGCAGACTGAGCCATCCCCGCAACACAATAATCAGATGAGTTACTTGTGCAGCGCTATTTCCGGACTACCCTCCATAAAATCCTCCAGCCAATATTCAGTAAACTGTGCGTGTTCAATTTTGCCAAATATTTTCGTTCTTTTCAACTTTATTTCACGTAGCTCAGTGGTGGAGTTTGACAGAACTTTGGCAATGCATCCTTTCCATAGCACTTCTTCGTGATGAGCATTGTATCAAACTTAGTCACGTTATGCGAGTACATAGAGCTTGTAAAATGTCTTACATAAGGAAGAGAGAGATACACACACACACACACACACACACACACACACACACACACACACAGAAGCTTACAAATCAACTCACGTAAGATGGGATTCCGCCACATCTTTCACGGTCTCAAGTTTGGCAGGGTAGACAGGCACTGTCAGAACGACTACGAGGTTGCTTGTATATCCAGCCGCTAAGATGTCTACCGCAATCCACCACACCACCAACCACACCCTCGCCCACCACACTGTTATCTCCTTATCTGGCATGGACTGTCCTATCAACCCAGACCCTACCTGCAAGAAGAGGGAGAAGAAAATAACGACGGTGATGATGATGATGATGATGATGATGATGATAATAATAATAATAATAATAATAATAATAATAATAATAATGTTTGAATATAATTTGCCCTCATGATTTTGAGATATTCCGGTAACACGCACATGCACACACAGACACAGACTCAGGCGATTACATTATCGCCCTAATAGGGGGGCAATAATAATAATAATAATAATAATAATAATAATAATAATAATAATAATAATAATAATAATCCATCCATCCATCCATCCATCCATCCATCCATCCATCATCCAATCCTAAGTCACCCCACAGAGGAGCGCAGGAACCAGAGCGTAGGCAAATTGGTCCTGACATTTAAGATGAGAGTGAGTATCATCTTAAATTCACTCTTATATTAATAATGATAATAATAATCAAAATGTCCCTGGCAGGACTCCAGGACATAAATCAGCAAAGGGGTGTCTCTCCAATTTGGCCTGTGCCAGCGCTGATTGCTCTCATTGCCTATAGACAGTCATAGTAGGTAAGAGCAAGTGACCCAGGTCACTGAAGGACATCATGGCCATGCTTCCTGCGTAGTGCCATGGTAACAAGTTAACCTGGTTTAACCAAGATATCATTCATGGCTGGTTCCACCACCGCTATGACGCTTCCGTGCAGCAGCACCAAAAAAGTTGTTGCATCATTCGTGACAACATGAGGGCAGTGCTGCTGCTAGACAATGCCGCAGCCAATCCTTTCTCTGTTAAACTCTGCAGCAAGGGTGGACGATTGAAGCCTTGATCCTGCCAGATACATCACTGAACTTACCCAGACCATGGACCATGGATTTCCAGAGAGTGCAGAGGCACTTCAGAAAGCTCTACTTTCACCAGTGCATCATTGTGACTGTGGATGGGATGGGCCAGGAAGACTATGAAAACACCAGAGGCAAAGAAATCCCAGTGCAATTTCAAAATATACAACATCAAAGACGCCTCATCAAACTGGCAGAGGCGTGGACGGGAGTGTCTCTTGCCAGAACAATGAATTGCTGGTGCAAACTCCTTAGAGCCCCCAAGACTCCAGCACCACTGCGTGAGTTTAAGGGGTTTGAGCCACTGCAGATGCCAGAAATGTTGGTGGCTGCAGGGCAGAGTGATTTTTTTTTTTTTTTCTTTTTAATGCGAGGAAGAAGGAACCAAAGGCCATGAGCCCGCAGTAACAGTTCCCTCCAAGAGAAAAACAAAATACGAGAGAGAGCCAAATTCAAGATCCGATCATTTTGAGATGCCTGGATACTGCGTTTGAAAGACTGGAGATCATAGGCAGCAGGAAATACAGACAGAGGGAGACAGTTCCATAGCTGACCTGTTGCATAAATGAAAGACTGAGAGTAACGGTTAACTCTTGCATTAGAGAGTTGAACAGAAAAAGGATGAGAGTTTGCTGTCAGACGGGTGCTATGCGCCCGTCGTAGAAGTGGAGGAATGCAAGCAGACAGTTCAGAGGACCAGTGACCATTAAAGTAGCGATAGAAAAGAGATAAAGATGCAACAGTGCGGCGAAGAGACAGAGGTTGAAGGGGGTCAGTAAGAGGAGGAGAGTTAATGAGACGAGAAGCCTTTGACTCCACCCTATTGAGAAGAGCTGTATGTGGGGAGCCTCCCCACACATGAGAGTTGTACTCCACACAGGGGCGGATAAAACCCCTGTATAGAGTCAACAATTGTGCAGGAGTAAAGAAAGAGCGGAGTCGGCTTAGCACACCCAATCTCTTGGAAGCAGATTTTACAAGAGATGTAATATGATCTTTCCAAGATAAGTCCCGAGGAGAGGCTGCAACAATGGCTGGGTGAGGAGGCTGGTGTGCCTAGCAACCATCATCAGACAGAATGGGAGACTGTGGATGAACTACAAGAATGGACACTAGCAAAGGAGGAAGACAAAGAGTGGAAGGAGACGACATCTGAACCGTCTCTGGATGCAGCCATTGATGCTGCAAACACCATCCTGGCCGTGAAGACAAAGTCGGGGGGAATCTGGCTCAGCATTGTGAGATCATGCAGCTAAGCAGGTTGGAGCTGATACAGCTGCAGCAGCAGAGGAAAATCCTGGATAAGATCTTCCAGTTTTTCAAGCCTGTACCAACTGCTGCCAAGAGGCTCTACACAGTCAGAGACCTCCAATGTGCCCGTGGCAACAACATCCTTAGCCAGCCTCCACATAGCCTCAGGATCCAGTGGTACAGCTTTCAGGACCCTAACACCTCAGGACTCTCTGTACCAGATGTGACACCAGAGCCACCAGAATCATCTTTGCCAACAGTGACGATGAATACACTTAATTCAATCTGAAGCATACAAGAAGAATAGACGTGTGAGCACTCTGCATCCATCTGTACAGGTGAAGTGCACAATGCATGAGTTTCCTACCCTTTTCACCCTAGCCTGGCCTCAAATTGCCATCTTCCCATTATAACTGCTGAGTTATGAAAACAGACTATTAATTCTGTACTAGTCATGAAATAGTACTATGTCAAGGGTGTGAAATTATGAGACAGGTTAGTTTAAAAGGGGTATAGTTTTCATTTTTAGTATTACAATATACTGTTTTACTAATTTATATTCTAACTATACTTGAAATCCCACATAAGGGAGGACCATCGACAGTGCCGGTTCTTGACTGCTCCAATTGGAGGGGCCGCTACACATATTGATGGGGCACAAAGGCGTAGCTGGGGGGGAGGGATTTCTCTTTTCCTCCACTTCTCTCTCCCTTCCTCCATCCCTCCATCTCTTCCTGTTCCTTCACATCTCCCTTCCTCTGCCTCAGGCTTGTGGTATATCAGTAAGCTAAAATAACACAATTAAAAACAAATGAAGCATTTTAAGTGCTATTAGAAAACCGCTAAACGTAACTTTGATATAATACAAAATCATGTACATTGTAGAAGGCAAATGTGCAAAACTAAAGATGAAATTATAATGATAATGATATTTCTCCCTCTTTCTATGACTGATTCACTTGAAGATGAACTTGAATTAACAATCTCAACCATAGCAAGTAAACAGTGTTCACATTTTACATGCTATGAAAACGAAGACCTTATTTAGTTTTATTGTTTCAACAAAAATATACCATTTCCATTACAGCAATATAACACTTAAGTTGATAATATAGCACTGGCAAACAACAGCAAGGCAGATTACAAGCAGGGAAAACACACACAAAAAACTTTCTTGTTTTACTCATTTTACAAAATAAGCACTAATAAAGTAAACGTTAGGCATAACACAAAATTCCGTTTCCCATAAAATAAGGCAAATAACATTAAGGCAGAAATTCATGCAGCAGAACTTAAGATTCAATAACGATACATCATCAACCGTCTGCATTTATCAGGAAATGCTGTTTTTCCCATAAAATTAGGCAAACATCAACAGATACTTCTGCCATAGAACTTAAGATGCTTAGCTTATAGCACCAACCGTCTGCATTTTTTGTTTTCAAGGCGTCTTACAAATTCATCCATATTTAGACTTATAATTATTGTTTTTTTCCATGGGCCAAGATCACCAAATTTTTCTTTCTGTCATGTAGCATACCGCGTCGGAAAGAAGTCAGCACTCGTGACAGCGTTGAGAATGAGCTCTCACATGATGTAGATGACACTCTAATAACTAGGGATGTGACATTCTTCTTATGCAGCTCAGGAAATGCTTGTTTGTACTCTTGCAAATATTTACATGTTGTAGATATGGAAGCATCACTGCAGCTGGAAAAATTCTTAAGTAACATGGGTTTTGCAAAATGTATTTCGTTTCTCAAACTCATACAATCAGATTCTTTGTTCTTATCGGCAAGTATTTGCAAAAGGCCAAGAGAGCTGAAATCCAGAAATGAACTTGACTTAGGCAATAAGCAGGACACAGCTTTCATAATATCCAGGTTTTTCATAGAAAATCTGTTTTCCATTTCAGCTATTGCTCTGTTTAGAATGTTGAGAAGAGATCTCTTTAGAAACTGACAAGGAGTGATTGTGGGATTATCAGAATCATTATGCTCAACAGTGGAGAGCATAACGCTTTCGGCTAGTTGCTTACTCATGGGTCTCTTTCTCTTTAAAGGAGGATTACATCTAAAAGCTTCAAAATCAGAAAACCAAGAATCATCATCTCGCTGACCTTCCAGCATCCGTAAGCTGGCATCAATAACTTTCCTAGCACTGCACATATCATCGTACTGAGCCTGCAGCAAGGAATTGGCTGGTTTTAGAGAACCAAGTACTCGAAGAAGAAACTATCCAGTTGCAAAAAATAAATCTGGTTCTTTAGCCGTACTTGAAGGCCTGATGCTTCTGTACATACATTCATTGTTGCTTCTTTATCCTCAGATACCTCAGACAGAATGTTGAGTATAGCATCCTTATTTTCTACTGGGCACTTTGTCACATCACAATGGCTTGTCCAACGGATTTCTAGGAGTCTTTTTAGTGATGTAGCATTATAATTTTGTGCTACATAATGCTGATGGAAGAAAGAATGTAGTGAACTTGAAAGCTCAAAAAGGGACTTGGCATAAGGTTCGTGTTGTATAAAATGCACTATAGTAAGGAGAAGCTCATGATTAAAGGAATGAATATACGGAACCTCTCTGCCAGGCCTTTTTTGTAACAATGCTTGTACTCCACCGTTGACCCCACTCATGACTGCTGCACCATCATAGCATTGACTGATTATATTGTCAGTACTGTAACCTCCATCTTGCAGATGGTTGAGTATTTGTGTTGTTATATAGTCTGCATTTAACTGGCTTAAGTCAAGCAAACCAATCAAGTGTTCCTCAGGCAAAGCATTGCGAACAAACCGTATCATAATGGATTCTCCACATTACATTTGTCTCTTGTTCCATCACTCTTCATACAAAAACCTGATGTATCTCACTGTTCATACTTGCTTTTAACTTCCTGAAAAACTAAAATAGCCATTGTATCGATTACCTCATTTTATATGTCCTATGAAGTGTACTTGGCATTCTGGGGTACTGTCTTAGCTACTGTACCTCTGAAAGTTTTTTTTGTCATTAGTCAAGGTACACTCAAAGAGATTCAGAAAAGGCCCTGTGGAGATGTCTGTTTGTGTCTTCATTACTGTGAAACCTTTCACTGCTTCTTTGTAAAGCAAGCGTATTGACAGATAAAAACGGTATTACTTCCCCTGTGCTACTCACATAGTAGCGATTGTTTTGTGTTTGGGTTGATCCTAATAGACATGCTACTGTTTTACCTGTTGATTGTCTCTGTTTCATCTCTGGCCAGATGGCTGCAGCTTGCAAATGACAATGACTGGATGGATGCTTGTTGAATCCTTTTTCACTTTCTAGTGCAACTTTCCAATTTGAGAACCGTCGCTTGGTAAGAATTAAATCTCCGTCATTTGCCACACGATACTTGCGACAAGGGAAACAGAAGCATGCATCACGCATTACAGAGTATTATAGCCATGGTCGGAAATTGTGCCAGCTTGAAAGCCCTAGCATTCTGTCCAAACATTTTTGGGGAAAGATTTTAGTACTGGCTGTGTTGGACGATCATTGAGGTCATCCTTTGCAAAGCCAAAATAATCATCATATTTCCTAACTAATGAACTCAGAGAAGGACAAACATTGTTTCACTACAATTGGTGCAACTTGTGGAAGGTGCCTCATAGCTAGCTGTGGCAGGCTTAAGTTTACGAGTCAAAAAATTTTCAATGTAAGTAACGTTACTGTACTGATAAGATGGCCAATCTAGTAAAATACGAATGCAATAAGATATAACAACGTCAGTAAGGTCGCCCTCCTGCCTAGACCCCTGCTGACAGCTGCCTCTGCACACAATAAGTCATATATTAAGAGTTGCGGGCAGCAATTCAACAACTTAGAGAGTTGCCAGACATAAATTTTCATCAGTTACCAACAGCAATTCTCTTGATAATTATTTAGAAACAAGACTTTTCATTAACCATTCTTAATTCAGATCAAGCATAAAAATTATTCTAGAATTCTTCTTCTGTTCATTACAGTGTACTGTAGTTGTTGACAATAATGCATAATAACTAATGGGAGTTGTTGCCAACGGTCCACTCAGTGTTGCAACGCGTACGATAAGTATCGTACTGTTAATACATTAACAAAGAGAACGATCAGAGTGGTCTGCAGCACATTTAATATAGAAATAATTTGCATTTGGGAAGGCAATCGAAAAATTTGGTGGGGCATTGCCCCCCCGTGCCCCCTCTATAACCGGCCCTGAGCATCGGACAGATCGGAGTATCTGCTTTATTGGATTTCCACCCATTTGTCTATTATAGTGAGGGCCCTCTCTCTCTCTCTCTCTCTCTCTCTCTCTCTCTCTACATATAATCCAAATCAAATCAAGAGCTGTGTGTGTGTGTGTGTGTCACACACACACACACACAAACACACACACACACAAACTATCCATTTATCTTTCTGTCTGTCCATATGTCTATATCCATCTATCAATCAACACCAATATAATCACCTTGAGAGCAACGTTGACAGGATCATTGATAACACGTTGTTGATACAGAAGCAAGGCGAGAGACGAAGCCACCACAATGGTCGTAGCTGCCAGCAGTCCCCACATAAGCATTGAAAAAGGGTACAGAACATTCCTCCAACGTGGCAGTGGCTGCGGGACGCGTATAAGGAAGGCGAAACTCGTGTCCCAGTGAGGATAGGTGAGATCAAAGTCGTGAAGTCGATCCCTATTTGGCTGAAGAACGTTGACGGTCATGTCCTTCCCGTGGTACATCACTTGGCCAAGCATGCCTGTGTAGGTGCCGTTTATTTTACGTGCGAACCCAACATTAGGGAGGGGAATCATGTTCACTCCAAACCCATACTTGTCTCCGATGATGTTCAAAGCGTCTACATTCCTCCCGACACAGCCACCCATTTTGCCATAGTAAACGAAAGGAACATCGTAGCACAGGGCTGAAACCTGCAAAATCTTGCCCCCGAAATCCAGGAAGCGAGGCGGGAAAAGAGACTTGAGCGTGTAAAGTTTACTAGGGTTCCAAACTTCCATTGGAGCTTTTGTAAGTGAGCATCCTTGTCTGTTGCGCTGTGTGGGTAGGCTGGTGTAGGAATATATGTGTGTTTTTCCTGTTTGAACGACCAACTGCAGAAGTAGGATGAATTCTGAGCGTTGGACGACAGGGTGACTCAAGACAGAGGTCGTGTTGCGATATGGGTCCAGACAGAAGAGGACCAGGTAACAAGGATTCCAGTCTTTGTTGCCTGCCAGGAGGAGGAGAAATGAAGTAGGATCACTGTAGAAAATGATGACAGCTGTAAGTCCTGATCCTCTGATGTGGAGCTGGGGACGTGGAGTATGGAGGAGCGAGTGTTGGCTGGCGAGGTAGACGGGAGTGAAAGAGAGTCCCGCTGCTGACACCACCTGACTCATATCTAATAGGCGATGACTGTGGTTCTCGCTCACCACCAGGAGATCCTGCCCACGCAAAGGACCCCCAACCAGCGACGATAGAGTGTTGGTTGGGAGAGTGTGGCTGTCTGGGGAAGAAAAAGAATGAATTATAGTTGGTTAGTTTTCATCTGAGGGAACTGGGTCATTTCTGTTGCTTGAATGCTAAGTTGTGACTGCATGAACTCGAGGACCCATTGCAGATAAGGATGGCCTAAAACGTTAATCTCCCCATCTTGACTGTTGATTTGTGACAGTAGATTAGCACAAAAGAACAATGCTAGTCACAAAGAAGGTCAATGAAAAGGACGTAAAGCCAGTGTACTGCCTCATTCTACCACTTAAGCTACCAATGGACGAAAATCTAGGCCAAGTTAAAAGAACTATACCCTTTTTACTCTATCTTGGCCAAAAATTAACAACTCTCCAGCTTGAATGCTGAGCTGTAGCGATAAATTAACACTAAAATATGATGGTAGTCATGAAGTGATATAAAAAGAAGGTAGAGCCAAAGTATTGCAGACTTCTGCCACTGAGCTACATGAAATAAGCTACCAGTGGAGGAAAATCTAGACCAAGTTAGAATAAATGAGTATATTTTCTTGTCTAGTAGGAGGAACTCTCTTAAACTCAATTAAATCATCTGGTAAGAGGATATTTAAACATGAATATATACTGTACGTTGATCTCACTATGGGAAGGGGTTGTTTTTGTGGCCTGAGGTTCATCTGAAACGTGGACCCGGTGGACTGAAGGCTTAATTTGCTCGTCTTCCCCAGTCCACCCTCCTCCTTCCGATGAACAGGGAAGTAGTTGAAGGACGTTTGTTTAACCTAGCAACTGAACAGCTTGGTTTATATTAGTCCCACCACATGAAGGCGTCGCTTATGAAATGTGGACCTGGTCGACTGCAGGTTTAAACTGTCATTCTCCTGCTGTCCACAATCCTTCTTTCGGTGGATAGGGAAGTAGTTGAGGGAATGAAGAGAGAAACCTATACTTTACATAGGAAATATCATCCAATACTTTACCAATATGCCGGAATGCAAACCCGGTATGCTGCCTGGCTCTCACCTGAGAGTCCCGGGTTCGATTCCCGGCATATTGATAGTATATTGGATAGCTGAGGGAGGTTTGAATAACAAGGTAGTTGAGCCACTCGGTTATATCGCTGCCACCACATGAAGGCGTCTCTTGCCAGCACCAAGGAAGTTACAAAAGAAAATACAACACCGGGGTGGGATACTCAAACATATTTACGATCCAGGCCCTGTCGTAACTGTGATGATTTTTGACAGGAGGAACTGGAGACATGGAATCATTTCTTTCTCTGTCCTTCCACCCAAAATAAACAACAGAAAACAGATAACATAACAGAAAACAGACACCAGATAACATAACAGACAACACATAACGGACAACAGATATAACAGTTTCCCTCAAGTAACCAGGAATTGTTTTTGACGAAAGAACGCCAGCCAGGGAAAGATTCTAATGTCGTTAACCATCCTGCAAAAACTAATCCGAGATACGACAAGGAATCCACCATGAAATACCTTTAATCCCACCCCAGGACTGTATTCTAATTGGCTTTGGTGATGCCATAAGACATTTTTATCAGCGATTTGATTTGTACATAGTACCTCAGTATCCTCCTGGTGGTAGTATTAGTAATAGTAGTAGTAGTGGTAGTAGTAGTTGTTGTTGTTGTTGCCCTAGGTTCATCTAAAATGTGAGCCTAGCGGACTGCAGGCATAAGTTGCCCTCCCGCAGTCCATTATCCTCCTCTGGGGGGATAGAGAGGGAGTTGAAGGAAGTTTGTATAACCGGGCAGCTCCATAGCCATATTATATCAGTGCCACCACAGGATGGCGTCCCTCTCCAGCACCTGTGTCGATGAGAAAAAATAGCACGAAAGAAAATGTTAAGTGTGATATTCAAACGAAATAGCTAACGAAGAAGATTTAAGAAGCCTCCTGCACCACTTACAATACGTCTCACTGTCACAGGAAGAAGCTAAGACTTTCTGAAGGAGGCTGAAGTATCTGAAGCTCAAGAGGGAAGACTGAAGTTAGGAGGAGGTGAAATTATAATACCTTAGCCTGAACTTCGTTCATTTTGACTTGGCGGATATTTCCTCCTTTCTGCTCTTATTTCCCGTAACTCACTGGCACACTAAGGCAAGACTACGGCTCTACATCCCTCCCATTGAACTTCTTCGTGACTAGCATCATAGTCTAGGGTCAGTCTCTCGTATCAGCTGAATATTCATGATGGAGAGATGGCCATTTTACACCTAGCTGAAGTGAACAGTGAATAACCGTAAAACTGCCCTCTCTCCATTCTCAGTACAGAGCAGTAACAAGAGATTAACACTAGAATATGGTGCTAGTCACAAAGAAGTGCTTTAAAAGAGATGTTAAGCCGCAGTGTTGCCTTTTTCTACCCATGGACTACGGGAAAAAAGCTGCTAAATGAAAATCTCCCCGAGATCGTTAACATATTGGGTCATTTTTACTCTTTATACTCCTATGTCGTGGTGCTGGAGAGGGACGCCTTCACGTGGTGGCACCGATATAACCAGGCGGCTCAATTGCCAGGTTATACATATGTCCCTCAACTGTTTCAATGTTCCCCTACAGGCGGATGGTTGAATCCAGAAGGAAAGCGATTTCACCCTGCACTCCACTGGGTTCACGTTTCAGATGAACTTGATAATATAACTACTAGTACTACTACTACTACTACTACTACTACGTATGATTATTTAGGTCACTGTCTTGCCACTGATCTGAGAGATGAAAAAGATACTGAAAAGAGATTAAATAAGTTTTGTCAGTTTTAATAGTACTTTAAGAAATTTCAAGTTTTTAGATGTGAATACTTTTTTATTTTGATTTAGCTCTTATTGTAAGCCCGAATATGGTCTATGTTTGTGGAACCATAAAAATACACTTAAATCGCGGATGTTTAAAGCATTTGAAGCAGCATACGCTAAATCCTTATAACGAATGACAGGTGCACCTGCCTACGCCAGTAATCTTGAGCTGGCAGACACACACAATGTGTTGCTGCTGAGGCATCACCTGGCTCTTACTTATGCAAGGTATGCCAGAAGACTAATGTCATCCAAAAGTACGATAATAAAAACAAATTTTACATTTTTAAGTATGGGATATTTTTATTCTTTCATCAATAATCATTTTAAACAAACTTATGGAGTGGATGTGTTTGGCCTCACCCTGGACATTTTACAAGCCAGGATTACTTGGGTACAGCGTCATGAAGAAAGGAGAACGCCTGTAATCTTTCATACAAAGTTACAGTGGGTTGTATTATTTTTTAATAGTTCCTCTACTTTTATATGTATATGTTATGTCTTTGTAATTTGTATGTATGTGTTTATACGGTATGTATGTGTATGTGTGTATATGTATATATGAGTGTGTATTTATGTATATGTATGTATGTATATGTATGTGTGTATATGTATATATGAGTGTGTGTATTTATGTACAGTATATGTATGTATGTATGTGTATGTGTGCTTATGTATATATGAGTGTGTGTATTTATGCATATGTATGTATGTATATGCATGTGTGTGCATGTATATATGTATGTATATGCATGTGTGTGAATGTATATATGTATGTATATGTGTATATATGTGTATATATATGTACATGTATATGTATATATATGTGTATATGTGTGTATATGTGTGTGTGTATGTACAGTATGTATAGGTGTATGTGTATTTGTGTATGTGTATGTATGTATATTTGTATGTGCATATGTGTATGTGTATGTATATGTATGCATATGTGTATGTATGTATACATATGTGTATGTATGTATATGCATGTGTGTTTATATATATTTCTTTAATGTACCTAGATATTATATGCAAATGTTTCATTTTATATTTTCCTTTCAGTCTTTTCCTCTTTTATTGTCTTATTTTATTCAAAAAGAATATTTTTAGATTTTTTAGTCTCCAGTTAGTCTTTTATTTTTTAAAAGAGCGTTTTAATTTTTTATATTTATTTCTATCAACAAAATTTGTTTTAGAGCTTTTTTTTTAATTGGCTGTGTTCAAACAGCTACTGTCACTGCTGGTTCCTGTGCCTGCTAACCAGCTACGGAGGTTCAGGCCAGAACTATTGTTACAACTACTGCAGCATATGCGATAAATGACTGAATACCGAATATCATATCACCATGTATTATATGTGTATTATGTACTAATATAAGCTATGTAGTTTTCTGTGCTACGAAATAAAGGAATTGAATTGAATTGAATTGAAACTACTACTACTACTACTATTACTACTACTACTGCTACCACCACCCCCACCCCCACCACCAACTCTACCGCTACGACTACTGTTGCTGCTGCGTTGCAGCGACTACAACTACTAATACTGCATCTGCTACTACAACTACTATTACCGCCTCTGTTACTATTGCTAATGCTACCGCTACTACTACAACTATTACTGCTACTACTACTATAACTACTACTATTACTACTACCACCACTACTACTACTACTACTACTACTACTACTACTACTACTTCTACTGCTATTACAGTAGAGTCGAATTCTAAGTGACAGGAGGTTTTGTAGCACCTCTTCCATAGCGATTTATTTTTCATATGACACCTTACATTGTTTATATGTTCTTTATGCCATTTGGATTTTCATGTAGTTTGCGCCTGTAACATACAAAAGGATAAAGAAATGTAACAGAAGAAATCGCTAAGGAAGTGGTGTTACAAAACCTTAGCCAGACGATCATGTTTAGTTTCGAAAAATAATCCCTTGTATTGCAGACGTTCCATTATCTCTCTCTTTCTCTCTCTCTCTCTCTCTCTCTCTCTCTCTCTCTCTCTCTCTCTCTCTCTCTCTCTCTCTCACCGGATAACACTGGGAAGCTGCGCAGGGCTTCAGCAGGGGCGGCGAGGGAAGCGAAGAAGGCGAAGCAGAGGCAGTGTTGTGTGTATGAAGGCGCCATGGCGAGTGACCACACCTGCCCCGCCACACCACCACCACACCTTCACAAACACCAGCGCCTTATAGCCGGCACCAGGGGGCTTGGCGCAGGCGTGTGGAGGGAGAAAGAGGAAGGGGGAGAGAGAGAAGGAGGAGAGGGAGAGGAGTAAGGGGGTGAGGAGGAGAGGGAGAGGAGTAAGGGGGATGAGGAGGAGAGGGAGGATGTGAAATTGGGGAGAAGGGCAAATTCAGGAACGAACACATATGGTTAATTTCGTGTTGTGTGATTTATTAATATTAGTTTATTGTTAGTATTGTTATTGATGGCAATAGTAGCGTAGTAATAGTAGTAGTGGTAGCAGTATTTCAGAGTTTGTGGGACGTTTGTATATCCCGTATCTCCACCACCCAGCCATGTCAGTACCACCACATGGAGGCGTCCCTCTCCACACTTGAGAGACTTAGCTTCCATGTTCAACACGAATACCAGTATCCCAGTTTGCCATTCTTATGAGGAGGATGTTTGTACAACCAGACAGGTGAGCCGCCTAGTTATATCGGTGCCACCACACAAAGGCCTCCCTCACCAGAGCCAGTAGAGTGGAAAACAGTGAATTAAATAGCTGAACGATTACTGCTGACATTTTCTTGATTGTCTGGTGTAAATGTGATCTTGTTTTGAGACACGAGCTAAAACAACAGCCGCATCAACTCAAAGGCTGACGTTCGTATGAAAACAGCCAATTCTGTGGGGGGTTTTATTGAACACCTGCTGAGTATTTGATGGGGTGGGTTAGCCTGCATGCCACGTTATAGACTGCGTTCAGCAGGGAGGTAGAAAAGCTGTTACCTTCACTTAAGCATTGGATGTGGTTAGCCTGCATGCCACGTTATAGAGTGCGTTCAGCAGCAAGGTGCAACGGTCACACCTTAACACTTATCATGGGTTCAAGCCCTTCAGTCCGAAAACGTATTACTGATTTTAATCCTGCTGCCACCAAGCGATTTTATAGACGTTACTGCTACTACTACTATTACTACTACTACTATTACTTTTTTTGTTTTTAATCACATCCATCCATCGGGGAATTATATTGTGAAGATCAAAACCAACCTTGCTAATACAGTTCACCATTTGGAGTTGTAATGTGAAGGTTAACACTAACCCTCATATTACAATCCGTTGGCCCCAAGCACGCCAACGGCTGTGGTTACCAACCATCTACTATTATTATTATTAATTTTATTTTATATTTATTGATATTACAGTGTAAATAAAGACATCAAACTATTGGAGTCGCTGGTCTATGCGACTTTCGACCACTGTAGCTTCGTAATCCATACCCGCCAGAGTGACAGGTCTGAGGGCTGATGATCTTGTGCACCTGAGACATAGCAGAGCAGACCTCACGAGGGAGAATGAGAGTCGACATCTCATCCAGGCCATAACAGAACTCTGCGGTTGACGTTTCTTCTCAGAAAGAACCTCTCCCAGTCTCGAGTAGAATCTCGCTGCCTCTGGACTCATCCCACCTGATGTTGTGAACACAAGGGGAGTGAATCGACCGTGGTCCACATGTTGGATCCTTTCTTGATAATTTCTATTTTTTTTCATTCCTTTTGCGTGCAGCTTCGAGAGACAGTTCACGATGACATGCTGCCATGGGATCAAATATCCTGATGTCGAAGAACGCCCTCTGCCCACGTGTCCAGAAACCTCGAGCACCAACATCTACTCTTGCATCATTTGATGTGTTTGCTGTTCTGTGGGTGAAGTGCTCGCCGTCCAGGGGTAGCAGAGCTGGCTCAATTGTGACATCATGGCATATTTCCTGCAGCACTTTGGCAGTGAGGTCGCGTACTTCATCGTGTCGGATGCAAACAAAGCCTCCCTTCTCGCATACCATTGCATGGTTTGTATCAAAGGCAGTGCCACAGGCACAGTGTTGAGGTAGGTTCTCTATTGGCCACTCGTATCTCAAGGCTATGACGTCAATAAATTCTTGTTTGTTGAAGTGGAAGCCTTTTGCCTTGAGAGGTAGGGTTGTGAGCCAGTTCGATGCCCCAACCTCCTGTGCAATTTCAACTCTTCTTCACTGGTCTGGTGTTAGATGTTCGATTATGTGCTGCAGCTGGTCTTTTTGTCTTGCTTCACGCTCCTTGCTTATCTGTGTGTTTATATTTTTATGCCTTTGGTGGTCGATTTCACTCGTCTCACCCTGGGCGCAGATCTTCTGTGACAAGGATTCGGTGAGCCTGAGTGAATTTCTGTGTTCATAGCTTGCCACGGCTACTGGATTTATAATGCCAAGGCCTCCCATCCTGGGTGGTAGTGCTAGAAGGTCCCTCTCTTCTGGTGTGGGGATGTGGCCATTGGTTAGAGATGGGAGGAATGAATCCCCGATTGCATCCTCCAGTGATTGTGGCAGCAACTCGATGTCTGGTATGGTCCTCATCACGAAGGTCCACTTGTGCTTTACACCATAGGTAAATGCACTGTATGTTGCACGGGGTTCTGTTTTTACGTGGCTGGATAGTGTATGAATTTCTTCTACCCATGTCTTTACCTTATCACTCACATATTTGTCTTTGAATTCTTCAGTTCCAATCACAGCACCTAGATGCCTCTGACCTTCCTTGGTCACTATCACGTTTGTGCCTCTAAATGCTTCTTGTGCATCTTGATAGTAAATTGGTTTCACGATCAAGATGGACTTACTTGCATTAGGGTAGTAACCTATTTCAGGGCCATGAGATGTTACTACTACTACTACTATTATTACTATTACTACTACTACTACTACCGCTACTACTACTACTACTGTCTATCTATCTATGCCACTACTACTACTACCACTACTACTACTACCACTACTACTACTACTACCTATGCTACTACTACTACTAATATTAAAACTATCTATGCTACTACTACTACTACTAGGAATGACTACTACTACTACTACTACTAGCTATGACTACTACTACTACTACTACTACTACTACTACTACTACTATCGCTGCTGCTGCTGCTACTACTACTACTACTACTAGGAATGACTACTACTACTACTACTACTACTACTAGCTATGACTACTACTACTACTACTACTACTACTACTACTACCACTACTACTACTATCGCTGCTGCTGCTGCTACTACTACTACTACTACTACTACTTCTAATACTACTACTACTACTACTACTACTGCTACTACTACTACCGCCGTTGCTGCTCCTGCTGCTACTACTACTACTACTACTACTACGACTACTACTACTACTACTACTACTACCGCCGTTGCTGCTGCTGCTACTACTACGACTACTACTACTACTACCGCTGCTGCTGCTGCTGCTGCTACTGTTACTACTACTTCTTCAACTACTACTACTACTACTACTACTACTGATAATAATAATAATAATAATAATCATAATAATAATAATACAACGACTGTTGCTAAACTCGCTTCACCTTAGCATGCCCAGATTTTCGTCCTTCTGCAGCTATTTTCACAGCCGGTGGAAGAAAAAGACATTCCTACGGCTCAGCATCCATTACACAGCACATACTCGTGACTAGCAGCATATTCTAGTAATAATCTCTTGTTATCACCCGCCTTTACCATGGCGGAACGATAATGTTTTTGCCCGTGTGTGTGTGTGTGTGTGTGTGTGTGTGTGTGTGTGTGTGTGTGTGTGTGTGTGTGTGAAATTTTAGTAAATAAGATAACTTGGTCAAATATCGCCAGTTAGGATGAATTGTCTCTCCGGTCTATTTCTACACTTTAAAAATCTTACTTTACAAAAATTCCAATACCAGCCAAAAAATAAAATGTTACGATATTTGTAAAAAAAGAAAAAAAAAAGAAAAAAGAAAAAAGAAAAGGGCTTTGTTGATATCTTATTTTGTATAGATAGAGATTTTTTCATGCATGTCTCTTTATTTATTTATTTATTTGTTCCTCTTCCTGGTTAAACCGTGCATGGTGGATTACGGCTCCTTTGTTCCGGCAGCCCTTAAAGCCTCCAAAAATCCAGTCTATTCCACTCTGGGCCACAGGATGGAGTTGGATTCTGATAGATACCTCCCTGACACTTATGATTTCCTCCTGAGAAAGGTGTTGAAGGGCACCCACGGCCTCATCGTCTCTATTGATTACCTCGTCTGTACTCAACACAGAAAGGGTCTCACGCAGTCTACCTACATTATGGACGAATCGGTAGGTTTTATTTACTTTTCCAGATTAGAAATTATTGTATGTATGAAAGGAATATAAGACCATATTCTCGTCGGTTAAGGAAGCTCCCTAACACCTTCTCCTAACCGATTTATTTAGCTGATTAGTTAATATCCTCTGCTGTGTGCTTTAAATCATTCAGATATCAGCATACTCTGCATAAATAACTTACAAAAAGGATATTAACTAAACATAGAAAAGGATTTTAACCAGACATACGAGTATCCAAAAATATATAACTAAAGGAAAGGGTGTTAGGGAACTCCCTTAACCGTTACAAAAAGTGAATTCGGTGCAGTATAAAAGGGAATTTCAAAAACACGATAAATAGACACTAAAACCTGTATCCTCGTCAGGTTAGGAAGCTCCCGAACACCTTTTTTCATAGCTATTTACTCTTTGATGACTGGTTAGCATTCTTTTGTGCGTTATTTATGCAGAGTACGGCGATGTTAGAAGGATTTATATGACACCGAATACGACAGCAAGGTGTAATAGGCAAACTAAATCGCTTAGGAAATGGTGTTAGGGAGCTAACCAGCGAATATTGTAACACCGAATACAACAGCAAGGTGTAATAAGCAAACTAAATCGCTCAGGAAAAGGTGTTAGGGTGCTAACCAGCGAAATACAAGATGATATTGAGCAAGTAGTGCAGTTGATCTGAAACTGACCACTGAAAATTCCAAATATTTCTCTCCCACGTTGATAAAACTGGATTCTTAAATTTGCTATTTATAAGACTTCTTTTACATAATTATAACCTGGTGTATATATATTTTTTTTTATTAACATTGTTTTCCTTCCTCTGCTCTGTTAGTAAGAAAAGAAAAAGAAAGTACTGTTAACAAAAGCACTTTCAGATGATAACGGATGATAAAGGATTAATCATTTCGCAACATCATGAGTAATAGTGATCATTTTGGATACTATAGGCCTTATCCAGCGCTATAAACATTTTTTTCTTTATCGATTGTATATTAGATTAGGTTAGAAGATAGGGAGTATTTCGTATATTAAAATTTGTGAGTATATTTCGTGTACTTCTGAAGCGAGGATGTACATAGTGTATCAAATCGAGATAGTGTAATTCAAAAGACACATTTGTAATCACAGTATTTTGTTGTAATATTAAAGCCTTTTGTGTAAAAGTGGTGGTAGATGGTGGCGACTATCATCCACTCACTTGATGTAGGCTGCCTACTTCTTCCTTCACCTTTATCATTCTTGTTCTGCCTTCCTTCTTCTCTTCCTTTTTCTTCCATCTTTTCTGTCGCTTTTTATTACCCCGTTTCCGTCTTCAGATGGCTGAAGAAGTGTAATGGTTTCCTGTTAGCTAACTCAAAGGCAAACGGCCACCCCTTTCGAGACTGTGGCGTCTGGCTATAGATAGACAAACAGATAAACTTTAAATTGTATTACCAGTTTTTATAGCATCAAACATTCCCATAACATTTAGTAAGAAATTGCTGGAGATTATTTTTAGAAGGTTCATCCCTGTTTTCAAAATTTAAAGACGAAAAAATTACTTTTTTTTTTTTTTCACGCATCTTATACCAAATATAGGTGTACAAGAATACTACATTATTAACTGTTCTGTACACGTAAATAGACCCAAATATTACTACGCCCTCTCAGAACTCTATAAACGTTGATTAAATCTTGTGTTGGTATTTTACAGACCAGTATTGTTATATAAGGGAGATTGGAATGCGGTGTTGAATTTTTATCACCATAGCTACGCATATAGGACATCCATCCATCCATCCGTCCATCTAACCATCCTTCCATCTAACCATCCGTCCATCCAACCATCCATCCATCCATGCATCTATCTATCCCTCTGTCTACCTACTAATCAGCTTATATGCCTACCTACCTACCTTCCTGTATACCTGCCCACATACCTACCTACCTACCTTCCTACGTACTCTTTCTTCCTACCTACATACTTACCTGTTTACAAATCTACCTACCTGCATACCTGCCTACCTACCTACCCGCCTACCTGCCTGCCTATCTACGTAGCTTCTTACATACTTAACTGCCTTCCTACATACCTACCTTCCTGCATACTTACCTACCTACCTTCCCACATACTTACCTACCTACCTACCTACTTACCTACCTTCCTACATACCTACCTTCTTACCTACCTACCTACCTATCTAATCTAACCTAACTTAACCTAACCTAATCCAGCCGAACCCACACTTACTGAATCAGCACATATGCCTACCTTTCTCCCTATCTACCTACCTACATACATACATCCTTACCTACTTACTCACCTACCTACCTACAACTTTCCTCTCTCTACAGCTCTACAAGGACTACATGACGTGGTTCCTGCCCCGTAACACCCCCTACGGTAGTCTCATCTCAGACTGTCTCAAGAGAATCATTGAAATTGGAATTTTGGGCAAGATATACAAAACTCATTCGGAAATCTTCACCTTTAGGAGCACCAGGGTAAGTTGGTATTTACTCCGCTTATGAATGGTGGTGTGTATATTGTGCTGGCTAAGTTTTGTGCTCCTGGGACGGCTGAAATGGTGTTGGAAGAGATATATTGCATGATTCGTGAAATTACAGTTTAGTTTTTTTTTTTTTTTTTTACAGAAGAGAGAAAGGAAAAACAAATGAGTCAAAAAAAATAATTTAGTAAGTGAACCTAAAAAAAAAAAAGAGGGTTTGGAAGGGAGGAGAGAGTTTAGGAAAAAAAAAAATTAAAGAAAAGGATTATGAGAAGAATGGATCCAGACTCTTCCTGCTGTCAGTAATGTCAGCCTTTATTCATTGCAATAAATCCTTTCATATTCTTTTTGCAACCAATGACCGATTTTATTTAGGTTTTTGGAAACTGCGTAGAAAAGGAGTAAAATTGGCAGGATTTACTCTTCAAAATTTATAACTTTCCACTTATAGAATATATATCCAGGTGGTTGATTTTCTCCAAGACATACTTTTATTAACGTGACTGCAAGTTCGGCAATATTCAACTTTCTTGCAATGCTGTCTTGTTGTCTAATAGCTAGTTTTGCTTGTCTGATGGCTTGTGTTGACTTGTATGATTGTCCGTTTTGCTTGTCTGATGGCGCGTTTTGCATGTCTGATGGCCCATTTTGCTTGTCTGATGGCTCGTTTGGCTTGTCTGATGGCGTGTTTTGCTTGTCTGATGGCCCATTTTGCTTGTCTGATGGCCCGTTTTGCTTGTCTGATGGCTCGTTTGGCTTGTATGATGGCTCGTTTTGCTCGTCCCTGAACCCTAGCGATGATTTCTCCGTAGACGGCCATATCCTCGGTTCTCGTTGTGTTGTCTGTGTTGTAGTTGTTTTACTTCGGATTCCGGAATTTTATAACTAAGATTAACTTTCCGCAGAAGGGAAGAGAGACCTGGGAAGACTCTTGCATTTTTCCTTTTTCTGTAAACAAATAAGAAAAACTACACAAACTGTCTTAAATTTAATCTTATGCGACACCTGCAAAAAGTATCGTAGATCTCAGGTCCTCATTCGTTCTGGAAAAATAAATCTTAGGGCCAAATAAACCTAAAATCGGGAAGTATGGTGAAGACCCTCCCCTCTTTTTTTTTTTTTTTTTTATGTGTGATGATGATGGAGCGTATCTGGCCTTCCTATATGGTTGCTGGCTGCGTTCTTTAATATGGGATGCAGACTAACCATACGTAATAACCACAGGCTTTACTTAGAATGACCTTCAGTAATTAGAGGTTTGCATTCCACTTTGCTATTTAACCCTAGATCAACAACCATGCCCAACTAACGCTATCGGCAACTACCGGCCACATGTGGCCAGATTTGGGAATTAAAAAAAAATATTTATTTATTTTCATTGCACATTTATAAAAATTTTATCACATGTAAAGACTAATGAAAATGTTGGTACAAAAAAAAAAAAGTGGAATTTTTTATATAGTAAATTTTTTTCTAAAGGCACTAAAAACCTGTCAAAATTACACTTATCGTAACATCTATCTATCTATCAATATACCTAGGCTGCTTCCCCCAAGGAAAGGGAGGTAGCCGAGACAGGACGACTCACTCTCCATTTATTCATCCATTCAAACACATTTATTCGCATCCTAGCCCCAAAGGGGAGAACGGACAGATCCTCACCGCACCACACCGCACAAGGGTCAACTGCACAATGCAATCAGTGACATCCGCAGCAGGGCCCGACAGCAGAACTGGTTTACCCCTGCCACATCATAATACACCCATCCCCTTACCTGCACCTGACCTGACTAGCAGCCTTCTCAAGGGTTGCCGACAAGGATACATTGATTCCAGATATCCCCTTGATGGTCATGTTAATGCCTAGAAAAAACTATAAAAAAAAAACACACACACACACACACACACCATACAAACGTTGTTTGCAACCATGGGCACATGTGGCCTTTTTCAATATATTAGAGAAATAAAAAACACGAGCACCCAGACGCACCTTGAATCGAAAGAATAAGCCAAAAGGGGAAGCTACCTGGATGGTCAGCCGAATTCTCAAAATGGCGCCATGGTGCCAAGCTTTTAAACTTTGGCCAGATGTGGCCGGCGGTTGCTGATCTAGGGTTAAGGAAACATATGACCATATATTGCATATTGACTGTGGTATTTTTTTTAATGCAAAGAAGGAGGAACCTAGGACTGGAAGCCTGCAAATTGTTCCCACTAGAAAAAGCAAAAGCAAGACAATAGGGAGCCAGATTCAAGGTCCGTTCATATCGAGATGCCTCGACAAACTGCATTTGAAAGACTGGAGGTCATAGGCAGTAGCAATTACAGACAGAGTATGGCAGTACCAGAGTTGACCTGTTGCATACATGAATGACTGGGGGTTATGGTTAACTCTTGCAATAAAAAGTTGGAGAGAAAATGAATAAGAGTTTGTTGCTGGACGGGTGCTACACGCCCGCCTTAGTGGTGGAGGGTAATGTGCACCATGTATGCCGTTCACGTTTTAATATCATACTCTGCACTCTTTATCAATGGATATTAAAGTAAAACGTGCAGAATAAATCGGCAAGGAAGAAGTGTTAAAAGTCTTCAGTGTCTCGTTTTTCCTCCTACAGGTTCAAAGTTACGAACATTTGTAACGAATTGATTGTAATAATGTGCGTCTTGTATGCTGCTCTGATGAGAAAATTAGTCAAATCTGCAGAATAAATCGGTAAGGAAGAGGTGTTAAGGAGTCTCCAGTTCCTCGTTTTTCCTCCTACAGGCTCGAGGTACCAGAGTGCTTAGCCTAGACCATCTTGTCACGATTTCGTGCGAGCGTATTTATATAATTTCGTGACATTGTACTTTGATGAGAAAACCATGAACTCTAGTGGAATTCCCACTGGGCATCACTCAGTTCAACCGTCCTCGTATTCACTTCGATCGGGATGGTTTTCAGAACATTTGTCACTGTTTCACAAGTGACCATTCTTATCCACAACATTAGTGCTTTCACTGAGTGATTTATTGTGAGTCTATATCGTTCACCTTCCTTCCGATGACTGTTGAAGTTAGGCGACGCCTATTTCCGGTGAACACGGCCATCTTTCGCCCCTTTTCCTAGTTTGAAGTCAATCAGCTCGGGATCGTCGCGAGAATAGGATCGTTTTGTGCCCATCATAGAGCAGCATCTCCATTGTACAGCGAATTCTTGAATCTCTACCTAGTCGGAGATTGGTGAAGCGGGCTGGGAGCGAATAGCAGCGTTGGTGTTCATCACAGGCACCCAGACTTTCGTTTTGGCTCCCATCCACTGACCAGGATTTCTGTTCGTTTTTCTAGGCTTAAGTTTAATTGGCTTTTGAATGAGCGAGTGAATGTATTCTCTTGTTATTTGAATTCATGAGTCCACAAGTGACCATGAAATTCTTCTTTTGAATTCATTTTGAGATTCATATAAAGTAAATTTATTTTGTTGTAATCAATAAATTAACTGTTCTTATCTTTGAGCTTAATGTAATTAGACGTGTTTTATTTCTTCACATTAAGCTTATTTTACTTGCCGCTCTTAGTTTGCACAAACTCTACAATATTCATAACTGGTGCTTAGGCCAGTTCTTTTGTATCAGACTTAAATCCGTTGTGCCAGCCAGGAGTTAAGCAACGGCAAGAACCTGTTTATTATTATTAGCATTATTATTTTTTTTTTTTTAAATAACAGAACGGAGGAAGGAAAAACAAATGGAGGAAAAAAAAATAATCCATACACCAGACTACTAGTGTCCTCCATTCATAAAATATCTGTAACAGTTAGACTTGAACAGTTGTGAGTTGAAATTTGGAGGAAAACAACTCTGGGGAAGCGAGTTCCAGAGAGATGCAGTTCGGGGAATGAAAGAATTCTGATAGGCAGAAGTTCTGCAATATGGTTGAGTGACATTCCAGTCATGAGCGCTACCAGATGCCTGTGTAGCACGAGGGAAGGCATGGAGAGGCGGCACCATGGATGCAACCTCGTCTGAGCACTTGCCAAAAAAATATCTGTAAAATAACGCAAGGGAGGCAACATTCCTTCTTACTTGCTTTATTCTGAATTTTGTCCAGTTGTCTCAATGCAACCTCTCCACAACCACTCCACAAGGGTGAGCATTATTCAAGCTGAGAGCGCACATGACTCTTATAAATTATAGCTAACTGCTCATCGGCGAAGAAGTTACGGACTCTGTACAATAATCCAAGTTTCTTTGAGGCGGCCTTAGCAAGTGATCTGACATGAGAGGTCCAGCTGAGGGCACTGTTAAGTGAGACACCAAGAATTTCAATACTTTTGGAGATGGGAATATTAGTAGCACTGAAGGTAATGTACGAATCTGGCAATATCTGTCTATTAGTAAACTGTATATATTTAGTTTTACTAGCATTAAAAGACACAAGGTTGTTTTGTCCCCATTCACTGATTGTCAGGGGTGGAGTCACTTTCTCGAGAGGCTAACAGTACTACAAACAGCACTCGTGAGTAATTAGTCTCTGCTGTGTACTGTTGAGAAAATTTATAAATTTTTTTCTTTAGAGAATCGGCGAAGTAAGCCGTCATAAAGCAAAACTTAACGCTTGATTTTCACAATTTAATTCCATGTCTCTATTTTCAAGTAATATAAAGCAATTTTAATTCATAAATTCATCATCCCCCCGTGACATCTGGCGACCTCATTCCAGGATATTAACTCCTAACTCTAAAGTTATTAATGAGATAATACTTACTCACTCACACCTAGCTATTTGTTGTCATTCAAGTCTGTAGGCACTACCTAACTGGTGGTTATTGATTCATTTCTTTTAATTTTATGTAATAGTTTCCCAGTTACTAGCATTTTTTTTCTTTCTTATATTCTTTGCCAGTTTAACTAGATAAAACTGGTCACCACCAACCTGTGACTATATTCTTTACTTTCGATTATTAGTATTTCTCTGCAAAATAGCAGTCAGTACTCAGTCTTTAGTCCACTCAGCCTTAATTGAGTTAGCATCATGACTTCTAATATATATGTACAGAAAGTCAAAGATATGGGGCTTACTAATCCCCAACAAATTAAAGAGTATGTGCTCTCACTGTTTAGTTACGAACAGCAGCGTGAGAATGATGCCCGTGAAGAGCATAGAATTCAACGTGAATACGAGCGAGAACAACGTGAACACGAGCGAGAACAACGAGAGAGAGAACGTGAATACGAGCTAGAACAACGAGAGAGAGAACGAGAACACGAACGTGCCGAGCGCGAGGCATGTGAGAAACATGAACTTGAGATGCTGAAGCTCAAGCAAGACTCTTTGGCTTCAGACACACCTGGTACAGCTAACCCAAGCTCTATGAGCGCTCTCCCTGCACATGTTCTGGCAACCCCACGCATCAAGTTTGCTTCATACAAGGAAGGCGAGCGAATCGAGCCATTCATAGCTCGTTTCAAAGACATGGCTCAGATGTACCAGCTGGATGAGGCAGCTAAGCAGCTCCAGTTTCTTAGCTTGTTTGAGGGCCCTGCCCTCGATATTCTCCACAGAATTAGTGGAGACAATCTCACGTATGAGATGACGAAGGCTGCACTCATCAAAGTGTATGGTCTCACCGTTGACGACGCCAAAAGTCAGTTTATGAGGATGCGTCTACAAGAAAAGGAGACTGCTGTTGTTTCTTGATCGGCTTGCTGCTTACTTAGATGAGTGGATGGAGAAAGATGAAACTCCTCCCACGCGAGAGGGGATAATTGACCTTATGCTGCGCACGCAGCTAGAAAAGTCGTGGCGTGCTGAGCTTATGGCTCAGCTTAAGATCTGCTAGGTAAGGGATGCCAGCCAAATGGTGGAGAAGGCTGATGCATTCTTCACTGAGTACGGGTATCAAACTCGTAAGCAACACAATTGGAAAAGGAAAGCTGACAAATCTGGGAAACCGTCTCAGACTAAACCCCAGCATCAGGGCCATTCTCAGAATAATGGCCAAGGTCCAAACAAACCTTAGAAAAAGGACCAGGGGCAAAATACCCAGAAACCTGCTTGGAAGAGTTTCGACAAGTACCCTAACCAGCAGCAGTATCAGCCATGCAATCGACAACCGGGACAATCCTTTTCAGCACCACCCCCAGTGTATCATAGCCAGGAGGCAAACGCAGCCTTTATTCCTCAACAGCAGTACGGTGGTGTCGTCCCTAGTAGCACATGTACTTCTCCACAGGTCACTAGTCCCCCAGCGACAGTGAACTCTCCGCCACAGGTGGTCAATGCTCCATCTCCCCAGATGGTGAGTACGACACCTCAGGTATCTAATTCTCGGGGCATCATGTTTGCGGCATCATTCATTCAGCAGCCTCATCAGTGGGTGGCTGCTTCCTCCACAGGCCCTCCCACAGGTAACAGTGCCTTCCTTGTTCAGCTAGGGTTATTGGGAGGTGTTCCTGTAAAGGTCCTGAGAGACAATGGTTCCTCAGGTTGCTCTGTCAGGCAGACTCCAGTTCGGCCTGAGGAGTATACAGGTCGACAGATCCAAGCTCAGCTTCTTGATGAATCAGTGACATTGTTCCCTGAGGCACGTATCCAGGTGGCATCTCCATTTTATGCTGGTACGACAATCGCAGTTGTCATCCCAGAACCTTTGTTTGACCTTATAATAGGCAACGTACCCGGTGCCAAGTATAGTTGCACCGTACATGATGCTACTCAGACTTCGGCTGCAGTAACATGAGCCATGGCTAAGGCACCGAACTGTGTCACCCCAGTGACCATTGCATCACTCAAGATCTGATTTGCAGTCAAGATATTGGCCAAGAACAACAGTCTGACCCGATACTTGCTGCTGTGTTGAAGAAGCAAAAGGGTAGAGTGATTAAGTATTCAGAGGGAGATCAAGCCAAGTTCCTTCGTAAACAAGGACGGCTGTACCGTGAATCACGAACACCCCAGGGCGAGGTTCGACTGCAGTTCTTTGTTCCTGCTAAGTACCACCAAGCAGTGTTAGAATGGGGTCATTGTTCAGCCTCAGGAGGTCACATGGGCAAAAGGAAAACCCAGGTTTGTAACTTTTTCTGGCCAGGAATGGGGCAGGAAATAGATAGTTTTGTGCATTCCTGCAATGTGTGTCAATGTACCACCATCCAGGGCATGTCCTTCCTGTGCCGTGTGAATCCATGCCCATGATCTCTGAGTCAGTTGAGAGAGAGGGCAGTGGTAATGTGGGTGCAGATCTGATGTCTCTCCCGTTGGCCCCACAGGACACATTATGTCCAGGGCCTGTACATATGTATGTACCGTAGGTTAAAGGGGAAGTTCACGACCCCCGTAGGGACAATCCGAGGCCGTGTTTGAAATACCTTATGGCGTCTCAAGCTGTGGGCCTCTCGGAGCATTCCCAGAGAATGCACATTATCTACATGAGTGTTCACAACCACGCTGGGTGTTAAATGTGACTTGCCCGAGATTGCGTAGGGATTCTCAGCATGCCAATATTAATCATAAGTGTAGAGTTCTTTTAACCAGTAAACTGCCTGTTCTCAGAGATTTGAGAACTCCAAGGACTAGCACGTTTCCTGGTTAATAATGTAGGTTTAACCAGTAAACTACAGGGGTCCTCAGAGATTTCAGGAATCCAAGGACTAAGTTTCCTGGTTAATGATGTATCCATTAACAAAATAACTGTGTATTTTTTGTAACATAAGTACTGACTACTAGGCAGAGAAGGAAACTGTAATAAAAATTGTTGCACTGACACTTTTGATGCTCCACCTTGATTGCTTTCACAGGTACAGTTGGCGGGTGTAGCAGTTTTGTCGTGCAGATCAGCTGATCATCTCTGCAGCATGCTGCCTCCTCTTCTCTTCTGCCTCATTGTCTCTATTTACTATCGATCTGTATTATATCATTTTACACGTAGGCACAGTTACACCACAACTGTCACACCTACACTGTGTATTACATACATCACACTACATAACAGTTAGTTGTTAATGTAAATGTAGCGAACTTTTTGCTCAGTTTGAGCTGAGTACACGATTTTTCCCCATCGTCAGGGAGTTTTTTCCCCAAGCTTGCCTCTGTTAATGTAAATACAAGGTTTTTACACTCATGGCGACTGTGATTTTCTCCTGTTGCAGGATAGTACACACACCACAGTGTGAATCTTGTGTGACTGAGTTAGGATTTATATGCATGTATATCGAAAATTTTTCTGAAGAAAAGTTTGATTTTGATGGGGCGTAATGTCATGAATTCGCCCGAGCATATTTATATAATTCCGTGACATTGTACTTTCATGAGAAATCCAATAACTCTAGTGGAATTCCCACTGGGCATCACTCAGTTCAACCGTCCTCGTATTCACTTCAATCGGGATGGTTTTCAGAACATTTGTCACTTTCACAAGTGACCATTCTTATCCACGACATTAATGTTTTCACTGAGTGATTTATTGTGAGCCTATATCGTTCACCTTCCTTCCGTTGACCGTTGAAGTTAGGCCATGCCTATTTCCCTTGAACACGGCCATCTTTCATCCCCTTTCCTAGTTTGATGTCAGTCAGCTCGGGATCGCCGCGAGAATAGGATCATTTTGTGCCCAGTGTAGAGCAGCATCTCCGTTGTACATTGAATTCCTGAATCTCCATCTAGACGGTGATTGGCGAAGCGGGCTGGGAGCAAATAGCAGCATTGGTATTCATCACAGGCGCCCAGATTTTTGTTTCGGTTCCCTTCCACTGACCAGTATTCCTGTTCGTTTTTCTAGGCTTAAGTTTAATTAGCTTTTGAATGAGTGAGTGAATGTATTCTCTTGTTATTTGAATTCATGAGTCCACTAGTGGCCATAAAATTCTCCTTTTGAATTCATTTTGCGATTCATATAATGTAAGTTTATTTCGTTGTAATCAATAAATTTACGGTTCTTTTCTTCGAGCTTAATGTAATTAGACTCATGTTTAATTTCTCCACATTAAGGTTATTTTAGTTGCTGCTCCTAGTTTGCACAAACTTTTTACAATATTCATAACTGGTACTTAGGCCACTTCTTTTGTATCAAAGTTAAATCCGTTGTGCCAGCCAGGAGTTATGCACCGGCAAGAACCTGTTTATTATTATTAGCGTTAGTTATTGATTGTCAGGGGTGGAGTCACTTTCTCGAAAGGCTAACAGTTCTATAAACAGCACTCGTGAGTAACTAATCTCTGCTGTGTACTGTTGTGAAAGTTTATAAATTTTCGTCTTTATTGAATCAGCGAAGTAAGCCGGCATAGAGTAAAACTTACAGCTAGATTTTCACAAGTTAATTCCTTGTCTCTGTTCTCAAGTAATGCTAAACATTTTTAATTCATGAATTCATCATCACCCGTGACACATCTACAGGGCCCTTTTTAGCACTGGGCCTGGGTGCTGGTGCTGCTGGTGCTATGTTGGTGCTGGAGTGCTATGGCAAGACCAGATCACTGCTGCCACATTTCCTTCATAAAAACAGATGGTTTACAAATAACCGGATGAACAATAAAAAGCAAGAACTCATAACTGGATGAACAAATAGTGGAACAGGATGAATAAAAACACATAACTTAACTCAGTGAACAATAACACAAGCAAGAACATATAACAGGATGAACCAACAGTGTAACAGGATGAATAAGAACACATAACAAGGTGAACAACACAAGCAAGAACACAATAAGATGAACAAAAACACATGCAAGAGCAAACAGTACAACAGGATGAACAATTACACAATCAAGAACATAGAACAAGATGAACCAATAGTGTAACAGGATGAAAAAAAAAAAAACATAATTTAACTCAGTGAACAACAACACAAGCAAGAATACAACAGGATGAATAACAACAACAAGCAAGAACACATAACAGGATGAACAACACAAGCAAGAACACATAACAGAATTAACAGCAACACAAGCAAGAACACATAACTGGATGAACAACAATAACATGTAATAACACGTAACAGGATGAACAACACAAGCAAGAACACATAACAGGATGAACAACACAAGCAAGAACACATAACAGGATGAACAACACAAGCAAGAACACAATAGGATGAACAACACAAGCAAGAACACATAACTGGATGAACAACAATAACATGTAATAACACGTAACAGGACGATTTACACAAGCAAGAACACATAACAGGACGAACAACACAAGCAAGAACACATAACAGGATGAACAACACAAGCAAGAACACATAACAGGATAAACAACAGCATAGAAAGAACACATAACATGATGAACAACAACACAAGCAAGAACATACTCGTATAACAGAATGAACAATAGCACAAGCAAGAACAAATAACAGGATTAACAACAACACAGCAAGAACACAACATGAACAACAACACAAACAAGAACACAACAGGATGAACAACAACACAAGCAAGAACACAACAGGATGAACAACAATCAGCAAGAACAAATATGAAGATAAACAAGAACATATAACATAGTCAACAAGAACACTACAACAAAAAAACTATTAAATACACCAACTTGTAATTTGACTTCGTGCCTCATGTGTTTGTGTAAAAAAATCGGTATCTATGGGTCCCATTCTCAGCCGCAACGGAGGTAAGAATTTTGTATCTATGGGTCCAATTCTCAACCGCACTGGAGCTGAGAATACTGAGAATCTTATATATATGGGTCTAATTCTCACCTGCAACAGAGCTAAGAATTTTATATCTATGGGACCAATTCTCAGCCACAACGGAATGTTACTAATAACCTTATGGGCGAAAATACTTACTCATAATTTCCGTATATCATTGGTAATTATAGCTCTTTAATGGCTGACAATTAGACGTGTTTATGTAGGGTTTATTTTTTAGAACTTTGCTCCAAAATTATCTTCCTGAAGAGTCTCTAAAAAATCTATGGGAAAAAGTAACAAATTTGTTTTTGAAGTAAGAAATTGGATTGTAATATTTATCATATTACTGTTAGTATTATTACGATTATGATTATTGTTAATTTTATTGTTATTATTATCATTATTGTTATTGTTATTATTATTATTATTATTATTATCATTATTACTATTATTATTATTATTATTATTATTATTATTATTATTAATATTATTATTATTATTATTACTACTACTACTACTACTGCTACTACTACTACTACTACTGCTACTACTGGTGAATTATACTGTGAAAATCAAAACCAACCTTGCTAATACAGTTCACCATTTGGAGTTGTAATGTGAAGGTTAACACTAACCCTCATATTACAATCCGTTGGCCCCAAGCACACCAACGGCTGTGGTTACCAACCATCTACTATTACTATTATTATTTTATTTTTTATTTATTGATATTACAGTGTAAATAAAGACATTAAATTATTGGAGTCGCTGGTCTTTGCGACTCTCGACCACTGTAGCTACGTAATCCATACCCGCCACGGAGACAGGCCTGAGGGCTGATGCTCTTGTGCCCCTGAGACATAGCAGAGCACACCTCACAAGGGACAATGACAGTCGACATCTCATCCAGGCCATAACAGAACTCTGCGGTTGACGTTTCTTCTCAGAAAGAACCTCTCCCAGTCTCGAATAGAATCTCTCTACCTCTGGACCCATCCCACCTGATGTCGTGAACACAAGGGAAGTGAATCGACCGTGGTCCACATGTTGGATCCTTTCTTGATAATTTCTATTTTTTTCTTGTTCATTCCTCTTGTGTGCTGCATCGAGAGACAGTTCACGATGACATGCTGCCATGGGGTCGAATATTCTGATGTCGAAGAACGCCCTCTGCCCACATGTCCAGAAACCTAGAGCCCTGACATCCACTCTTGCATCATTTGATGTATTTGCTGTTCTGTGGGTGAAGTGCTCGCCGTCCAGGGGTAGCAGAGCTGGCTCAATCGTGACATCATGGCATATTTCCTGCAGCACTTTGGCAGTGAGGTCGTATACTTCATCGTGTCGGATGCAAACAAATCCTCCCTTCTTGAATGGCATTGCATGGTTTGCATCAAAGGCAGTGCCACAGGCACAGTCTTGAGGTAGGTTCTCTATTGGCCACCCATATCTCAAGGCTATGGCGTCAATAAATTCTTGTTTGTTGAAGTGGAAGCCTTTTGCCTTGAGAGGAAGAGTTGTGAGCCAGTTCGATGCCCTAACCACCTGTGCAATTTCAACTCTTCTGCACTGGTCTGATGTTATATGTTCGATTATGTGCTGCAGCTGGTCTTTTTGTCTTGCTTCACGCTCCTTGCTTATCTGTGTCTTTATGTCTTTCTCCCTTTGGTGATCGATTTCAGTCGTCTCAACCTGGCCGCAAATCTTCTGTGACAAGGATTCGGTGAGCCTGAGTGAATTCTGTGTTCATAGCTTGCCACGGCTACTGGATTTATAATGCCAAGGCCTCCCATCCTGGGTGGTAATGATAGAAGGTCCCTCCTTCTGGTGTGGGGATGTGGCCATTGGTTAGAGATGGGAGGAATGAATCCCTGATTGCATCCTCCAGTGGTTGTAGCAGCAACTCGATGTCTGGTATGGTCCTCATCACGAAGGTCCACTTGTGCTTTACACCATAGGTAAATGCACTGTATGCTGCATGGGGTTCTGTTTTTACGTGGCTGGATAGTGTATGAATTTCTTCTACTCATGTCTTTACCTTATCACACACATATTTGTCTTTGAATTCCTTAGTTCAGATCACAGCCCCTAGATGCCTCTGACCTTCCTGGGTCACTATCACGTTTGTGCCTCTAAATGCTTCTTGTGCATCTTGATAGCAAGCTGGTTTCACGATGAAGATGGAGTTACTTGCATTAGGGTAGTAACCTATTTCAGGGCCATGAGATGTTACAAAGTCCCACCATTTCCTCACATCCTCAACCTTGCCAGCACCCGTGAGATCATCTGCATAGGCTACCTGTTTTACATTGGTGGCCTCGTATTTGATCTGTTGTTGCAGCACTGTCAACGCCATGGCGTACATAGCCATGGCAACGGGATTTCCCTGGGTAGTTCCTTCTGTGGACTGGATTACACCGACATCGTGAGCCGCTGTCTTACCCATAATGTAGAGGTCTGCTGGTTCTTTGTAGGTGTTTTCCACATATTGGGCAAATGCTGGGCATCTAACCTTGATATCGTGCAGCATTGCCTCCCGGTTGATGGAATTAAATGCATTTGTGGCATCAACTAATAATACTGCCTGACAGTCCTCTTCCCCAAATATTTTCCTCATGGAGTGAACTGCTGCCTCACCTCCTGCCTGCTGGCCTGCACACACCTGGGGGTTGCCAACTGCCTGTTTCACATCATCTTTCACCACCTCCATGACGCATTTTCCTATAATCCGTCTTAAGACTTCACCCACCCCGATGGGCCTGCATCCAGGATTCTTATCAAGGGGGATTAGTCTGCAAGCCGTCAGTGCTTCGATGTTACTGCACTGACTTGAAGCCAGCTTTCTCGTCAATGAGGCACTGGTGTTACATAGGTCTGTTGCTGCCTCCCCAAACTTGATGTTACTGAGGATTACTCGCCAAGATGTTGCATCCAGGCCTGATGGTCCTGCCCCTCCCTGTGTGTGCATTGCCTTCCGCCACACCATATCTCCAGTTATCCTGTCATATATGATGGGACTGGGAGGAGTGTAGTTGCCGTCAAGCTTTGACTAGGCACTTGCTTGTCGTGCAGTCGGGTGTTTTTCTTTTAGTTGTTGCATTGTTTCATCTGTCAGGTCAAGTACTCATTTTGGTGATTCAGCTGACAGGGATCTTGTTGCCATCGAGACCTTCCCCTGTCTCATCTTGCCGCCAAAAATCCTTGCAACATCGTTGGTATTCTGATTTTTTCTGCCTCGGTTGTTTATTCTCATCTGCAAGGCCCTTGCTTCTTCACGTAGGTTGTCGATTTCACCTCTTTTCCATGTTTCAACCCGCCTTTGGATGGCTTTAATATTTTCTGCAGTGCTAGCTCTTGAG
>NC_136997.1:20963576-21058576 GCF_032717465.1 Coenobita brevimanus | reverse complement strand
TTCATATGTTAGCATTAACTCTCTCTCTCTCTCTCTCTCTCTCTCTCTCTCTCTCTCTCATATTTAATTTTTTTCATCTGCTACCTTTAACTTGATCTCTCTCTCTCTCTCTCTCTCTCTCTCTCTCTCTCTCTCTCTCAGGTCAGTTACTTTGAGCTGAAAGTAAACTCATCTCTTTTAGCTCTCTCAGTTTCTTTTTCTTTCTCAAACCATCTTTAATTTTAGAATCCTATTCGAATTTCCTGTGGAAATTTCGTGATGTAATTCGCTCAGCGATATTTTGTGGACATTATACCTCGGTATCCTATTTTTCATAACTAACTGGCTGAATAAGTATTGTAACTCTTGATCCTTTTCACAGCACTTCTTCGTGACCAGCATCGTGCCTATGTTATGCATGTAATCTTATCATATATATATATCTATATATATATATATATATATATATATATATATATATATATCTATATATATATATATATATATATATATATATATATATATATATCATCATTATCAGCCGTTAAGGTCCACTGTTGGACCGGCCTATCCCTACCGAAGCAGGGACGATACAAGCCAATGTATCTCTACCCAGTGGCTTAGGCTGTCTGGTAGAGACTGTATGTAGGGTGAGAAGTGCTTGTAAGTGTAATTGTAGTGTTGTAGTGGCTTTGGATGTTTGTGTAGTCTGTGAACCAAGTGTAATCGGCCCGCCTTAAGCCGATTGGGTGCAAGCATACTAGTATGCGACACTGGTTCAACCACAGCACCCCTTATGTCCGGCAAAGTAGCAAGTGGCTCGGTGAACGATTCCCAAAGTTTTTACAACTCTGGCGGGAAGCGAACCCTCGTCCACCAGCGTGCGAAACGCACATTCTACCACTGTACCACAAAGGCTCCATTTTTTTTTTTTTTTTTTATGTGACCGACTCTGGACATAGGCTTCACAGCCTGCTTTCAAGGCCCAGTAGCCCTCCTACGTACCGCACACCTCTATATGTCACCACTTCGACGCTAACACCCACCTTCCATACTGAATACATGCTAGGGCTGTCTCATACAGGACTGGTGTATTGGTATTAGCGGGGGTATTTGTACGACATGTCGGTGGGTCTTCTGGTAGATCAGTAAAGTCTAATTTTATGAAATTCAAATCCTTAAACTGTTCCCTGCACCAGCGGGATTTGAACCTGGGTCCGTTAGGACTGCAGGCCAACTCTCTACCGATTAAGCCACCGCCTCCTCTATATATTATATATATATATATATATATATATATATATATATATATATATATATATATATATATATATATATATATATATATAGATTATTTTTCTGACAGGACAAACATTACTTTTCTGTCTATGCCTAGCCTTCGCTTATTTATTCATCCATCCATCCATCATTAAGTCCTATGCCTTCCCATGAGGAGCGTAGGAGCCCGGGACTAGGCAAGTTGGTACTAATATTTAAGATGAGAGTGATTAGCCTCACTCATCCGTGAGTGGCATTACATGAGCAATAAACCCAAATAACTACTTGGATGTAAACCTACACCGGCTTAATCCGATTGGTGCACCTTAATTACCCACTCAACCACCAGGCGCCATTATTTGGTTATATGGTTACCACCCAGCTAGTGTAAATGGTTTCGTGGTGTACAGAGAACCATTTGGCTTGTCACTCAGTGTAGAGTTACCCATAGGCAGAATGAAGAGGAAAGAATGAAGGAAAAAAAGACAGAAGAGGGAGTGTAAAGTCACCCGTAGGCAGAAGGAAGAGGAAAGAATGAAGGGAAGAGAGAAGAGGAAGGAGGGAATAGAGGAAAGGGTAGACACCCAAAGCAGCACTACATCGAGTGAGTGGATGGTAAGCGCCCCCACCTACCACCACATTTATGCATTTATTTATTTATTTATTTATTTATCTGGCGAAACTAGGAATCTCCCAGATCTTAAACACTGCACATTGAGTGTATGAAATTCGATCAGCTGTAGATATGAGGCAGAAATGAGTCTCCTCGGTTACCAGATAATTCTGCCCTCAAAACTGACTACAAATGGCATTAACTTATCTATCTACCTACCTATAAGTCTCTCTCTCTCTCTCTCTCTCTAAATATATATATATATATATATATATATATATATAATATATATATATATATATATATATATATATATATATATATATATAGAGTGTGGTAAGTAAAGATGGAGGTTTGGAGGGTGAAGTGCTTGAAAGGGTACAGCAGGGAAGAAAGGTTGCTGGTTCCTTGAAAGCAGTGATAAGAAACAGGGAAGTGAGCATGGAAGTGAAAAAGTTACTACATGACAGTATTGTGATACCAACTCTAACGTATGGAAGTGAAGCTTGGACATTGTTGGAAGGACACAAGTCAAGAGTGAGAGCAGTGGAAATGAGTTATTTAAGAGGAGCCTGTGGAGTCACATGGATAGACAGGCTGACGAATGAGGATATAAAGGAGCGTTGTGATGTTGATGTGGATGTGATAGGAAGCGTTATGAGGAACACACTGAGGTGCTTTGGCCATGTGGAGAGGATGGAGGGTGAAAGACTGACGAAGAGAGTGTATGTGAGTGAGGTGGAGGGGGGAAGAGGGAGGGGGAGGCCGAGGATGAGATGGAGGGTTGGGGTGGAGAGGTATATGAGAGAGAGGGGTGTGAGTTGCGAGCAGGGCAGTGAAATGGCGGAGGACAGGTCGACTTGGAGGCGATTTGTTTGTGGCCACCCCAAAAGGGATTGAGGAGTCTGGCAATATATAAATATATATATATATATATATATATATATATATATATATATATATATATATATATATATATATATATATATATATATATTGCCAGACGCCTCAATCCCGTTTGGGGTGGCCACAAACAAATCGCCTCCAAGTCGCCCTGTCCCCTGCCATTTCACTGCCCTGCTCCCAACTCACACCCCCCTCTCTAATATACCTCTCCACCCCATCCCTCCATCTCATCCTCGGCCTCCCCCACCCTGTCTCCCCCTCCACCTCACTCATATACACTCTCTTCGTCAGTCTTTCACCCTCCATCCTCTCCACATGGCCAAACCACCTCAGTGTATTCCTCATAACGCTTCCTATCACATCCACATCCACACCACAACGTTCCTTTATATCCTCATTCGTCAGCCTGTCTCTCCACGTGACTCCATAGGCTCCTCTTAAATAACTCATTTCCACTGCTCTCACTCTTGACTTGTGTCCTTCCAACAATGTCCAAGCTTCACTTCCGTACGTTAGAGTTGGTATCACAATACTGTCATGTAGTAACTTTTTCACTTCCATGCCCACCTCCCTGTTTCTTATCACTGCTTTCAAGGAACCAGCAACCTTTCTTCCCTGCTGTACCCTTTCAAGCACTTCACCCTCCAAACCTCCATCCTTACTCATCACACTACCCAAATACTTAAACGTACTCACATTTTCCAATTCCTCACCATCCAGCCTCGCTGTACATTCACTAACTTCACCTCTCTCAAAGACCATCACTTTACTCTTACCTACATTCACCTTTAGACTCCGTTTCTTACACACTCTCTCAAACTCATCCACCAAGCCTTGCAGCTCCCCTTCGTCTTCACTCAACAACACAGTATCATCTGCAAACAACAGTACAGGGAGTTTCCAAACACTGTCCTCTCTCACCAGGGCCACTCCAACATCCACTACCCTACCTTGTACCTCTTTTATTACCCCATCCATGTACAGATTGAACAGCCATAGAGACATGACACATTCCTGTTTCAAACCAACTTTCAAAGAGAAAAATTCACTTAGTTCACCATCCCCACGCACTGCAGCCTTCGCACCATCGTACATACTCTTCACAGCATTCAACAACTTCCCATCTACTCCATATATTCTTAACACTTTCCACAATCCTTGTCTATCCACCCTGACATATGCTTTCTCCAAATCCATGAAAGCCGCATACAACTTCTTTCCCTTCTCTAGAAACTTTTCCACTAAAGATCTAAGAATGAATATCTGATCTACACAACCTCTTCTCTTCCTAAAGCCTCCCTGTTCTTCTCCAACTAATTTCTCTGTTCTTTCTCTAACTCTGTCTATAAATATCCTACCATACACTTTTCCTATTATACTAAGAAGACAAATGCCCCTATGATTACCACACACTTCTTTTTCCCCTTTTCCTTTGTACAAGGGAATAATTATACCTGACTTCCAATCCTCCGGGACTCTACCTTCCTCCCAGGCCAATCTGCACATCTTCCACATCCATTATACTACTATCTCTTCCCCATGCTTCAGCATTTCACCACACACTGCATCAATTCCTGGCGCTTTCCACGATTTAACTTTCTTCATTGCTTCCACAACTTCTATCCTACTGATTTCTTCCTGTCTTCTCACCTCCCTCCTTCTCCCAGCCATTCCCCAGCCACTTATACTCGCATTACTACCATCCTCTACGTTCAACAATTCCTTAAAGTGTTCTCTCCATCTGCTCACTTTTTCTCCCTTCTCCACTAGTAATTTACCATTTTTATCTTTCACTCCCCTGCTAACTTCACTTACACCCTGTCTTACTCTTTTCACTTCTTTCCAGAACATTTTCTTACAGTCCCTCCACTTTACACTCAAATTCCTTCCAAATTCCTCATCCACTCTCTTCTTACTCTCTCTTACCAATCTTTTCACCTCTCTCTTCCTTTCCACATATAACTCTCTCTTCCGCCTCTCAACTTCTTCCACGCCCCTATTTCTCATCCATTCATTGTATGCTTTCTTCTTTTGTCACCCCCCTCCATCTTCTCTTCCTTCCACACACCACATCACATGCTGCACATATTTCTTCTGTATATATATATATATATATATATATATATATATATATATATATATATATATATATATATATATATATATATTGTTACATTGCTTATGATTTCATCATCCTTTGTATAATTCTAACGTACAGTATGCTGCATGATTGATCACGATTCGCCTCGTGGCTTCCATAGTAACCGGACTTGCTTGTTCTGCCTGACTCCCCCCTTCTCCCCCTTATAGTAGAGTAAGTCGTTCTTTCTGTTGTTCAGAGCAGGAGTGTCAACTCTTTGTCCTCTGTGCCTTCATTTGCGCGTCATTCTTGCAAGTTGTGTCAAGCTCTGCCGGCCCCCTATATAATGAGCTCAGTCTCTGCATTAATGGCCACTTAGATATACTCCTCATTTTGTTCACATCTCTGTCCTCCCCAGTACAGTTGGTATTATTTTTGTGAGTGCTCTGGAAGTCTCCAACCATCTAGCTGCTGTGTAATTTTAGTATAAGTGTTATTACATTTTTTCTTGTACTGTATAGCATAAGGTGTTAATTCATAGGCCTAGTGAGGTTTTTATGATTCAGGTGGAGTTTTTGATGTCAGCCATTATTAATAATATTTTGTATCTGTAATAATATATCTTGCATTAACTGAGCATTATCCGGTTTTCTCATTTTATCACGGCTGACTTAGATAAATTTACTCTTGCTAATTTCGTGTTAATAGAGGCTATTGCAGTTAACCATATATTTAACCTGTTTTTTGCCATTACATTATCATTATGAGTCCTGAATGCTTAGTTGTTAAAGTTTAAGCATTAAACTTTAACTCGTAATTTTACCTAACTCTTTTGTTTTGAACCTGGAACTTTGCGGAACAGTAGTGATTTTGGCGTTCTCACTTGAAGTGTTCATTATCTATCTCTGTTCCGTAACATAAATTTGGCGACCTCTTATCAGGATATTCAGGATATTATCATAAGGATATTGCTCGATATTTTGTGACTGTGATTTATTAATGATGTCTACTATTACTACGCTTGATGAAGCCAAAGATTTTTTGTCAAATGTGCAAACAGTGTGTGATGTAGAAAACAGAACAAAGAATGAACTTAAGCTTGTTGCTCAACAATTGGGAATTGCTGTTCGCTCTCATCAGGCTAAAGATCAAATTGTTGACATGATTAATAAAAGCTTGTTTAATGTAACTCCTCCAGATGAGCAAACGCAGATTGAAATAGCTAAGTTACAGCTAGCCCTGCAGGAGGCTCGTGCTAAGGAGGCTGAATCTCAGGCACGTTCTAAGGAGGCACAGACACAAATTGAAATTGTTAGGATTCAGGCAGACCATGAGTATCGCATGAAACAAAGTGGAACTGGATCATCTAGCTCTGATGATTTTGATGTGGCTAAAAATGTTAAACTTGTCCCTCCTTTTAATGAATCTGATTTAACAAAGTATTTTCAGTTGTTTGAGAGGGTAGCTACAGGTTTTAATTGGCCCAAAAAGTATTGGCCAGTACTCCTTCAAACTGTTCTCACCGGTAAAGCTCAAGTAACTTATGCATCTTTGCCTCAGGATCAATCTGATAATTATGATGTAGTTAAGAGCTTGATTCTTAAGGCCTATGAGCTTGTTCCTGAAGCCTATAGAGTAAAATTTAGGACAACTTATAAGCAAGATAAGCAATCCCATGTTGAGTATGCAAAAATCAAAGAAGATCTGTTAGAGCAGTGGTTAAATTCTAAGAATGTGGATTCTGATTTTGATAAATTTAAGCAGATGATTTTCCTGGAGGACTTCAAAAGGTGTATTAATAATGATGTAAGCCTATATTTTGATGAGAAAAGAATAGATAATTTGTCTGATGGTTCAGTTTTAGCTGATGAATATGTTCTCACTCACAAGAGATATTCTAAAGAAAAAAGGAAAGCTGAGAGTAAATACGTTGCCTCTACTCAGAGTACAGGTAACAGGAAAGAGAATAAAGATGATGTTTCTCAGGAAGTAAATACCAGCTTCACCTCTAGATTTCAGAAAAGTAAATGTACTTATTATAGTAAGCTTCGTCATACTACGGAGAAATGTTTCAGGAGACAGCGTGATGTGAACAGAAAAAAGTCTTTAAATATTCAGTCAACTGGAATAGTGTCCAACCTTGAGAGTTCCCAGAATTCTTTATCTGAGTTAACTGAATCTGCTTTGAGGGGTAAATTAAATTCTCATAATGAAGCTCCTCTTTTGAGCAGTAACGTGGGTGACACTCTCAAGAGTTCATGTGCTAATTTCCTGTCTGATGGTTTTGTCAGTCCTCTGGAGAGTAATAACAGGAAATCAGTTAAAATATATCGTGATACAGGTGCTTGCCAATCCCTTATGCTGACCAGTGTTCTAGGCTTTAATGTTAATTCCTGTGATGAAACTGTAATCTTACAAGGTGTAGGGAATAATTACTTCTCTGTCCCTCTGTGCAGAGTGAATTTAGAGTCTGGTTTTGTTAATGGTTCCGTTATGGTTGGGTTGGTT
Source organism: Coenobita brevimanus (assembly GCF_032717465.1). Lineage (NCBI taxonomy): Eukaryota > Metazoa > Arthropoda > Malacostraca > Decapoda > Coenobitidae > Coenobita > Coenobita brevimanus. The sequence continues at coordinate 21,051,212 of NC_136997.1, read as the reverse complement.
GAGACACTCCCAATGTCAGGTGTAACTTTCTTACTTGGAAATGATATTGGTGGAAGTCAAGTGCGTCCAGCTCCTCAGTTGTCCAGTGAACCAGTGATTGCAACCCAGGATTGTGATGTCCCTGATGTGTTCTCTGCGTGTGCTGTCACTAGGGCTAAGTCTAAAGTTACTGGTGGCTTAGAGGATAATGATGATGATGATGTTATCCTTGCTGACACTTTTCTTGCTAATTTGGACCACTCACCAGATGAGCCAGTACCTCGTAGTGTTGATAATTTGTCTCGTCAAGAGCTGGTTGAGTTGCAGGTTGCTGACCCTGAGTTGAAAGGTCTAGCTAACTCTGCTTGCAGTGAGGAAGAGTCAGCTGGTGCTTCCACTTGTTATTATATAAAGTCAGGAGTACTTATGAGAAAGTGGAGACCCCCAACAGCATCAGCCGACTTTGAATGGGAGGTTGTACATCAAGTTGTCATCCCTCGTGTTTGTAGGTAGGATATCATTAGAGTGGCTCATGATTCCAGTTTGGCAGGACACCTTGGAGTGAGGAAGACTGTGGCACGCATTTTGAAACACTTCTACTGGCCAGGTATCTTCAGAGATGTTTCCTGGTATTGTAAGTCTTGTCACACCTGTCAAGTTGTGGGGAAGTGTAATCAGACCGAAAAGGTTGGACTTCTAGTTCCCATTCCTCCTTTTGAGGCGCCATTCACCCGTGTGTTGGTGGATATTGTGGGCCCTCTTCCTAAGACTTCTTCAGGATTTTCTTGTCTTGACCCTGATTGATATGGCTACTCGTTATCCTGAAGCCATTCTACTTAGAAATATCTCAGCAAAGAACTTGGTTAAGGAAATGCTAGGGTTCTTCACAAGGTTTGGTCTGCCCAAGGAGGTACAGTCAGACTGGGGAAGTAATTTCATGTCAAATGTTTTCAAGCAGTCTCTGAAAGAGTTGGGCATTACCCAGATCACGTCTTCAGCTTACCATCCCCAGACCCAAGGAGCATTGGAGAGATATCATTAAACACTCAAATCGATGCTCAAGAAATACTGTTTGGAACATCAGAAAGACTGGGATAAAGGTCTTCCATTCGTTGTATTTGCCGCAATAGAATCTCCAAATGAATCACTGGGCTTCTCACCCTTTGAACTATTGTTTGGCCATGAAGAGGACCCCTTAAGCTACTCAAGGAATGCTGGCTGTCGGAGGAAGATGACGTCAACCTGCTGGAGTATGTGATGAAGTTCAAAGAACGGCTGTCCACTGTTTTACAGCTGGCGAGAGAGAATTTAGGAGCTGCTCAGGAGAAGATGAAGACGTGGTATGATAAGAAGTCCAGGTTACTCCACTTTTAGCCAGGAGATCAGGTTTTGATTCTGCTACCGGTGCATGGGCAACCTCTTCAAGCCAAGTTTAGTGGTCCTTGTTTCGTGGAGAAGAAACTCAGTGATATCAACTATGTCATCACCACACCAGATTGTAGAAAGAAGAAGCAACTTTGTCACATCAATATGCTAAAGTTATATCACAGGAGGGACGAAAATAACCCAGTCTGCACTGTAGCTGTTCCACCCGAGTCTGCAAGTGAAGTTCTCCCATGCAGCATGAGCCTGAGTGATAGTTTGGGGAAGAATCCTGATATCATGAATGATCTCCAGACTAAGCTTTCTCATCTAGCTCCCGAGGAAAGGCAGGAGTTTTCGGCATTACTGCAGGAGTACCCGCAAGTGTTCCGTGCCACTCCAGGAAGAACCACTGTGTTGATGCATGATGTCGATGTTGGAGACGCAAAGCCAATTAAACTGCCTCCTTACCGTGTGAACCCAGTGAAAGTTCCTCTCATCCAGAAGGAGCTTGGCTACCTCTTGGACCACAAGATGATTGAGCCCTGTCAGAGCGAGTGGAGTTCTCCTGTCACTCTAGTCCTTAAGCCAGGTGGGTCACAGCGGCTTTGCATCGACTACAGACGTGTTAATCAGATAACCAAAACAGACACTTACCCTCTCCCTTGCGTGGAAGATTGCATAGACAAGATCGGAAAGGCTAGGTACATAAGTAAGTTTGATTTGTTAAAGGGATACTGGCAAGTACCTATAACTGAACGTGCTAGGGAGATCTCATGTTTTGTAACACTAGGAAAGACTTTTGCATGTTCTGTAATGCCATATGGTATGAAGAATGCACCAGCCACTTTTCAGAAGCTCATGAAAGTTGTAACAGAGGGTTTGGCAGGGTGTGTTGTTTATATTGATGATGTATTAATCTTCAGTGACAACTGGAAAGATCACCTATGCCATGTCAGTAAATTTCTTGAGCGTTTGGTTCAGGCTAATCTTGTAGCTAATTTATCAAAGTGTGAGTTTGGTCAACCTAAAGTTCAGTACTTTGGGTACGTAATTGGTGATGGACACGTTGCACCACCAGCAGCTAAGGTTCAGGTTATAAGTGATCTTCCCAGACCTAAAAGTAGGAAAGAGCTACAAAGATTTTTGGGAATGGTAGGTTATTACAGGAGATTTGTTCTTAACTTTTCAATTCTTGTATCACCACTTACAGACCTACTGAAAAAGGGAGTTAAATTTGTCTGGAACGATAACTGTGAATCCTCATTCAGCAAACTTAAAGCTATCCTATTAAGTCAGCCAGTGCTCGCTACTCCAAATTTTGCTAAGCCTTTTAAGATGGCTGTTGACACAAGTGATACAGGAGCTGGGGCTGCAAGAGGATGATCAGAGTATTGAACACCCTGTATCTTATTACAGTAAGAAGTTCACTCCACCTCAAAAGAACTACTCAACTATTGAGAAAGAGCTTTTGGCCTTGATTTTGGGTTTACAGCATTTTTCATTTTATTTGTGTTCTGGTTTTGACCCCATAGTCATTTATACCTATCATAACCCACTGAAATTCCTTAGTAAGTTTAAAGATAAAAATCAGAGATTGACAAGATGGAGTCTACTTCTTCAGGAGTATTCATTAGACATACAACATGTCTAGTGGAAAGAAAATGTTATTGCAGATTGCTTATCTAGACTTTAGACAGATTGTTTTAGAGTAATAAGAAATTTCCTTTGTAAATTTCTTTTTCTTTGTGGGGAGGTATTACACAGCCTATGATTTCATCATCCTTTGTATAATTCTAACGTAAAGTATGCACCATGTTTGAACACGATTCGCCTCGTGGCTTCCATAGTGACCGGACTTGCGTGTTCTGCCTCACTCCCCCCTTCTCCCCTTGTAGTAGAGTAAGTCGTTCTTTCTGTTGTTCAGAGCAGTAGTGTCAACTCTTTGTCCTCTGTGCCTTCATTTGCGCGTCCTTCTTGCAAGTTGTATCAAGCTCTGCCGGCCCCTATATAATGAGCTCAGTCTCTGCATTAATGGCCACTTAGATCTACTCTTCATTTTGTTCACAACTCTGTCCTCCCTGGTACAGTTGTTATTATTTTTGTGAGTGCTCTGGAAGTCTCCAACCATCTAGCTGCTGTGTAATTTGAGTATAAGTGTTATTACATTTTTTCTTGAACTGTATAGCATAAGGTGTTAATTCGTAGGACTAGTGAGGTTTTTGTGATTCATGTGGAGTTTTTGATGTCAGCCATTATTAATAATATTTTGTATCTGTAATAATATACCTTCCATTAACTGAGCATTATCCGGTTTTCTCACTTTATCAGGGCTGACTTACATAAATTTACTCTTGCTAATTTCGTGTTAATAGAGGCTATTACAGTTAACCATATATTTAACCTGTTTTTTGCCATTACATTATCCTTATGAGTCCTGAATGTTTAGTTCTTAGTTTGAGCATTAAACTTTAACTTGTAATTTTACCTAACTCTTTTGTTTTGAACCTGGAACTTTACGGGACAGTAGTGATTTTGGTGTTCCCACTTGAAGTGTTCATTACCTATCTCTGTTCCGTAACAATATATATATATATATATATATATATATATATATATATATATATATATATATATATATATATATATATATATATATATATCACCCTCATAAAGAAATTGCGTAAGTCTTTTTTTCGGCGATTTCTGCAGTTTTGCCTTAATCAATTCTTCATCACGTGGTGCACCTATTGATATTGCTGCCTTTGCCAGGTCTAGCGTGTGAGTGGTCTAAAATGCACGTCAAATTTCTGCCTAAGTCATTGAAAGTTAAGAAAATGAGACAGGTTTGTCTCGATTTCCCGAAAAGTAGAAAAAATGACTTAGTCAGTTTCTTCACGAGGGGGACGATTTACTGTATATATATATATATATATATATATATATATATATATATATATATATATATACTGCTTCTTGCATCCTCTATACATTTTTTCAGTAATTTCGTTTTGTTTTTAAGTTATAATTATTTTGAAACTCTTCATTGCACTCTCAGAAAATTTAGGTTACTACTTTTTCTCTTTAGTTCCGTACTTCTCTAGTGTTGTTTTGATGCATGTCGCGTGGATTTTTCATTAATCTTTTCACTCTTTTCATCTGCATTGTCCACCAGCTGTACGTTACATAATATATTTATCCCCAGACTCCCTATCCCCTTGCGGCTCAGTCGATGGTCTGGTGTAGTCAGATTGGAGGTGTGATTTGACTACTAACCAAGGAGACTCATTCTTAACCCATAACACTGATTCGAATTTTAGGCACACAGGACTTGGTACTCGTGTGGTGGCAAGGACTCAGTTCCTTTAGATTAAAACAAACCGACTAATTAGGAGAACTTAAACCAGGCTACACTTTCTGGGCAATGATATTCACTGAAAACCGAAGAGGAATGGATTGGCTAAAAGATTTTTTTTTTTTTTTTAATTAACCCGTCACGTCCCGAGCTATTTCGCACCTCCGACACCCTCCAATCCCGAGCTATTTTTTTTTTTTTTTTTTTTTGCTAAAACTTCCGCTTTTGTTGAGAAACAAAGGCAAATCACCAAGAAAATGTTAACCGTGGTCCATAAGTGGTCGGAACAGGTGAGGTCCCCCCCACCAGGTATCGTATTCTATCATTGACGTGTGAGTCGCTCACGTTTTCTATGGTAGGTAATTTTGGGAGAAACCACAAACAACACCTCTACATTTATTGAATTTGAACTAATGAACAATAAGAATAACTATATAATGGTTTTCAATGACATATACATGAAAAATAAGCATTGTACCTTCGTGCGAGCATAGCGAAGTGGGTCAGAGTGGTAACAAGCTATGTGCTAAGTTTCATGTTTCAGTCAACATATCATTTTTTCTACTTGTATACAACTATTTCAATGTCGTTTTACCATTTTGTAATGTATGTAAATGTTTCAGTTGTTTTCATTTATTACGATGACATGTAGCACAACTATAGCGCGCTTCTGCTTACTCAGCGCACTCGCTATGACTCGTATCTCAACATACCATATTGTTTTATCACTTTCATAGTATTGTTTTCTTGAACCTTTCTTCCACTACTGTAAAATGTTTTCAAGTATTTACATTCATTCCGAGGGCATTTAGCGAAATGCTAGCGCATATTCATGTAGCAAGCACACTCTCTACCACTCGTGTTTCAACTTTTACTTTATTTCTTCAGTCCCAAATATACTTCCCCACTTACATTACACCCGTTTACACCCTATACTGCACAATTCATATTTACGGGCCTTATTTATTCAACCAAGTGTCAGAATATCGCACCAAATACTCTTGCAATGAATGTTTCAACTAAGTTAATACTCATACGCTTACATGCTAATTTCCCACTTATATTACACCCGTTTCCACCTGTATACTCCTATTTACATATATACGGGCCTTATTTATTCCAATGAGCGTCAGAAAATCGCATCTATATACACTTGCTAGGAATATTTTAACTTAGAATAAATTTCACCACTGAGGTGGTTTGGCCATGTGGAGAGGATGGCGGGTGAAAGACTGACGAAGAGAGTGTATGTGAGTGAGGTGGAGGGTGGAAGAGGGAGGGGGAGACCGAGGATGAGATGGAGGGATGGGGTGGAGAGGTATATGAGAGAGGGGGGTGTGAGTTGGGAGCAGGGTAGTGAAATGGCGGGGGACAGGGCGACTTGGAGGCGATTTGTTTGTGGCCACCCCAAACGGGATTGAGGCGTCTGGCAATAGATAGATATATAGATAGACTTATAAAAATTTTAACTTATATCACACCCGTTTGCACTTTTCATACTAATATTTACATATTTACGGGCCTTTTTTATTCCACTGAGCTTCAGGATATCGCATCAAAATACCCTCGCTAGGTATGTTTCCACTTACATCATATTTATGCACTTACATAATAATTTTCCACTTATATTACACCCGTTTCCACTTACATACTACTATTTACAGTTCTACGGGTCTTATAATTACACTGAGCGTCTGTTTGTCACATTTATTTCTGAGTATCAGCGTCATATCGCATTCACACCATATCAGAAGTGCATGAAGATGTGATACTCACTGAAACATGGGTGAATACAGAGACTCACGTAACACCCAATTCACTCATAGAGGGTGTCTTTTCTCTGAGTGGTGGATCTCATACGGGAATTGCTACACACATGACACCTGCATTGAGGCTTAGGTCTATTTGGCTGGGGAGGTATAGGAGTGGGGAAATGGTGGGCGGATATTCTCAGGGGAGTTTGGGCGGCAGAGGCAGTGCGTGTGCGGTGCTGGGGCCTTTCAACCGCATACCTGGCAAAAATCTCTCGTGTTAGCTCCCTCACAAACCCTTCAAAGGTTTCCTGAACTCCTGTTGTCATGGCGTGCAGGTGGTGGCAATTCAGGGCAGTTATATCTAGCAAGTGAAAGAAGAGCTTCTTGTACCACTTCATCGTGGTCCTGGCACACTCGACCGTGGATATCATTGAGTCTGACTGGTCCACCAGGCGCATGTTGATGTTGTAATCGAGGACACACTCAGGTTTTCATATGTGGTGCCTGTTCTCGCTCTGGTAATCCACGGACTCTGTACGGTGCATCAAGGGGCGGTGAACCATGGACAAGAGGCTGACTTATCTATTGTGGTTCCACGCTGCTGCAAGTATATTGTTTGCCTGGAAGAAGACAACCTCATTTCTGTCAAGTTTCTGCCCCACCTTGACCATGTGACGCCGGTTCACCTTCATGGTATCACAGATTCCCGTGTCATACCTGTGTAGATAACAAGCGAGAAGAGGGCTAGTGTACCAGTTGTCCAGGTAAATACGTGACCACGATGAAGGTAGTCTTCTATCATTGTCTTTACCACTGCTCCAGACAGTCCAGTACTCCGATCTTCCATTATGTCTGTCTGTGCACGTGTGTACAAGACTATGTCTTGCACATAACCAGTCCTACAGTCACACAAAACAAAAATCTTGAACCCAAAACGGTGCCTTTTGCTGGGTACTTACTGCCGAAATGAAATTTTGCCTCTCCAAAACATGAGACTCTCTTTTATGACAAGGTCTCTATAGGGATAAAATGAGAAACGAAATGTTTGCCTCAGGTGATCAAAGACCAACCAAATTCTCCTCATCTTATCTGTGTCATTTGCATTTGCAGGATCATCAGCATCGTAAAAGTGGAGGCGACTTAGAATCGCTGAAAGTGATTATGGCTCATGACTTGGCCAAATATTGGTGTCAGCATAACAGGGTCCCTTGTCGAGTATGCCGGAACTCTGTTCTTTCATACAATACCCAGCAACAGTACCAGGGCAAAAAATAAAAACATTTATGAAAGGGAGACTTGGAAATCATATTTGATAGAATGCCTGCTCCTTGTGCCCAGTCTTTCACTCTCACGGCGTTGGCTGTTAGCGAAACGCTTTGTCTGGTCCACTATTTTCTCCACAAAACCCTCACTGAAAAAAAGGTGGAAAAAATCCAGCCTGGTGGAATTAGGGTAAATTCCGGGAGCAGTGCAGCCAGCACGCCCCTGCTCAATGAAGGGGTGAATGATGGGAGAAAAATCACTCCCATCCTCCCAATTCCATGACACAAATCCCTCGTCCCCATCGTCCCCATCGCCGCCTTCGTCTGGGTGGGGAGGAGATGCTGGTGGGGGAGGTTGCGGAGGAGGAGTGCGGAGGGCTTCCCCACTCGCACCCCTCTTCCCCCAGCCTTTACCCTTTCCCTTTCCCTACCCTTACGGCCTTGTGGAACATTAGGGGGCTGTGGGGATGAAGTCTGAGAATACTGGGGAGCATAAGACGTGCTGGGGAGTGGTTCGTCCCCACCTTCCCCCTCCATCACAACACCACATGATTCATCACGCACCCTCACTCGCCCACGTGTCTGGGTATATTGGGGAGCATAAGACGTGCTGGGGAGTGGTTCCTCCCCACCTTCCTCCTCCATCACAACCCCACGTGATTCATCACGCACCCTCACTCGCCCACGTGATACTCCCTGCCGCCTCACACCTCCACGGGAGAGCAATGACTCACTCCCGCCACTCTCACTTTCAGTACTCCTCCTTGCACTTTCCCTTTCACTTCCCACTCCCTCCACGCCACTTCCGCCCTCCCCAAACAAAGGACTAGGCCTATATCTGCTTGTACAACATCATGTGCACTTGGGGCCATGATGGGTGATAATTTCTCAGCCGTACCATGTGGCATCATGTCCCATGGCTCCGTCCTCATCATCATCCTCATCTTCGTCCTCAAAATCCGGCTCCACATCACGTAGGGGCTGCCAAGAGGATGTTGCACATTGTTTTTGTGGAAGCTAGCCCTCTCTAGCAGCACGATAAGTCACTTAGCGCCACTTCCTGGGGGACGGGACTTCCTTATCACCGCTGCTGCTTTCCACTTCCTCTGATTGGACATTACCTTTGTCCACAACCTCGTCATCAAGTGGGGAAACACTGTCTCCTGTGAAGGCATCAAGGGCGGCTTGGATTTCCTCATCCGAGAGACCTCTATGTGCCATGTCTGAGCAGGACTTTTGCTAAAAGGTGAGTGACCGAGCCGAGGGTGAGCACGGGATCGTGCAGGATCGCCGAGTGTCCCCACCTGGTGGAAAGTATGGGAAGGTCGAGCAACCCTACGTACCCAAAATCAAACACGAACTTTAAAAATTGTGCAAATTATGCACCTTGCAATTGCCCAACGTACCAGTACGTCAACGGGACTGGGAAATGCAAAATATTGCAACGTACTCATACGTCGATGGGATGCCTCGGGTTAAGGTTCTTTATTTACCATTCATTACAAGCCCCAACACTCTGTGGGAAACTATCCCCGAAGGGGTGCATGAGAAAAAAAAAAATCGGCATCATAGGGTACAGAAAGTATGCAAGTAATTATCATTACAAGCACAATAATGAACAAAGATGTACAATGAAACATACATGGTACAAAGTTGTTACAGTTATTATTATGTTCTGAGATGAGTAAAGCTGTACATAGACACAAACATATGTACATAAGTATGCAGAAAGATGCATATATGAACACATACATAACGTATATATCTATGCATACGAGTAAATGTATATATTCACACACATGTAGCCATAGACATACTGCATGTACATTGGCATGCATGTATAAAGATATGCGTATCTGTACAGGCGTGAATATATTTACTTATGCAACATGCACATATAGATGATATAATCATAATATACATACACAGGGATATATATATATATATATATATATATATATATATATATATATATATATATATATATATATTATGGGGTGTCGGGAAGTATAAAGTGGAGACTTTGTTACCCAATTTCAGAAGTCTCCACAAGTCCTACGGTACTCGACGAAGCCTCAACAAACATCCCAGGAGAAAGCTGAAGGTATGTGCCATAAGCATAGTTAATTATAATATTCTAGGACTAATAACTGATTTTTGGCAAATATTATTACAAAGTCTGTTGGAGCGCGAATATCGTAGCGGGACACGCAAGGAGCGCTAAAACAACCCCGCGGTTTAGGGGTTAAAGCAAAATTTGCGTTTGGACAGCTTAATTTTTAAACCAGCATCAGCAAGCTCATGTAGGAGCTGGTCTAATTTCTGTTGATGTCATCTAAATAGACAAATATTTCTTTTCTCATCATTCCAGACAATACGTAGTTCATTAATCTTTGGAATGTGCCCGGCACTGTCCTTAACACCAGTGGCATTCGTTTTTATTGGTAATGCCCTATATTTGTGTAGAAAGCAGTGTATTTGCGTGATTCCCGATCAAGGCTAATTTGATAATAGGCATTAAGCAGATCGATTGTGAAAAATACATTTTTATCTGGTCCAGTACTTTACAAGACATCGCTTAACAATGGCATAGGAAACCAGTCAGGGATTGTGTGATGGTTTAATTTACAGTAATCTACTACCGCACGGATTTCTCTGTTTCTTTTGGGCACGAAAAATAATGGGGCATTCCACTGGGAGACAGATGGTTCAATAATACACTGTTTTAACATTGCCTCAACATATTGATTTGCCAGGGTGCGTTGTGAGTTCCCAACTCTAGAGGCCGGTACAAATGTTGGTTGTGTCCGGGTGTACTTTAATCTTTTGTTTAGTCAGGTTCGTAATTGTTCTCCAGGTAATGCTACAGTTTGTCGATGTTTCTGTAATAAATCTAGGAGATCATTTTCTTCATTAAATTGTCCTGAATGAATCAAATTTTCCTTTATGCATTCTCTGTCCATGGATTTTATTTTACTTGTAGTTCCAGATATGATTATCTCTCTTATAGGGGCAGGACATGTCTCTAAGCTGCAAAGACAAGTCCGCTTTTTTATCTCTACATACCCATATATATATATATATATATATATATATATATATATATAGATAGATAGATAGATAGATAGATAGATAGAAAAAAACTGTAGATAGATAGATATATAGATAGATTAATAGATAGATAGATAGATATATGGTGGCACCTCACGCGGCCGCCTATATGGCCTATGCCAAAAGCCAGGCCTGAGTCAACTCTGATCTTTCACCACGTTCATTAAGTTACCCAGAGTGACATTATTCTACCTCTTCAGTGAGTGAATATACTTTTTACTTATTTTTCCCACAGCTTAAACATATATAATACTTTACGCACACACACTGTCTTCATTTATTTGTATTAAGTTCATTGTTCATTACCATTACAACCAGTAACAATTCTCTCTCTCTCTCTCTCTCTCTCTCTCTCTCTCTCTCTCTCTCTCTCTCTCTCTCTATATATATATATATATATATATATATATATATATATATATATATATATATATATATATACTTTACATCTTCCATTTATTGATATTCATTTTAGTTGTTTATACAGTTCACACATATATAACTGTTTCATGACAATAATTCCTAGCACAATGAGTTTTTTAATTTAGTGTTTAGTGCTATGACTTGAATATTTTCATTACCACCAATTTACTGCCAAATGAAACAGTATCTGCACTACCAAATGCCGATGCGTAGTTAGTAGAATAACAAGAAAACGTAACAAATACACTTAGTTTTCCACGAGCTAAAGATAACTAGACAATCACTTCATAGATCGATTATGATGATCCTACTTCGATAGTTTCCTCAGATGTAGACAGTGACGATTTCAATTCTGTCTTACACACTTATGAAAACATTCTGACGAGTGTTCACAGGTCAGGAAATACCCAACTATCGCTTCCCATAACGACAAGGGATTTCAAGTTAATTTAACGAAACAAATAACATGGCTGACGGAGGTAATTCCACATCCCCTCCCCATGTCTATGTTTATCATGAGGACAAAAATCTCATAATATTATCAGGCACAGTAAAGGATCGCATCAATGCCATGTCCCTTATAACTCAGTTCGAGCAACTGTTTGTTAAGAGACATATAACAGATGAAAATGAGAAAATATCTATTTTTTCCTCATGGAAAGATGTCCAGCCGGTGACCTACTTAGATCTGATAAACCCTTACGAGCTCAGACATATGATAAGTATAAGACAGAATTCCTGAAGAAATTTTCTGGAGGTGTGAATTTCTTGCCATGTATAATTCCAGGATTACATAAGATTGTGGATCTTATGAGAGAGCATACAACTAATCATGTATTAAGTGAAATAACAGCAGCTGCATCAACAATTAAGAGAAACCTGTTAGCTACTATTGTGAACTCAAACTGGGTAACAGATGATGGGAAGCTGTCACCATTGCATGTCGTAGACATCCATGGTTATGTAGCTGCACAGTGTAAATTACCTGATAAGTTATTAACGATAACTAAAACAATACCTTGCACTACAGAAATGTGTTTGTTAGATTTTATGAACGAGGTGGAGATGAATTGTAGCAAAGCAGGGGTGAGTGAATTACAACCCAATAAAATCAGAATGAGAGTTATAGACACAGTGGCAGCCACGAACACTTGTAGCAAAGAACAAAATCGATCACGACCCGAAAACAGACAAACTAAACAACGATCCCAGGCGTCGAGACAACGGTCACAAACACCAGGCCATAGACTGCCTCAAAAGTTTGCACGTAGTCCAAGTAGAAATCGCACCAAGGAGAAAAAAAAAATGGAAAGTGATCTCGAGGGCCACATTCGAGAGAGAGGTCCACTCTATGTTTTTATTGTGCAAATCCTGGTCACACAAAAAAATGAATGTTATGTTAATAATAAAGAGGACACACAAAAGGCAAAAAGATATGACCCATACTGCAGACATCACAGGTCGTTGGGGCAATGGACCTCAGAATGCAAAGCAATTGGACAATTGGTTTCTATTTTCAAGTCGTGGGAAGGGCAAGCCACGACAAAAAACGACCAACCATAAATAAAACTAAATCTAAAGTGAATATAGGAGGCTTCATTGGAAATGTGTTTATCTTAGTACACGCATCATCAAATCATTTCATTATTCTTAGACTCGGACTCCACAGTGAATTTAATAACACAAGAGGGGTTAGAGAGAATTTTTGGAAATAATAAAAAGGTAACTTTCTTGGAGGAATCTGATTTAGACTTATATGCAGTAGATGGCAAACAAATAACCGTAAACGGCATGATACAGCTAGACATCAGTTTTACGTAAAGTACGATACCAATATCTGCTATTTCCTGTACACTAGAAAATTTAGCAATAACAGCTGACATGTTATTAGGTTTGAGAATTATAAGAACAGAAAATATAATTTTACTCCCACATAGGAATGGAATAGACTACAACAATGAACTCACAGAGGAATTATCATCAGAACTGTCACTCATCAACAGTAGAAAATCAGAAAGAGTTGGAATTATCAAAAGCGTAAACAGAAACACTCAGTCAGACGAGGGTACACCTTCACTCACACCATCCCTACCAACCCCCCCAACCTCTCTGCCAAGTGACAGCCAAGCAGCAACAGTGATTCCTGCCCATCTCACCAATGATGTAGTTATTCCTCCTAACTTATGAAAGTCACCATAAATGTGTAAGCTGAAGAATAGTACTGTAGAGTGAAAGGACTCTCGGTGGAAAACGCATTATGTCAGTTGAACAATAATGGGGAAATTCATGTGTTCCTCATTAATCAGATGAATGGGTATGTAGAGATAAAAAAAGCGGACTTGCCTTTGTAGCTTAGAGACATGTCCTGCCCCTATAAGAGAGATAATCATATCTGGAACTACAAGTAAAATAATATCCAAGGACAGAGAATGCATAAAGGAAAATTTGATTCATTCAGGACAATTTAGTGAAGAAAATGATCTCCTAGTTTTATTACAGAAACATCGACAAACTGTAGCATTACCAGGAGAACAATTACGAACCTGATTAAACACAAGATTAAAGTACACCCGGACACAACCAACATTTGTACCGGCCTCTAGAGTTGGGAACTCACAACGCACCCTGGCAAATCAATATGTTGAGGCAATGTTAAAACAGTGTATTATTGAACCATCTGTCTCCCAGTGGAATGCCCCATTATTTTTCGTGCCCAAAAGAAACAGAGAAATCCGTGCGGTAGTAGATTACTGTAAATTGAACCATCACACAATCCCTGACTGGTTTCCTATGCCATTGTTAAGCGATGTCTTGTAAAGTATTGGACCAGATAAAAATGTATTTTTCACAATCGATCTGCTTAATGCCTATTATCAAATTAGCCTTGATCGGGAATCACGCAAATACATTGCTTTCTACACAAATATAGGGCATTACCAATATAAACGAATGCCACTGGTGTTAAGAACAGTGCCAGGCACATTCCAAAGATTAATGAATTACGTATTATCTGGAATGATGGGAAAAGGAATATTTGTCTATTTAGATGACATCTACAGAAATTAGACCAGCTCCTACATGAGCTTGCTGATGCTGGTTTAAAAATTAAGCTGTCCAAATGCAAATTTTGCTTTAACCCCTAAACCACAGGGTTGTTTTAGCGCTCCTTGCATGTCCCGCTACGATATTCGCGCTCCAACAGACTTTTCAATAATATTTGCCAAAAATCAGTTATTAGTCCTAGAATATTATAATTCAATATGCTTATGGCATATACCTTCAGCTTTCTCCTGGGATGTTTGTTGAGCCTTCGTCGAGTACCGTAGGAATTGTGGAGACTTCTGAAGTTGGGCAACAAAGTCTCCACTTTATACTTCCCGACACCCCATAATATATATATATATATATATATATATATATATATATATATATATATATATATATATATATATATATATATATATATATATATATATATATATATATATATATATATATATATATATATATATATATATATATATCCCTGTGTATGTATATTATGATTATATCATCTATATGTGCACGTTGCATAAGTAAATATATTCACGCCTGTACAGATACACATATCTTTATACATGCATGCCAATGTACATGCAGTATGTCTATGGCTACATGTGCATGAATATATACATTTACTCGTATGCATAGATATATATGTATATGTATGTGTCCATATATGCATCTCTCTGCATGCTTATGTACATACGTATGTATCAATGTATAGCTTTACTCATCTTAGAACATAATAATAACTGTAACAACTTTCTACCATGTATGTTTCATTGTACATCTCTGTTCACTATTGTGCTTGTAATGATAATTACTTGCATTCCTTCTGTGCCCTATGATGCCGATTTTTTTTTTCTCATGCACCCCTTCGGGGATAGTTTCCCCCAGAGTGTTGGGGCTTGTACTGAATGGTAAATAAAGAACCTTAACCCGAGGCGTCGCATCGAAGTATGAGTACGTTGCAATATTTTGCATTTCCCAGTCCCGTTGACGTACTGGTACGTCAGACAATTGCAAGGTGCATAATTTGCACAATTTTCAAAGTTCGTGTTTGATTTTGGGTACGTAGGGTCACTCGACCTTCCCCTACTTTCCACCAGGCGGGGACACTCTGCGATCCTGCACGACCCCGCGCTCACCCTCGGCTCGGTCACTCACCTTTTAGCAACAGTCCTGCTCAGACATGGCGCATAGAGGTCTCTCGGAGGAGGAAATCCAAGCCGCCCTGGATGCCTTCACAGGCAACAACGTTTCCCCACTTGATGACAAGGTTGTGGACAAAGGTAATGTCCAATCAGAGGAGGTGGAAAGCAGCAGCAGTGATAAGGAAGTCCTGTCCCCCAGGAAGCGGTGCTATGTGACTTATCGTGCTGCTAGAGAGGGCTAGCTTCCACAAAAACAACGTGCAACATCCTCTCGGCAGCCCCTACGTGATGTGGAGCCAGATTTTGAGGACGAGGATGAGGATGAGGATGAGAACGGAGCCATGGGACATGCTGCCACATGGTACGGCTGAGAAATTATCACCCATCATGGCCCCAAGTGCACATGATGTTGTACGAGCAGATATGGGCCTAGTCCTTTGTTTGGGGAGGGCGGAAGTGGCGTGGAGGGAGTGGGAAGTGAAAGGGAAAGTGCAAGGAGAAGTACTGAAAGTGAGAGTGGCGGGAGTGAGTCATTGCTCTCCCGTGGAGGTGTGAGGAGGCAGGGAGTATCACGTGGGCGAGTGAGGGTGCGTGATGAATCACGTGGGGTTTTGATGGAGGAGGAAGGTGGGGAGGAACCACTCCCCAGCACGTCTTATGCTCCCCAATATACCCAGACACGTGGGCGAGTGAGGGTGCGTGATGAATCATGTGGTGTTGTGATGGAGGGGGAAGGTGGGGACGAACCACTCCCAAGCACGTCATATGCTCCCCAGTATTCTCAGACTTCATTCCCACAGCCCCCTAATGTTCCACAAGGCCGTAAGGGTAGGGAAAGGGAAAGAGTAAAGGCTGAGGGAAGAGGAATGCGAGTGGGGAAGCCCTCCGCACTCCTCCTCCCCAACTTCCCCCACCAGCATCTCCTCCCCACCCAGACGAAGGCGACGATGGGGACAATGGGGACGAGGGATTTGTGTCATGGAATTGGTAGGATGGGAGTGATTTTTCTCCCATCATTCACCCCTTCACTGAGCAGGGGCGTGCTGGCTGCACTGCTCCCGGAATTTACCCTAATTCCACCAGGCTGGATTTTTTCCACCTTTTTTTCAGTGAGGGTTTTGTGGAGGAAATAGTGGACCAGACAAAGCGTTTCGCTAACAGCCAACGCCGTGAGAGTGAAAGACTGGGCACAAGGAGCAGGCATTCTATCAAATATGATTTCCCAGTCTCCCTTTCATAAATGTTTTTATTTTTTGCCCTGGTACTTTTGATGGGTTTTGTATGAAAGAACAGAAATCCGGCATACTCGACAAGGGACCCTGTTATGCTGACACCAATATTTGGCCAAGTCATGAGCCATAATCGCTTTCAGCGATTCTAAGTCGCCTCCACTTTTACGATGCTGATGATCCTGCAAATGCGAATGACACAGATAAGATGAGGAGAATTTGGTTGGTCTTTGATCACCTGAGGCAAACATTTCGTTTCTCATTTTATCCCTATAGAGACCTTGTCATAAAAGAGAGTCTCATGTTGTGGAGAGGCAAAATTTCATTTCGGCAGTACATACCCAGCAAAAGGCACCGTTTTCGGTTCAAGGTCTTTGTTTTGTGTGACTGTAGGACTGGTTATGTGCAAGACATAGTCTTGTACACACGTGCACAGACAGACATAATGGAAGATCGGAGTACTGGACTGTCTGGAGCAGTGGTAAAGACAATGATAGAAGACTACCTTCATCGTGGTCACGTCCTTTACCTGGACAACTGGTACACTAGCCCTCTTCTCGCTTGTTTTCTACACAGGCATGACACGGGAATCTGTGATACCGTCAAGGTGAACCGGCGTCACATGGTCAAGGTGGGGCAGAAACTTGACAGAAATGAGGTTGTCTTCTTCCAGGCAAACAATATACTTGCAACAACGTGGAACCACGATAGAGAAGTCAGCCTCTTGTCCATGGTTCACCGCCCCTTGATGCACCGTACAGAGTCCGTGGATTACCAGAGCGAGAACAGGCACCACATATGGAAACCTGAGTGTGTCCTCGATTACAACGTCAACATGCGCCTGCTGGACCAGTCAGACTCCATGATATCCACGGTCGAGTGTGCCAGGACCACGATGAAGTGGTACAAGAAGCTCTTCTTTCACTTGCTAGATATAACTGCCCTGAATTGCTACCACCTGCACGCCATGACAACAGGATTTCAGGACACCTTTGAAAGGTTTGTGAGGGAGCCAATACAAGAGATTTTTGCCAGGTACGCGGTTGAAAGGCCCCAGCACCGCACACGCACTGCCCCTGCCGCCCAAACTCCCCTGAGAATATCCGCCCACCATTTCCCCACTCCTATACCTCCCCAGCCAAATAGACCTAAGCCCCAACGCGGGAGTCATGTGTGTAGGAATTCCCGTATGAGATCCACCACTCAGAGAAAAGACACCCACTATGAGTGCATTGAGTGTGACGTGAGTCTCTGTATTCACCCATGTTTCAGTGAGTATCACATCTTGATGCACTTCTGATATGGTGTGAATGCGATATGACGCTGATACTCAGAAATAAATGCGACAAACAGACGCTCAGTGTAATTATAAGGCCCGTAGATCTGTAAATAGTAGTATGTAAGTGGAAACGGGTGTAATATAAGTGGAAAATTATTATGTAAGTGCATAAATATGATCTAAGTGGAAACATACCTAGCGAGGGTATTTTGATGCGATATTCTGAAGCTCAGTGGAATAAAAAAAGGCCCGTAAATATGTAAATATTAGTATGAAAAGTGCAAACGGGTGTAATATAAGTTAAAATTTTTGTAAGTGCTGAAAAATATTCTAAGTTAAAATATTCCTAGCAAGTGTATATAGATGCAATTTTCTGACGCTCATTGGAATAAATAAGGCCCGTATATATGTAAATAGGAGTATACAGGTGGAAACGGGTGTAATATAAGTGGGAAATTAGTATGTAAGCGTATGAGTATTATCTTAGTTGAAACATTCGTTGCGAGGATATTTTGGTGCGATATTCTGACACTTGGTTGAATAAATAAGGCCCATAAATATGAATTGTGCAGTATAGGGTGTAAACGGGTGTAATGTAAGTGGGGAAGTATATTTGGGACTGAAGAAATAAAGTAAAAGTTGAAACACGAGTGGTAGAGAGTGTGCTTGCTACGTGAATATGCGCTAGCATTTCGCTAAATGCCCTCGTAATGAATGTAAATACTCGAAAACATTTTACAGTAGTGGAGGAAAGGTTCAATGTAAAGAAAACAATACTATGAAAGTGATAAAACAATATGGTATGTTGAGATACGAGTCATAGCGAGTGCGCTGAGTAAGCAGAAGTGCGCTATAGTTGTGCTACATGTCATCGTAATAAATGAAAACAACTGAAACATTTACATACAGTACAAAATGGTAAAATGGCATTGAAACAGTTGTATACAAGTAGAAAAAATGATATGTTGACTGAAACATGAAACTTAGCACATAGCGTGTTACCACTCTGACCCACTTCGCTATGCTCACATGAAGGTACAATGCTTATTTTTCATGTATATGTCATTGAAAACCATTATATTGTTATTCTTATTGTTTATTAGTTCAAATTCAATAAATGTAGAGGTGTTGTTTGTGGTTTCTCCCAAAATTACCTACCATAGAAAACGTGAGCGACTCACACGTCAATGATAGAATACGATACCTGGTGGGGGGGACCTCACCTGTTCCGGCCACTTATGGACCACGGTAAGCCCTTTCTTGGTGATTTGCCTTTGTTTCTCAACAAAAGCGGAAGTTTTAGCAAAAAAAAAAAAATCCAAAATAGCTCGGGATTGGAGGGTGTCGGAGGTGCGAAATAGCTCGGGAAGTGACGGGTTAATTAAAAAAAATATATATATTTTACTCAATCCATTCCTCTTTGGCCTTCAGTGAATATCATTGCCCAGAAAGTGTAGCCTGGTTTAAGTTCTCCTAATTAGTCGGTTTGTTTTAATCTAAAGGAACTGAGTCCTTGCCACCACACGAGTACCAAGTCCTGTGTGCCTAAAATTCGAATCAGTGTTATGGGTTAAGAATGAGTCTCCTTGGTTAGTAGTCAAATCACACCTCCAATCTGACTACACCAGACCATCGACTGAGCCGCAAGGGGATAGGGAGTCTGGGGATAAATATATTATGTAACTTACAGCTGGTGGACAATGCAGATGAAAAGAGTGAAAAGATGAATGAAAAATCCACGCGACATGCACCAAAACAACACTAGAGAAGTACGGAACTAAAGAGAAAAAGTAGTAACCTAAATTTTATGAGAGTGCAATGAAGAGTTTCAAAATTATTATAACTTAAAAAGAAAACGAAAATTTCTGAAAAAACTTATAGAGGATGCAAGAAGCAATATATATATATATATATATATATATATATATATATATATATATATATATATATATATATATATATATATATATATATATATATATATATATATATATATATATATATATATATATATATAGCTATCACTTTTCAACTCAGGGTCAGCAACCTGCAACTCAACCAGCTCTTGACGAGACAAATTATCAACACTACGAGGTACTGCCCCATCTGGTGAGTGGTCCAGATTAGCAAGAAAAGTGTCAGCAAGGATAACATCATCATCATCATCATTATCCTCTAAGTCACCAGTAACTTTAGACTTAGCCCTAGTGACAGCACATGCAGAGAACACATCAGCGACATCACAATCCTGGGTTGCAGTCACTGGTTCACTAGACAACTGAGGAGCTGGACACACTTGACTTCCACCAATATTATTTCCATGTAAGAAAGTTACACCTGACATTGGGAGTTTCTCAACCAACCCAACCATAACGGAACCATTAACAAAACCAGACTCTAAATTCACTCTGTACTGAGGGACAGAGAAGTAATTATTCCCTACACCTTGTAAGATTACAGTTTCATCAGAGGAATTAACATTAAAGCCTAGAACACTGGTCAGCATAAGTGATTGGCAAGCACCTGTATCACGATATATTTTAACTGATTTCCTGTTATTACTGTCCAGAGGACTGACAAAACCATCAGACAGGAAATTAGCACATGAACTCTTGAGAGTGTCACCCACGTTACTGCTCAAAAGAGGAGCTTCATTATGAGAATTTAATTTACCCCTCAAAGCAGGTTCAGTTAACTCAGTTAAAGAACTCTGGGAACTCTCAAGGGTCGACACTAGACCAATTGACTGAATATTTAAAGACTCCTTTTTGTTCACATCACGCTGTCTCCTGAAACATTTCTCCGTAGTATGACCTAGCTTACTACAATAAGTACATTTACTTTTCTGAAATCTAGAGGTGAAGCTGGTATTTACTTCCTGAGAAACATCATCTTTATTCTCTTTCCTGTTACCTGTACTCTTAGTAGAGGCAATGTACTTACTCTCAGCTTTCCTTTTTTCTTTAGAATATCTCGTGAGTGAGAACATATTCATCAGCTAAAACTGCAGCATCAGACAAATTATCTATTCTTTTCTCATCAAGATATAGGCTTACATCATTATTCATACACCTTTTGAAGTCCTCCAGCAAAATCATCTGCTTAAATTCATCAAAATCAGAATCCACATTCTTAGAATTTAACCACTGCTCTAACAGATCTTCTTTGATTTTTGCATACTCAACATGGGATTGCTTATCTTGCTTATAAGTTGTCCTAAATTTTACTCTATAGGCTTCAGGAACAAGCTCATAGGCCTTAAGAATCAAGCTCTTAACTAAATCATAATTATCAGATTGATCCTGAGGCAAAGATGCATAAGTTACTTGAGCTTTACCGGTGAGAACACTCTGAAGGAGTACTGCCCAATACTTTTTGGGTCAATTAAAACCTGTAGCTACCCTCTCAAACATCTGAAAGTACTTTGTTAAATCAGATTCATTAAAAGGAGGGACAAGTTTAACATTTTTAGCCACATCAAAATCATCAGAGCTAGATGATTCAGTTCCACTTTGTTTCATGCGATACTCATGGTCTGCCTGAATCCTAACAATTTCAATTTGTGCCTTTGCCTCCTTAGAACGTGCCTGAGATTCACCCTCCTTAGCACGAGCCTCCTGCAGGGCTAGCTGTAACTTAGCTATTTCAATCTGCGTTTGCTGATCTGGAGGAGTTACATTAAACAAGCTTTTATTAATCATGTCAACAATTTGATCTTTAGACTGATGAGAGCGAACAGCAATTCCCAATTGTTGAGCAGCAAGCTTAAGTTCATTCTTTGTTCTGTTTTCTACATCACACACTGTTTGTACATTTGACTAAAAATCTTTGGCTTCATCAAGCGTAGTAATAGTAGACATTATGAATAAATCACAGTCACAAAATATCAAGCAATATCCTTATGATAATATCCTGAATATCCTGATAAGAGGTCGCCAAATTTAGTTACCGAACAGAGATAGATAATGAACACTTCAAGTGAGAACACCAAAATCACTACTGTTCCGCAAAGTTCCAGGTTCAAAACAAAAGAGTTAGGTAAAATTAGAAGTTAAAGTTTAATGCTCAAACTAACAACTAATCATTCAGGACTCATAAGGATAATGTAATGGCAAAAAACAGGTTAAATATATAGTTAACTGCAATTGCCTCTATTAACACGAAATTAGCAAGAGTAAATTTATCTAAGTCAGCCGTGATAAAATGAGAAAACTGGATAATGCTCCGTTAATGCAAGGTATATTATTACAGATACAAAATATTATTAATAATGGCTGACATCAAAAACTCCACATAAATCACAAAAACCTCACTAGGCCTACGAATTAACACCTTATGCTATACAGTACAAGAAAAAATGTAATAACACTTATACTCAAATTACACAGCAGCTAGATGGTTGGAGACTTCCAGAGCACTCACAAAAATAATAACAACTGTACTGGGGAGGACAGAGATGTGAACAAAATGAGGAGTAGATTTAAGTGGCCATTAATGCAGAGACTGAGCTCATTATATAGGGGGCCGGCAGAGCTTGATACAACTTGCAAGAAGGACGCGCAAATGAAGGCACAGAGGACAAAGAGTTGACACTCCTGCTCTGAACAACAGAAAGAACGACTTACTCTACTATAAGGGGGAGAAGGGGGGAGTGAGGCAGAACAAGCAAGTCCGGTCACTATGGAAGCCACGAGGCGAATCGTGATTCAACATCCAGCAAACTGTACGTTAGAATTATACAAAGGATGATGAAATCATAGGCTATATAACAATATATATATATATATATATATATATATATATATATATATATATATATATATATATATATATATATATATATATATATATATATATATATATATATATATTGCCAGACGCCTCAATCCCGTTTGGGGTGGCCACAAACAAATCGCCTCCAAATCGCCCTGTCCCCTGCCATTTCACTGCCCTGGTCCCAACCCACACCCCCCTCATTCATATACCTCTCCACCCCATCCCTCCATCTCATCCTCGGCCTCCCCCTCCTTCTTCCCCCCTCCACCTCACTCACATACACTCTCTTCGTCAGTCTTTCACCCTCCATCCTCTCCACATGGCCAAACCACCTCAGTGTGTTCCTCATAACGCTTCCTATCACATCCACATCCACACCACAACGCTCCTTTATATCCTCATTCGTCAGCCTGTCTCTCCATGTGACCCCACAGGCTCCTCTTAAATAACTCATTTCCACTTCTGTCACTCTTGACTTGTGTCCTTCCAACAACGTCCAAGCTTCACTTCCGTACGTTAGAGTTGGTATCACAATACTGTCATGTAGTAACTTTTTCACTTCCATGCTCACTTCCCTGTTTCTTATCACTGCTTTCAAAGAACCAGCAACCTTTCTTCCCTGCTGAACCCTTTCAAGCACTTCACCCTCCAAACCTCTATCCTTATTCATCACACTCATATATATATATATGTATATATATATATCTATATAT
Organism: Coenobita brevimanus; assembly: GCF_032717465.1. Classification (NCBI taxonomy): domain Eukaryota; kingdom Metazoa; phylum Arthropoda; class Malacostraca; order Decapoda; family Coenobitidae; genus Coenobita; species Coenobita brevimanus. Next base: position 21,027,773 of record NC_136997.1, on the reverse strand, counting down.
ATATATATATATATATATATATATATATATATATATATATATATATATATATATATATATATTTAGAGAGAGAGAGAGAGAGAGAGAGAGAGAGAGAGAGAGAGAGAGAGACTTATAGGTAGGTAGATAGATAAGTTAATGCCATGTGTAGTCAGTTTTGAGGGTAGAATTATCTAGTAACCGAGGAGACTCATTTCTGCCTCATATCTACAGCTGATCGAATTTCATACACTCAATGTGCAGTGTTTAAGCTCTGGGAGATGCCTAGTTTCCCCAGATAAATAAATAAATAAATAAATAAATAAATGCATAAATGTGGTGGCAGGTGGGGGCGCTTACCATCCACTCACTCGATGTAGTGCTGCTTTGGGTGTCTACCCTTTCCTCTATTCCCTCCTTCCTCTTCTCTCTTCCCTTCATTCTTTCCTCTTCCTTCTGCCTACGGGTGACTTTACACTCCCTCTTCTGTCTTTTTTTCCTTCATTCTTTCCTCCTCATTCTGCCTATGGGTGACTCTACACTGAGTGACAAGCCAAATGGTTCTCTGTACACCACGAAACCATTTACACTAGCTGGGTGGTAACCATATAACCAAATAATGGCGCCTGGTGGTTGAGTGGGTAATTAAGGTGCACCAATCGGATTAAGCCTGTGTAGGTTTACATCCAAGTAGTTATTTGGGTTTATTGCTCATGTAATACCACTCACGGATGAGTGAGGCTAATCACTCTCATCTTCAATGTTAGTACCAACTTACCTAGTCCCGGGCTCCTACGCTCCTCATGGGAAGGCATAGGACTTAATGATGGATGGATCGATGAATAAATAAGCGAAGGCTAGGCATAGACAGAAAAGTAATGTTTGTCCTGTCAGAAAAAAAAACTATATATATATATATATATATATATATATATATATATATATATATATATATATATATATATATATATATATATATATATATATATATATATATATATATTGGGGGAGGCGGTGGCTTAATCGGTAGAGAGTTGGCCTGCAGTCCTAACGGACCCGGGTTCAAATCCCGCTGGGGCAGGGAACAGTTTAAGGATTTGAATTTCATAAAATTAGACTTTACTGATCTACCAGAAGACCCGCCGACATGTCGTAAAAATACCCCCGCTAATACCAATACACCAGTCCTGTATGAGACAGCCCTAGCATGTATTCAGTATGGAAGGTGGGTGTTAGCGTCGAAGTGGTGACATATAGAGGTGTGCGGTACGTAGGAGGGCTACTGGGCCTTGAAAGCAGGCTGTGAAGCCTATGCCCAGAGTCGGTCACGTAAAAAAAAAGAAAAAGTATGGAGCCTCTGTGGTACAGTGGTAGACTGTGCGTTTCGCACGCTGGTGGACGAGGGTTCGCCTCCCGCCAGAGTTGTAAAAACTTTGGGAATCGTTCACCGAGCCACTTGCTACTTTGCCGGACATAAAGGGTGCTGTGGTTGAACCAGTGTCGCATACTAGTATGCTTGCACCCAATCGGCTTAAGGCGGGCCGATTACACTTGGTTCACAGACTACACACACATCCAAAGCCACTACAACACTACAATTACACTTACAAGCACTTCTCACCCTACATACAGTCTCTACCAGACAGCCTAAGCCACTTGGTAGAGATACGAGTACATTGGCTTGTATCGTCCCTGCTTCGGTAGGGATAGGCCAGTCCAACAGTGGACCTTAACGGCTGATAATGATGATATATATATATATATATATATATATATATATATATATATATATATATATATATATATATATATATATGTGATAAGAAGATTACATGCATAACATAGGCACGATGCTGGTCACGAAGAAGTGCTGTGGAAAGGATCAAGAGTTACAATACTTATTCAGCCAGTTAGTTATGAAAAATAGGATACCGAGGTATAATGTCCACAAAATATCGCTGAGCGAATTACATCACGAAATTTCCACAGGAAATTCGAATAGGATTCTAAAATTAAAGATGGTTTGAGAAAGAAAAAGAAACTGAGAGAGCTAAAAGAGATGAGTTTACTTTCAGCTCAAAGTAAATGACCTGAGAGAGAGAGAGAGAGAGAGAGAGAGAGAGAGAGAGAGAGAGAGAGAGAGTTAATGCTAACATTTGAAAAAAATAAAAAAAGAGAGAGAGAGAGAGAGAGAGAGAGAGAGAGAGAGAGAGAGAGAGAGAGAGAGTTAATGCTAACATTTGAACAAAATAAAACATGAGAGAGAGAGAGAGAGAGAGAGAGAGAGAGAGAGAAATCAGCTAAACCAAAGTTAATTATATAATCAGGGAATATGATAACCTGAAAAATAAATCGCACTTGCAAAATTATTCAGATTTCTAAAAATAGGCTTTTACGCATTTATGTATCTAATTATCTCTCTGCCTGCCTTTCCATCTATCTACCTATGTATGTATGTATCTATCTATCCATCTGTTTACCTACTTACCTACCTATCGATCTTTCTATGTATTTATGAATCTATCTATCCATCAATTTATCTATTCATCTTTCTCTCTGTTTAAGCAATTATCTATCCATTTATCTATATGTATCCGTAAATCTGTCAATCCATCTAACTAATTATCAAAGTATCTATCTATCCATGCATCTATCTGCCTATCTATTTGTGTATCTCTCTATCCATCTATCTGTCTATGTATCCGTCTATCTACCTATCTATCTATCTATCTACGTACATACAAACCGTCAACAAACTGAGAATTATTACTATTACAATTCTATTTACATCATTAACATTAATAATCATGCATAAACAAATACTCCTTATATCATTATCATTTTCTTATGCAAGGAAGAAGGTGTAACTTGCAATACTTTGGTAATAGAAACTCCGTGTACAAACAGCTAGATAAGGAGTTTATTACAAGCTCACAGTAAAATAGTCTACCCTTCTCGGCTGCCCGATATCAACTGATGCAATAACGCCGTATTCAGGCGTGGGATAGCATGCTGACCTAGCAAATTTAGTGGGGGCATGTATGCATTGAGGGGGGGACATATATACATCGGGGGTAGACATATTGTGAAGGGGGTATACTACTCCCCCGGGTAGCTGAGACAGTGTCTCCTGACACCGGGAGTTAAATGGTGTTTGATTATAGGAGTAAGGCAGGACCGGGGAGGTTCGTACAAGGGATAAGTATGATACAGGGGCAGTAGGGGAGACATGGCCATGTTGAGGGAAGGGAATTAGAAGGATATATACATATAAGATATACAAGGAATAATAGGTACAAATCCAGTAAGGGTCGAAGGGATATATAAACATAATGGGAAGTACACAATAATAGTTTGATACATGATAAACAAGGAGTAGATATGAGAGTTCTAGTGTTGTTCTTCTTTCATGTTTTTTTTTTCATTTGTATTTTCTGTAGAATACACTGTCACACAGTAATGCATGAAAGTAATACCATCATTTTCTAGTAGGCAGAGTGCTGTTCACAGTTTGGTTAATTGTTAGATGGCATTGCTAGTCAGTGAATGCGAGGGCACTATGTATGGGGAGTTTCTACGTCGTGTGTAGGGCGTACTATGCCTGTAGCGACTCTGATTTCCTGGAGTCGACGTTCCATTTTTCTGACACAACAATGCACTGCACAGATGATGAGTAGAAAACCTATGAAAGCGATAACCACAGGGGGAAACACAACTGATGGATGAACCCATGAACGGCTGAAGGCCAGAGAAAATTGATCCATAATGAAATCACTGTCATTGAGGAAGGTGAGCATGCCCAAGTGAGGGGAGGTGATGGTAATGTTGGCAGATGGTAGGGTTGAAGGCATGTCGATTGGTTTTGAAAGATGTCATAGGAGTGTTTACGAACAGCTTGGTGATAGCGAGTGGCGTAAGTGATGACGGACTCTGATTTGACGGTACAATAGTCAGGTGCTTTGTAGAGATCACTGGCGGGGACGGAGCGAACGGAAGAACCAGGACACATGATTGTGACAGAGATGGGAACAGCAAAGAAGAAGTACTGGACATGGTTGAGGTGAGCATGGTGGACCGGGAGGTCAGGAGCTGGGACAAAAGAACAGGCTGAGTAGATGGAATGGTTGCGAACTAAAGCAGACTCACAGGGTGTGGCACTGCTAGGGAAGATAGCGAAAAGGTGGGCAGCACAGAGACGAGAGGTCGGAGTAGAGGAGGAACATTGCTGGAGGTCTGTGGAAGAAAGGAAGGCAATGGAAAGATGATCATGGGAGAGGAGGAAATATTCTGAAGGAACAGATACCTGTAACAAGGAGTTGTTGAGGCGGAAAGGGAAGGGAATGATGTGGAAAAGGTGAAAGGTTATGGCAGAACGGAGAGGAATATGGACGACGACGTATGTAGTGAGAAGAGTGGCTTCGAGAACAGGATAATAATATTCAAGGGAGGAGTAAGGGAGGACTGGGGAGAGACCGAAGGTGGAGTGAGCCCATTCCAGGACAGAACGGAGAGCTGAGACAGGTACTAAGTCGGCTGTGACACGTCCATTGATAGCATCGACCAGGATACGAACCAAGGTAGAGACTTGAGACAGGAGAGAGTCAACGGCCAGTTGGAGATTATCCATGTTGAGTTTGAGGTAGAAGAACTGAGAGATAACGTTGAGATCTGAAAGGTGGCGTTGTAAGATATCGGTGAAATTGTTTAGAGTGGAAGTGACTTCATTGAGTTGGGTCGTGAGCTTCTGTAACATAGTGTGTTGGATTTTAAGGACTCGGCGTTGTGATTCTAGGGCTGAAGCTAAATGAGTGAGATCAGATTTGAAGCCAGAAATGTCACGGGCTGTAGCAACGCCAAACAAGCCACTCAGAATCTCACCGCCGGAAGTCGAAGAGACCTCGTTTCACACGAGAACGACCCACAGGTGTCTGAATGGAAAATGTGTCATTGAGCTCAGTGAATCTGGTACTTATGTATTGCAACTGTCAGGAGAGTGGGAGGAAAAGGTTATAGAGACACTCATTCGGGTTGTGTGTCCCCATGAGGGCCGTGAGATGGTTCCTGATTCCGTAGAGCTGGTGCGCGTAGGCAGGTAGGGCAATGGCTACGTCGGCCAGGGGCGCAAGATCGTAGCGCAAAGAGGCAATGTCGTCGATAAGCATTACCTCGCCTCCCGAGCCGACCAAGGCCCCGGGACGTACTCCACCATCGTCCTGACCTGACCCAGACCCCAGGAGGGTCAGCACTGCCAGCAGGGAGATCGCTAACATCGTACCTAGAAAATCAGGATAGAGTTAATGGGGGAGGTCGTGAAGAGGTTGATGGGCAGAGCGCAGTTTGGACCGATATTGGTTGATTGTTGATTGAGCAGGTGGAGATGGAGAGGAAGGAGACTGAGGGATAGGTGGAGACAAAGTAGACTGAGGGATGGGAGGAGGGGAAGAGGGGGCAGGAGGTTGTGTAAGTGACTCTTCCAACACAAGGCGACGGGGTGCTCGCTTTAAGTCATCGACGTGGACCCATCTGGTGTCCCTAGTGGACAGGTCCTGGAGGTGAAATTTGTTGCCTTGTTGAGTGACGATGCGGTGGGGCCCTGTAAATTTGTCATCCAACTTAGAGGAACGCGTATGGGAATGAGGAAAGACAAGATCGCCTACATTGATAGTGATAGGAGAGGCGGACTTATGTTGGCGCTGCAGCATGTCCTCCCGAGAGGAAGCCAAAGTGGATTGGACATACTGGTGGATTGTCTGAAAGTTGACCAATTTTAGTTTAACATAATCATCCATGTTGTAGATGGGTTCTGGCTTTGAGGATAAGAGAGAGTATGGGAGGTCCTTGTCAAAGCCAAAGAGGACGAAGAAGGGAGATTCAGCAATGGATGCATTGATGGAACTATTGATGGAGGATGCCACTTGGGGAATCCAGTCATCCCAGGACGAACTATGGGAGCCTAGATGTCTGAGGCACTCTAAGATTTTTCGGTTGTGGCGTTCTACAAAGGCCATTGGAAGCCGGATGGTTAGGCACGACATTGCACTTACTGATATGAAAGTGGTGACAGATCTCATCTAGAAGGCTATTGTTGAACTTGTACCGTTGTCAGTAAGAATGGTATGAGGGGTACTGAACGGGCAAATTACGTGATCTACAAGGGCACGTGCAATGCTCTTCGCAGTCTTGTCGGAGAGGGGTACGAGGACACAGTAGCGGGAGAAGTGGTCGATCGCTACGAACAAGTACTCAGTGCCAGATTCTGTGAGAGGTAGTGTTAAGAGATCGATTGAGACAGTTTCCCATGGTCGTGATGGGATTGGGTATTGTAAGAGAGGTGCTGGTAAGCCGGTTGAGCCTTTGTGGCGGTGGCAGGAGAGGCAAGAGTCACAGTGGGCATTGATATCGCGGCGCATGGTTGGCCAATAGTATTTGAGACGTGCTTGGCGCAAGCATCGGTCTTTACCTGGATGGGAAGCTTGAGGAGTATTATGAACAATATGAAGAACCTTTGGTATCAGGGCAGTGGGGACAACAAGTTGGCGTACTTCGCGATTGGGCATATCTCTGCCTGTTAGCAGTGTTTTCCTGTACAAGAGATCATCATCTAGCATGAACTCATCTAGTGATACTGGCAGAGTAGGTAAGGTCGAGGCATCGCCAGATTCTAGGAAATAAATGACTTTGGACCACTTGGGGTCTTGGCGTTGAAAGTTTCGAACAACGTCTGATGTTAGTGTAGTGTTTTCAGTTACTTCAGGCTGCAGTGATGTTATAGCTGCTGCTACGTGACGTGAGAGTGCGTCTGCGACTACATTCAACTTGCCTGGTACATATTGAAAAGTGGGATTAAAGTCCTGGATGATGATAGACCATCTAGCTAGTCTACCTGTTAGGTTGCGATTCTTGAACAAATTACATAGTGGAAGGTGGTCTGTTTGGATATGCACTGGATAACCATAGACTATATCTCTGAAATGTTTCAAGGACCAGATTACCGCTAGTGCTTCGAGATCTGTGACACTGTAGTTACGTTCAGCGGTTGTAAGGGTGCGACTAGCATACGCTATTACGCGCTTCCTTGATGCTTCATCGACTTGCATCAAAACGGCACCAAGTCCAGTGCCTGAGGCGTCTGTGCAGAGAAGGAAGGGTGTGGTATAATCAGGGAACGCTAGAATAGGGGCATTTACAAGAGCTGTCTTTAGCTTTTGGAAAGCCTGTGACTGGTCGTTAGTCCAAACAAAGGGCACATTCTGCTTGAGTAAGTGGGTTAGAGGAGCGGCGATCTTCGCGTAATCCCGGATAAAGCGACAATAATAGCCACTGAGGCCCAGGAAACTTCGTACAGCGTCGGTAGTGGTAGGTTCTGGGAAGTTAATGATCGCCTTAGTTTTATCCTCATTAGTATGAATGCCTTGTGCATCTACGACATGGCCTAGGAATTTGATTTTCTTTCGCAGGAAGTCACATTTACTGAGATTGATTTTCAGGCCTGCGAGCTGGAGGCGTGCAAAGACTTGCTGGAGTTTGGTAAAATGATCAGGGATGGATTTACTCACAACAATGATATCATCTAGGTAGGCAAAAAGAGAGTGTCCCATCATACCGCTGAAGACTGAATGGATAAGTCGCATGAACACGGAAGGAGCATTTCTCAGACCAAAAGGGAGTCTCTTAAACTGAAAATGTCCGGAAGGGGTGCTAAAGGCTGTAACTGGGCGAGAGGACTCTTCCATTTCGACTGCCAGTACCCGCTGAGGAGGTCTAAAGATGAAAAGACTACGTTATTGTCACCAAGGGATTCTAGCAAATCAGTGAGGACAGGTAACGGGAAACGGTCTGGAACGGTGACAGAATTGCCCTTACGATAGTCGACTACTGGTCTAAGGTTGCCGTCCTTCTTTAGTACTAAGAAAAGTGGGCTATTCCATGGACTGACGGAGGGTTCAATAATGTCCTGGTCTAACATGTTCTGTACCATTTGATCTGTTTGCTTTCTCTGGCTGTGAGGCAATCGATACGCTGGTATGTAAATCGGCTGAGTTCCTGGTAGTAGTTCAATCGTATGTTTGACAAGGTCTGTTCTACCCATCGGTTCACCGGGTGAGGCAACCACGTTTCTGTACGAGGTCAGAAGGTCGAGGAGTTGAGGCGTATTTTCTGGGAAATCTGTGCAAGTGAGATGTGAGAGCATATCGGGTGAATGCGTCGGCGCAGATCCTGTAGAGTTAATAGTATATACACCGATTGGCGTATCATCAGTCTGAATAGTAGGAATTGAGGAATCCTGGCACACCTTTACGGCCGCTGGGTATACTAGGAAGTCTCCAATCTTTACACCACTTTTAAGTTTTAGTGGAGCATTTGTGACATTGAGCAAGTACAGGTAGCATAAACTGTCCTCTAAGACTGTACACCACGCTGACTCATAAGTCAAGCCATTCACACAACACGTCTCAGGTAGGGTTAGTACATCCACTCCTTCTTTCGCACCGGCAACACAAACAGAGACTTTGGTGAACTCATGCGGTAACAAAATTGTGCACGTATTCGTTACTGCACGTTTCGTCTCTGCGTGTTGGAGAAGATCATTCAGACTGTGTGAGGTAGGTAACTGAGACATGTCTGAGTCAGCGATAGTGTTGTCGAGAGAGGATGTAAGAGCCATGTTCAAGGGCTGAGATGATGTATCAGGAGACATTGAGGAATTTATGTCCTTGCTCGCAGTCAGTAAAGGAATGATCTCTGTATTCTCAGATGATGAGAGTGGTGGTTTGGGCTGGGTTGGACTTGTTGGTAGTGATAGGGACAGATGTAACTGAAGGACTGATTTGATCGTAAGAACAGGACGGGGACATTCCATAGTGTAAACCGGGAATCCAAAAATGTCTATAGCCTACTACCACAAGCAGGTAATAATGCAATGGAATGTTGTGCCATGGTGGAGAAACCAATAAGGGCATCTGCGGGATACTGCAAGTCATTAGTGACATGAAATTCAATGAGGATAGGGGGCAAAGCTCTGTGGAGTTTGACTTCAAGGGTGACTCTTCCCTTAACCTTAAACTCTGAGCCGTTAACACCACATAGGTGAATGTCTGGTGGTTCTAGGAAACTGACGTGGCTGTGATGGCGATGAATAATTTGTAAGGAATTTTCGGAGATGAGATTTACTATAGATCCTGTGTCAAAAAAGAATGACGTTGGTATGTCATGACTGCTTCCGAGAATGACTAAACCCGAGGATGTTATGGGACCTACATGGCGGATGGGGAGTTGGGTATCTGGTTCTACGTGATATTGGTCCGATACGGGAGCGGCGCTTTCCCCGACTGTGGGCGGTTGAGGTAACGACATTCCTCAGTGGTGTGAGTCGTGCTTGATTTGTGGTATTTGCAGTGTGGACGACGTGAGCGGGAAGGCGTACGCTGTCTGGTTTGGGAGTAAGGACGTCTGTATGTACGGTCGCAACTGGATGCTTGATGTCCAGGATGACCACAGTACCAGCAAAGAATCGAAGATTGTCTGTTCTGTCGGGCACTAGATTGATCACGGCCTGCGGTAGGAGAGCGATGTGTGGCAGGTCTGCTGCGTGTGGTGGGACGGGAGCGAGATTGGTTTGGGGTAGTGGAGGTGTGACAGACTGAGGAGGCCAAGGGTTGGGTGGTGCCCTGACGCGTGTAGTTCGATCCTGTTCTTTCATGAATGGCTTTAGTGACCTGAATAATTTTATCTCCTGGATTGAAACCGATTTCCAAGGCTAGCTCTCGCTGTTTAGGAGTAAGCCAGTGAAGGAATCTGAGGTAACCCATTAAGTCAGCAAAGTTGGTGAGTGAAAGCATGGGAACGCCATTCTTGTCTTCTAACCATTTTGTGCCTACCAGTAATTGGAGCATCTCGCTACTAGTTGCTTTCATGGCGGCGGCAGCTTCGCGGAGCTTGGCATATTGCGCTGGGACGCACAAGTCCTCATCTAGTTGGTTTAGGAGATTAATGAATCCCATGAGAGACGCGGTATTTGAATGCTGGCAACAAAGGCTGATGAGTTCCGTACGAAAATCAGCAAAGGTACGAATGCTATCGAAATGTCCTGCACGGATCGTGGATCCGATGTCTGATTTACCATGATGCAAGTGACCGAGGACGTAAGCTCCTTTGAGCAATTCCTCGGTAATTTGTCTATTATTTATTTCGGTTTCGACTTCTCTGAGGAAATCATAGACAGACCAAGTTGGGTCCTGGCCGGTAAATTTGGGACGATTGGCATCGTCGAGATAGATAGACTGTGGAGGGTTGGCCATGGCTGGAAGTGCAGAAGTGGCGGCAGAAGAGGTGTGGGAGAGAGAGAAGGTAGTGGCAGTTAAGGGCGAGCAAGACGGGGTAGGAAGGGAGGCAGGAGAAGTAACGACAGTGGAAGGAGTAGAGGAAGAAGAAGGGAGAGTAGAGGCAGGAGTAGAGGAGGAAGTATCTGGATTTACGAGGGTAGGACGGGTAGTAAGTGATTCTGCGGGAAGTGAAACGGGAGTCTCAGGTACAGGGCGGTGGTACTCTTTGCCACTTCGTAAATGAGTGATTGTGTTAGAGTCGGCAGACGGGGTATGAGCAGGTGATGTTTCCGGGCCGAGAGGGCTGGTGGTAAGCGGTTGACGGGGAAAGTATGACATTTAATGCGGCAATGGAAGATGAAAGGATGAAGATGGATACGTAGGTGGAAATGTATAAATAACAATGGGAGAATGGAATACACTAGGTGTGAAAATGAATGAAGGTGCGGGGATGAATGGTTTAAATAAAATGCGAAGGATGAGATGGATAATAAATAACGTAGGTGAAGATGAAAACAGGGTAATGGAAATGAGATGGAATATTTACAATAACCAATCTGTAGAGAAAATCGAGGATAATCTCTAGAGAAAGGAAAGCTATACTATAGTTACACAGTAGAAACAGGAGTGTCGAGATGGATGACGTGCAGGGTGGCTGGGCATAGCTTGGCTGGGGCGGGGCGGGGCGGGGCGGGGCGAGGCGACGGGGCGGGGCGGGGCAACGGGGCAGGGCGGCGATGGAGAGACAGCTGGGCGGAGAGGAGAAGAGACGCCGCAATGAATCACCGGCAGGGAGTGGCGGTCTTAGGAGGCTCCGTAATGCAGACCAGATGCGGGCGACGGCGGAGGCCGGTGGTGGGTGGTGAGGCAGATGTCGGCGCAAGGCAGGTGTAGAGCTGGTGAGTTGCAAATGCAGAGAATGGTGGTGGGCAGGCAGCGGGCAGACAGTGATAAGTGGCACCGTGGGGGCAGGAGCTATGATGAGTCCGGAACAGGTGCTGGGAACAGGTGCAACAAGTGCGTAGGTTGGCAATGGTGACACGTGCGGTCAGGAACAAGGCGTATGGGTGCGGTTGTTTGAAAGGGGAGCACTGGTGAGAAAAATGGTACACTCGAAAAGCACAGCCAAGGTATAGAGGCACGGAGGAGGGGCGAGGCTGGCAGATGCGAGACGTCGTATATCTTGTTTTATCACAAAAAATCCAAGGAGGCGGTCAGAATGTGATGGTTCGAAACACCGCTGCTACCAAATGTAACTTGCAATACTTTGGTAATTGAAACTCCGTGTACAAACAGCTAGATAAGGAGTTTATTACAAGCTCACAGTAAAATAGTCTACCCTTCTCGGCTGCCCGATATCAACTGATGCAATAACGCCGTCTTCAGGCATGGGAGAGCATGCTGACCTAGCAAATTTAGTGGGGGCATGTATGCATTGGGGGGGGACATATATACATCGGGGGTAGACATATTGTGGAGGGGGTACAAAGGAACCAAAGGCCAGGAGCCAGCAAGATTGTGCCCTCCAAGAAAGGACAAGAACAAGATAACAGAGAACCTAATTAAAGATCCATTTAGTCACATTTACACATTTACAAACACAAACTCTATTCCTGGCCGTGTAAACGAGTATAAGTGCCTGTTTACACACACTCTCTCTCTCTCTCTCTCTCTCTCTCTCTCTCTCTCTCTCTCTCTCTCTCTCACTCTCTGATCTTCAACTTTCCTTCAAGATGGTCTTACATAATAATTAATTATAAGATTTAAATGAGACGATTAAGTCAAGAAACTGGCTTAGTTCTAAATATATACGAAGTGTGGTATTTGGTGAGAAAGAGAGAGAGTGAGATCAAGTTAATGGTGGCATATGAACAAAATAAAATATAAGAGAGAGAGAGAGAGAGAGAGAGAGAGAGAGAGAGAGAGAGAGAGAGAGAGACTTAGTTTCTCATATGTAGATAGTTTTCAATAGTGCAGATCTATTTTTTTTCGTTTTCTATATCCACTCCAATCCAAAAAGTTTTCCACCCGTACACCCATTAAAATGATTTATTAATATTATCATTTTATTTTAACATATATTTAAGAAAACGAAGCAATAAACAACATATACATAGTGAGTGGTGGCTTACAGTATTATAATACATGTAGTAATAATAATAATAATAATAATAATAATAATAACAGTAGTAGTAGTAGCAGTAGTAGTAGTAGTAGTAGTAGTAGTAGTAGTCCATCCATCCATTCATCATCCTGTCCTACATTGCCCCATGAGAAGCGTAGGAGCCCGGGGCTAGGCAGTTGGTCCAGACATTTAAGAGGACATTGGCCAGCCTCACTCATCCCTGAGTGGCATTACATGAGCAATCAACCCCAACCATCCCTTGGATATAAACCTTCACCGGCTCAATCCGATAGAGCTCAGTAATTACCCACTAAATCGTCAGGCGCCAAAATATGGATATATGGTTACACCCAGTGAAGTTAATGGTTTCCTGGTGTATGGGAAACCATGTGGCTTGTCACACACTATTGAGCCACCCATAGGCAGAAGTACTTGACCTGACAGATGAAACAATGGAACAACTAAAAGAAAAACACCCGACTGTACGACAAGCAAGTGCCTAGTCAAAGCTTGACGGCAACTACACTCCTCCCAGTCCCATCATATATGACAGGATAACTGGAGATATGGTGTGGCGGAAGGCAATGCACACACAGGGAGGGGCAGGACCATCAGGCCTGGATGCAACATCTTGGCGAGTAATCCTCAGTAACATCAAGTTTGGGGAGGCAGCAACAGACCTATGTAACACCATTGCTTCACTGACTAGGAAGCTGGCTTCAAGTCAGTGCAGTAACATCGAAGCACTGACGGCTTGCAGACTAATCCCCCTTGATAAGAATCCTGGATGCAGGCCCATCAGGGTGGGTGAAGTCTTAAGACGGATTATAGGAAAATGCGTCATGGAGGTGGTGAAAGATGATGTGAAACAGGCAGTTGGCAACCCCCAGGTGTGTGCAGGCCAGCAGGCAGGAGGTGAGGCAGCAGTTCACTCCATGAGGAAAATATTTGGGGAAGAAGACTGTCAGGCAGTATTATTAGTTGATGCCACAAATGCATTTAATTCCATCAACCGGGAATCAATGCTGCAAAATATCAAGGTTAAATGCCCAGCATTTGCCCAATATATGGAAAACACCTACAAAGAACCAGCAGACCTCTACATTATGGGTAAGACAGCGGCTCACGATGTCGGTGTAATTCAGTCCACAGAAGGAACTACCCAGGGAAATCCCGTTGCCATGGCTATGTACGTCATGGCGTTGACAGTGCTGCAACAACAGATCAAATACGAGGCCACCAATGTAAAACAGGTAGCCTATGCAGATGATCTCACGGGTGCTGGCAAGGTTGAGGATGTGAGGAAATGGTGGGACTTTGTTACATCTCATGGCCCTGAAATAGGTTACTACCCTAATGCAAGTAAGTCCATCTTGATCGTGAAACCAGTTTACTATCAAGATGCACAAGAAGATTTAGAGGCACAAACGTGATAGTGACCAAGGAAGGTCAGAGGCATCTAGGGGCTGCGATTTGAACTAAGGAATTCAAAGACAAATATGTGTGTGATAAGGTAAAGACATGGGTAGAAGAAATTCATACAATATCCAGCCATGTAAAAACAGAACCCCATGCAGCATACAGTGCATTTACCTATGGTGTAAAGCACAAGTGGACCTTCGTGATGAGGACCATACCGGACATTGAGTTGCTGCTACAACCACTAGAGGATGCAATCAGGGATTCATTCCTCCCATCTCTAACCAGTGGCCACATCCCACGCCAGAAGGGGGGACCTTCTAGCAATACCACCCAGGATGGGAGGGCTTGGCATTATAAATCCAGTAGCCGTGGCAAGCTATGAACACAGAAATTCACTCAGGCTCACCGAATCCTTGTCACAGAAGATTTGCGTCCGGGTTGAGACGACTGAAATCGATCACCAAAGGGAGAAAGACATAAAGACACAGATAAGCAAGGAGCGTGAAGCAAGACAAAAAGACCAGCTGCAGCACATAATCGAACATATAACACCAGACCAGTGCAGAAGAGTTGAAATTGCACAGGAGGTTGGGGCATCGAACTGGCTCACAAATCTGCCTCTCAAGGCAAAAGGCTTCCACTTCAACAAACAAGAATTTATTGACGCCATAGCCTTGAGATATGGGTGGCCAATAGAGAACCTACCTCAAGACTGTGCCTGTGGCACTGCCTTTTGTGCAAACCATGCAGTGCTATGCAAGAAGGGAGGATTTGTTTGCATCCGACACGATGAAGTACACGACCTCACTGCCAAAGTGCTGCAGGATATATGCTACCACTGGACGGCAAGCACTTCACCCACAGAACAGCAAATACATCAAATGATGCAACAGTGGATGTCAGGGCTCTAGGTTTCTGGACACGTGGGCAGAGGGCGTTCTTCGACATCAGAATATTCGACCCCATGGCAGCATGTCATCGTCAACTGTCTCTCGACGCAGCACACAAGAGGAATGAACAAGAAAAAAATAGAAATTATCAAGAAAGGATCCAACATGTGGACCACGGTCGATTCACTCCGCTTGTGTTCACGACATCAGGTGGGATGGGTCCAGAGGCAGTGAGATTCTATTCGAGACTGGGAGAGGTTCTTTCTGAGAAGAAACGTCAACCACAGAGTTCTGTTATGGCCTGGATGAGATGTCGACTGTCATTCTCCTTTGTGAGGTGTGCTCTGCTATGTTTCAGGGGCACAAGAGCATCAGCCCTCAGGCCTGTCTCTCTGGCGGGTATGGATTACGTGGCTACAGTGGTCGAGAGTTGCAAAGACCAGCGACTCCAATAATTTAATGTCTTATTTACACTGTAATATCAATAAATAAAAAATAAAATAATAATAGTAATAGTAGATGGTTGGTAACGACAGCCGTTGCTGTGCTTGGGGCCAACGGATTGTAATATGAGGGTTAGTGTTAACCTTCACATTACAACTCCAAATGGTGAACTGTATTAGCAAGGTTGGTTTTGATCTTCACAGTATAATTCACCAGTAGTAGTAGTAGTAGTAGTAGTAGTCGAAGTATTAGTAGTAGTAGTAGTAATAACAATAATAATAATAATAATAATAATAATAATAATAATAATAACAATGGTGATGATAATAATAATAATAATAATAATAATAATAATAATAATAATAACAACAATATCAATAATGATAATAATAGCAATAAAATTAACAATAATCATAATCGTAATAATACTAACAGTAATATGATTAATATTACAATCCAATTTCTTACTTGAAAAACAAATTTATGTTACTTTTTCCCATAGATTTTTTAGAGACGCTTCAGGAAGATAATTTTGGAGCAAAGTTCTAAAAAATAAACCCTACATAAACACGTCTAATTCTCAGCCATTAAAGAGCTATAATTACCAATGATATACGGAAATTATGAGTAAGTATTTTCGCCCATAAGGTTATTAGTAACATACCGTTGTGGCTGAGAATTGGTCCCATAGATATAAAATTCTTAGCTCTGTTGCAGCTGAGAATTAGACCCATATATATAAGATTCTCAGTATTCTCAGCTCCAGTGCGGTTGAGAATTGGACCCATAGATACAAAATTGTTACCTCCGTTGCGGCTGAGAATGGGACCTATAGATATCGATTTTTTTACACAAACACATGAGGCACGAAGTCAAATTACAAGTTGGTGTATTTAATAGTTCTTTTGTTGTAGTGTTCTTGTTGACTATGTTATATGTTCTTGTTCATCTTCATATTTGTTCTTGCTTATTGTTGTTCATCCTGTTGTGTTCTTGCTTGTGTTGTTGTTCATCCTGTTGTGTTCTTGCTTGTGTTGTTGTTCATCATGTTGTGTTCTTGCAGTGTTGTTTTTAATCCTGTCATTTGTTCTTGCTTGTGCTATTGTTCATTCTCTTATACGAGTAAGTTCTTGCTTGTGTTGTTGTTCATCCTGTTATGAGTTCTTTCTATGCAGTTGTTCATCCTGTTATGTGTTTTTGCTTGTGTTGTTCATCCTCTTATGTGTTCTTGCTTGTGTTGTTCGTCCTGTTATATGTTCTTGCTTGTGTAGTTAATCCTGTTACGTGTTATTACATGTTATTGTTGTTCATCCAGTTATGTGTTCTTGCTTGTGTTGTTCATCCTGTTGTGTTCTTGCTTGTGTTGTTCATCCTGTTACGTGTTCTTGCTTGTGTTGTTCATCCTGTTACGTGTTATTACATGTTATTGTGTTTCATCCAGTGATGTGTTCTTGCTTGTGATGTTGTTCATTCTGTTATATGTTCTTGCTTGTGTTGCTTTTAATTATGTTATGTGTTCTTGCTGGTGTTGTTCATCCTGTTATGTGTTCTTGCTTGTTGTTGTTATTCATCCTGTTGTGTTCTTTCTTGTGTTGTTGTTCACTGAGTTATTTTTTTTTTTTTCATCCTGTTACGCTATTGGTTCATCTTGCTCCATGTTATTGATTGTGTAATTATTCATCCTGTTGTACTGTTTGTTCTTGCATGTGTTCTTGTTCATCTTATTGTGTTCTTGCTTGTGTTGTTCACCTTGTTATGTGTTCTTATTCATCCTGTTACACTGTTGGTTCATCCTGTTATATGTTCTTTCTTGTGTGATTTTTCACTGAATTAAGTTATGTGTTCTTATTCATCCTGTTCCACTATTTGTTCATCCTGTTATGAGTTCTTGCTTTTTATTGTTCATCCGGTTATTTGTAAACCATCTGTTTTTATGAAGGAAATGTGGCAACAGTGATCTGGTCTTTCCATAGCACTCCAGCACTAACATAGCACCAGCAGCACCAGCACCCAGGCCCAGTGCTAAAAAGGTCCCTGTAGATGTGTCACGGGGGGATGATGAATTTATGAATTAAAAATGCTTGGCATTACTTGAGAATAGAGACAAGGAACTAACTTGTGAAAATCTAGCAGTAAGTTTTACTTTATGCCGGCTTACTTCGCTGATTCTCTAAAGACGAAAATTTATTAACTTTCTCAACAGTACACAGCAGAGATTAGTTACTCACGAGTGCTGTTTATAGAACTGTTAGCCTCTCGAGAAAGTGACGCCACCCCTGACAATCAATAACTAATCCTAATAATAATAAACAGGTTCTTGCCGGTGCATAACTCCTGGCTGGCCTAAGTTCCAGTTATGAATATTGTAAAAAGTTTGTGCAAACTAGGAGCAGCAACTAAAATAACCTTCATGTGGAGAAATAAAACATAAGTCTAATTACATTAAGCTCAAAGAAAAGAACCGTAAATATATTGATTACAACGAAATAAACTTACGTTATATGAATCGTAAAATGAATTCAAAAGGAGAACTTTACAGCCACTAGTGGACTCATGAATGCAAATAACAAGAGAATACACTCACTCGCTCATTCAAAAGCTAATTAAACTTAAACCTAGAATAACGACAAGGAATACTGGTCAGTGAAAGGGAACCGAAACGAAAGTCTGGGCGCCTGTGATGAACACCAACGCTGCTATTTGCTCCCAGCCCACTTCGCCAATCACCGTCTAGATGGAGATTCATGAATTCACTCTATAACGGAGATGCTGCTCTACACTGGGCACAAAACGATCCTATTCTCGCAACGATCCCGAGCTGACTGACATCAAACTGGGAAAGGGGACGAAAGATGGCCGTGTTCACCGGAAATAGGCATGGCCTAACTTCAATGGTCAACGGAAGGAAGGTGAACGATATAGGCTCACAATAAATCACTCAGTGAAAGTATTAATGTCGTGGATAAGAATGGTCACTTGTGAAAGTGACAAATGTTCTGAAAACCATCCCGATCGAAGTGAATACGAGGACGGTTGAACTGAGTGATGCCCAGTGGGAATTCCACTAGAGTTCATGGTTTTCTCATGAAAGTACAATGTCGCGAAATTATATAAATATGCTCGGGCGAATTCGTGACATTACACCCCATCAATATCAAACTTTTCTTCAGAAAAATTTTCGATATACACCCATTTAAATCCTAACTCAGTCACACAAGATTCACACTGTGGTGTGTGTACTATCCTGCAACAGGAGAAAATCATAGTCGCCCATGAGTGTAAAAACCTCGTATTTACGTTAATAGAGGCAAGCTTGGGGAAAAAACTCCGTGACGATGGTGAAAAATCCTGTACTCAGGTCAAACTGAGCAAAAAGTTCGCTACATTTACATTAACAACTAACTGTTATGTAGTGTGATGTATGTAACACACAGTGTAGGTGTGACAGTTGTGGTGTAACTGTGCCTTCGTGTAAAATGATATAATACAGATCAATTGTAAATAGAGACGACGAGGCAGAAGAGAAGAGGAGGCAGTATGCGGCAGAGATGATCAGCTGATCTGCATGACAAAACTGCTACACCCGCCAACTGTACCTGTGAAAGCAATCAAGGTGGAGCATCAAAAGTGTCAGTGCAACAATTTTTATTACAGTTTCCTTCTCTGCCTTGTAGTCAGTACGTATGTTACAAAAAGTACACAATTATTTTGTTAATGGCTACATTATTAACCAGGAAACTTAGTCCTTGGATTCCTGAAATCTCTGAGGACCCCTGTAGTTTACTGGTTAAACCTACATTATTAACCAGGAAACGTGCTAGTCCTTGGATTTCTCAAATCTCTGAGAACAGGCAGTTTACTGGTTAAACGAACTCTACACTTATGATTAATATTGGCATGCTGAGAATCCCTACGCAATCTCAGGCAAGTCACATTTAACACCCAGCGTGGTTGTGAACACTCATGTAGATAATGTGCATTCTCCGGGAATTCTCAGAGAGGCCCACAGATTGAGACGCCACACACAGCCTCGGATTGTCCCTAAGGGGGTCGTGCACTTCCCCTTTTACCTACGGTACATACATATGTACAGGCCCTGGACATAATGTGTCCTGTGGGGCCAAAGGGCGAGACATCAGATCTGCACCCACATTACCACTGCCCTATCTCTCAACTGACTCAGAGATCATGGGCATGGATTCACGCGGCACAGGAAGGACATGCCCTGGATGATGGTACATTGACACACATTGCAGGAATGCACAAAACTATCTATTTCCTGCCCCATTCCTGGCCAGAAAAAGTTACGGACCTGGGTTTTACTTTTGCCCATGTGACCTCCTGATGCTGAACAATGACCCCATTCTAACACTGCTGGTGGTACTTAGCAGGAACGAAGAACTGCAGTCGAACCTCGCCCTGGGGTGTTCGTGATTCACGGTACAGCCATCCTTGTTTACGAAGGAACTTGGCTTCACCTCCCCGTGAATACTTAATCACTCTACCCTTTTGCTTCTTCAATACAGCAGCAAGTGTCGGGTCAGACTGTAGTTCTTGGACAATATCTTGACTGCAAATCAGATCTTGGGCAATGCAATGGTCACTGGGGTGACACAGTTCGGAGCCTTGGCCATGGCTCATGTTACTGCAGCCGAAGTCTGAGTAGCATCATGTACGGTGCAACTATACTTGGCACCGGGTACGTTGCCTATTGTAAGGTCAAACAAAGGTTCTGACATGACAACTGCAATTGTCATACCAGCGTAAAATGGAGATGCCACCTGGATTCGTGCCTCAGGGAACAATCTCACTTATTCATCAAAAGGCTGAGCTTGGATCTGTCGACCTGTATACTCCTCAGGCCGAACTGGACTCTGCCTAACAGAGCAACCTGAGGAACCATTGTCTCTCAGGACCTTTACAGGAACGCCTCCCACTAACCCTAGCTGAACAAGGAAGGCACTGTTACCTGTGGGAGGGCCTGTGGAGGAAGCAGCCAGCCACTGATGAGGCTGCTGAATGAATGATGCCGCAAACATGATGCCCCGAGAATTAGATACCTGAGGTGTCGTACTCACTGTCTGGGGAGATGGAGCATTGACCACGTGTGGTGGAGAGTTCACTGTCACTGGGAGACTAGTGACCTGTGGAGAAGTACATGTGCTACTAGGGACGACACCACCGTACTGCTGTTGAGGATCAAAGGCTGCGTTTACCTCCTGGCTCCGATACACTGGGGCTAGTGCTGAGAAGGATTGTCCCGATTGTCGATTTCATGGCTGATACTGCTGCTGGTTAGGGTACTTGTCGAAACTCTTCCAAGCAGGTTTCTGGGTATTTTGCCCCTGGTCCTTTTTGTGAGGTTTGTTTGGACCTTGGCCATTATTCTGAGAATGGCCCTGATGCTGGGGTTCAGTCTGATAACGGTTTCCCAGATTTGTCAGCTTTCCTGTTCCAGGTGTGTTGCTTACGAGTTTGATACCCGTATTCAGTGAAAAATGCATCAGCCTTCTCCACCATTTGGCTGGCATCCCTTACCTAGCAGATCTTAAGCTGAGCCATAAGCTCAGCACGCCACGGCTTTTCTAGCTGCGTGTGCAGCATAAGGTCAATTATCCCCTCTTGCGTGGGAGGAGTTTCATCTTTCTCCATCCACTCATCTAAGTAAGAAGCAAGCCAATCAAGAAACTGAACAGCAGTCTCCTTTTCTTGTAGACGCATCCTCATAAACTGACTTTTGGCGTCGTCAGTGGTGAGACCATACACTTTGATGAGTGCGGCCTTCATCATCTCATACGTGAGATTGTCTCCACGAATTTTGTGGAGAATATCGAGGGCAGGGCCCTCAAACAAGCTAAGAAACTGGAGCCGCTTAGCTGCATCATCCAGCTAGTACAGCTGAGCCATGTCTTTGAAACGAGCTATGAATGGCTCGATTCGCTCGCCTTCCTTGTATGAAGCAAGCTTGATGCCTGGGGTTGGCAGAACATGTGCAGGGAGAGCGCTCATAGAGCTTGGGTTAGCTGCTCCAGATGTGTCTGAAGCCAAAGAGTCTTGCTTGAGCTTCAGCATCTCAAGTTCATGTTTCTCACATGCCTCGCGCTCAGCACGTTTGTGTTCTCGTTCTCTCTCTCGTTGTTCTAGCTCGTATTCACGTTCTCTCTCTCGTTGTTCTCGCTCGTGTTCACGTTGTTCTCGCTCGTATTCACGTTGAATTCTATGCTCTTCACGGGCATCATTCTCACTCTGCTGTTCCTAACTAAACCATGAGAGCACATACTCCTTAATTTGTTGGGGAATAGTAAGCCCCACATCTTTGGCTTTCTGTACATATATATTAGAAGTCATGATGCTAACTCAATTAAGGCTGAGTGGACTAAAGGCTGAGTACTGACTGCTATTTTGCAGAGAAATACTAATAATCGAAAGTAAAGAATATAGGCACAGGTTGGTGGTGACCAGTTTTATCTAGTTAAACTGGCAAAGAATATAAGAAAGAAAAAAAATGCTAGTAACTGGGAAACTATTACATAAAATTAAAAGAAATGAATCAATAACCACCATTAAGGTAGTGCCTACAGACTTTAATGACAACAAATACCTAAGTGTGAGTGAGTGAGTATTATCTCGTTAATAACTTTAGAGTTAGGAGTTAATATTCTGGAATGAGGTCGCCAGATGTCACGAGGGGATGATGAATTTATGAATAAAAATTGCTTGATATTACTTGAAAATAGAGACATGGAATTAACTTATGAAAATCTAGCAGTAAGTTTTACTTTATGCCGGCTTACTTCGCCGATTTTCTAAAGAAGTAAATTTATAAATTTTCTCAACAGTACACAGCAGATACTAATTACTCACGAGTGCTGTTTGTAGTACTGTTAGCCTCTCGAGAAAGTGACTCCACCCCTGACAATCAGTGAATGGGGACAAAACAACCTTGTGTCTTTTAATGCTAGTAAAACTAAATATATACAGTTTACTAATAGACAGATATTGCCAGATTCGTACATTACCTTCAGTGCTACTAATATTCCCATCTCCAAATATATTGAAATTCTTGGTGTCTCACTTAACAGTGCCCTCAGCTGGACCTCTCATGTCAGATCACTTGCTAAGGCCGCCTCAAAGAAACTTGGATTATTGTTCAGAGTCCGTAACTTCTTCGCCGATGAGCAGTTAGCTATAATTTATAAGAGTCATGTGCGCTCTCAGCTTGAATAATGCTCACCCTTGTGGAGTGGTTGTGGAGAGGTTGTATTGAGACAACTGGACAAAATTCAGAATAAAGCTGTTAGAATCATTAACAACCCTGCCATTACATATAAACTACCTCCCCTGCAAGTAAGAAGGAATGTTGCCTCCCTTGCGTTATTTTACAGATATTTTTTTGGCAAGTGCTCAGACGAGGTTGCATCCATGGTGCCGCCTCTCCATGCCTTCCCTCGTGCTACACAGGCATCTGGTAGCGCTCATGACTGGAATGTCACTCAACCATATTGCAGAACTTCTGCCTATCAGAATTCTTTCATTCCCCGAACTGCATCTCTCTGGAACTCGCTTCCCCAGAGTTGTTTTCCTCCAAATTTCAACTCACAACTGTTCAAGTCTAACTGTTACAGATATTTTATGAATAGAGGACACCAGTAATCTGGTGTATGGATCATTTTTTTTTCCTCCAATTGTTTTTCCTTCCTCCGTTCTGTTATTAAAAAAAAAAAAAAAAAAAAAAAACTAATGCTAATAATAATAAACAGGTTCTTGCCATTGCTTAACTCCTGGCTGGCACAACGGATTTAAGTTTGATACAAAAGAACTGGCCTAAGCACCAGTTATGAATATTGTAGTATTTGTGCAAACTAAGAGCGGCAAGTAAAATAAGCTTAATGTGAAGAAACAAAACACGAATCTAATTATATTATGCTCAAAGAAAAGAACCGTAAATTTATTGATTACAACGAAATAAATTTACGTTATATGAATCTCAAAATGAATTTAAAAGAAGAATTTCATGGTCACTAGAGGACTCATGAATTCAAATAACAAGAGAATACACTCACTCGCTCATTCAAAAGCTAATTAAACTTAAGCCTAGAAAAACTAACAGAAATCCTGGTCAGTGGAAGGGAGCCAAAACCAAAGTCTGGGTGCCTGTGATGAAAACCAACACTGCTATTCGCTCCCAGCCCGCTTCGCCAATCTCCGACTAGGTAGAGATTCAAGAATTCACTGTACAATGGAGATGCTGCTCTACGTTGAGCACAAAACGATCTTATTCTCGCGACGATCCAGAGCTGATTGACTTCAAACTAGGAAAAGGGGCGAAAGATGGCCGTGTTCACCGGAAATAGGCGTCGCCTAACTTCAATAGTCAACGGAAGGAAGGTGAACGATATAGACTCACAATAAGTCACTCAGTGAAAGCACTAATGTTGTGGATAAGAATGGTCACTTGTGAAAGTGACAAATGTTCTGAAAACCATCCCGATCGAAGTGAATACGAGGACGGTTGAACTGAGTGATGCCCAGTGGGAATTCCACTAGAGTTCGTGGTTTTCTCATCAAAGTACAATGTCACGAAATTATATAAATACGCTCGCACGAAATCGTGACAAGATGGTCTAGGCTAAGCACTCTGGTACCTCGAGCCTGTAGGAGGAAAAACGAGGCACTGGAGACTCCTTAACATCTCTTCCTTACCGATTTATTCTGCAGATTTGACTAATTTTCTCGTCAGAGCGGCATACAAGACGCACATTATTACAATCAATTCGTTACTAATGTTCGTAACTTTGAACCTGTAGGAGGAAAAACGAGACACTGAAGACTTTTAACACCTCTTCCTTGCCGATTTATTCTGCACGTTTTACTTTAATATCCAGTGATAAAGAGTGCAGAGTATGATATTAAAACGTGAACGGCATACATGGCGCACATTACCCTCCACCACTAAGGCGGGCGTGTAGCAACCGTCCAGCAACAAACTCTTATTCATTTTCTGTCCTACTTTTTATTGCAAGAGTTAACCATAACCCCCAGTCCTTCATGTATGCAACAGGTCAACTCTGGAATTGTCATACTCTGTCTGTAATTGCTACTGCCTATGGCCTCCAGTGTTTCAAATGCAGTTTGTCCAGGCATCTCGATATGAACGGACCTTGAATTTGGCTCCCTATTGTCTTGCTTTTGTTTTTTCTAGTGGGAACAATTTGCAGGCTTCCAGTCCTAGGTTCCTCCTTCTTTGCATTAAAAAAAACACCACAGTCAATTTGCAATATATGGTCATATGCTTCCTTAACCCTAGATCAGCAACCGCCGGCCACATCTGGCCAAAGTTTAAAAGCTTGGCGCCATGGCGCCATTTTGAGAATTCTGTTGACCATCCAGGTAGCTTCCCCTTTTGACTTATACTTTCGATTCTAGGTGCGTCTGGGTTGCTCGTGTTTTTTATTTCTCTAATATATTGAAAAAGGCCACATGTGGCCATGGTTGCAAACAACGTTTGCATGGTGTGTGTGTGTGTGTGTGTGTGTGTGTGTGTGTTTTTTATAGTTTTTTCTAGGCATTAACATGACCATCAAGGGGATGTCTGGAATCAATGTATCCTTGTCGGCAACCCTTGAGAAGGCTGCTAGTCAGGTCAGGTGCAGGTAAGGGGATGGGTGTATTATGATGTGGCAGGGGTAAACCAGTTCTGCTGTCGGGCCCTGCTGCGGATGTCACTGATTGCATTGTGCAGTTGACCCTTGTGCGGTGTGGTGCGGTGAGGATCTGTCCGTTCTCCCCTTTGGGGCTAGGATGCGAATAAATGTGTTTGAATGGATGAATAAATGGAGAGTGAGTCGTCCTGTCTCGGCTACCTCCCTTTCCTTGGGGGAAGCAGCCTAGGTATATTATAGCCAAATATGTTACGATAAGTGTCATTTTGACAAGTTTTTAGTGCCTTTAGAAAAAATTTACAACGAAAAAAAATTCCACACTTTTTCTATTTTTTTTGTGTGCCAACATTTTCATTAGTCTTTACATGTGATAAAATTTTTATATATGTGCAATGCATATAAGTATTTTTTTTTTTAATTCCCAAGTCTGGCCACATGTGGCCGGTAGTTGCCGATAGCGTTAGTTGGGCATGGTTGCTGATCTAGGGTTAAATAGCAAAGTGGAATGCAAACCTCTAATTACTGAAGGTCATTCTAAGTAAAGCCTGTGGTTATTACGTATGGTTAGTCTGCATCCCATATTAAAGAACGCAGCCAGCAACCATATAGGAAGGCCAGATACGCTCCATCATCATCACACATAAAAAAAAAAAAAAAAGAGGGGAGGGTCTTCACCATACTTCCCGATTTTAGGTTTATTTGGCCCTAAGATTTATTTTTCCAGAACGAATGAGGACCTGAGATCTACGTTACTTTTTGTAGGTGTCGCATAAGATTAAATTTAAGACAGTTTGTGTAGTTTTTCTTTTTTTGTTTACAGAAAAAGGAAAAATGCAAGCGTCTTCCCAGGTCTGTCTTCCCTTCTGCGGAAAGTTAATCTTAGTTATAAAATTCCGGAATCCGAAGTAAAACAACTACAACACAGACAACACAACGAGAACCGAGGATATGGCCGTCTACGGAGAAATAATCGCTAGGGTTCAGGGACGAGCAAAACGAGCCATCAGACAAGCCAAACGAGCCATCAGACAAGCAAAACGGGCCATCAGACAAGCAAAATGGGCCATCAGACATGCAAAACGCGCCATCAGACAAGCCAAACGAGCCATCAGACAAGCAAA
Source organism: Coenobita brevimanus (assembly GCF_032717465.1). NCBI lineage: Eukaryota > Metazoa > Arthropoda > Malacostraca > Decapoda > Coenobitidae > Coenobita > Coenobita brevimanus. The sequence goes on along the minus strand of NC_136997.1, from coordinate 21,001,808 downwards.
ATGGGCCATCAGACATGCAAAACGAGCCATCAGACAAGCAAAACGGACAATCATACAAGTCAACACAAGCCATCAGACAAGCAAAACTAGCTATTAGACAACAAGACAGCATTGCAAGAAAGTTGTATATTGCCGAACTTGCAGTCACGTTAATAAAAGTATGTCTTGGAGAAAATCAACCACCTGTATATATATTCTACAAGTGGAAAGTTATAAATTTTGAAGAGTAAATCCTGCCAATTTTACTCCTTTTCTACGCAGTTTCCAAAAACCTAAATAAAATCGGTCATTGGTTGCAAAAAGAATATGAAAGGATTTATTGCAATGAATAAAGGCTGACATTACTGACAGCAGGAAGAGTCTGGATCCATTCTTCTCATACTCCTTTTCTTTATTTTTTTTCCTAAACTCTCTCCTCCCTTCCAAACCCTCTTTTTTTTTTTTTTTTAGGTTCACTTACTAAATTATTTTTTTTGACTCATTTGTTTTTCCTTTCTCTCTTCTGTAAAAAAAAAAAAAAAAAAAAAAAAACTAAACTGTAATTTCACGAATCATGCAATATATCTTTTCCAACACCATTTCAGCCGTCCCAGCAGCACAAAACTTAGCCAGCACAATATACACAGCACCATTCATAAACGGAGTAAATTCCAACTTACCCTGGTTCTCCTAAGGGTGAAGATTTCCGAATGAGTTTTGTATATCTTGCCCAAAATTCCAATTTCAATGATTCTCTTGAGACAGTCTGAGATGAGACTACCGTAGGGGGTGTTACGGAGCAGGAACCACGTCATGTATTCCTTGTAGAGCTGTAGAGAGAGGAAAGTTGTAGGTAGGTAGGTGAGTAAGTAGGTAAGGATGTATGTATGTAGGTAGGTAGATAGGCACCAAGGTAGGCATATGTGCTGATTCAGTAAATGTGGGTTCGGCTGGATTAGGTTAGGTTAAGTTAGGTTAGATTAGGTAGGTAGGTAGGTAGGTAGGTAAGAAGGTAGGTATGCAGGAAGGTAGGTAAGTAGGTAGGTAGGTAGGTAAGTATGTATGTAGGAAGGTAGGTAGGTAAGTATGCAGGAAGGTAGGTGTGTAGGAAGGTAGGTAAGTATGTAAGAATCTACGTAGATAGGCAGGCAGGTAGGCGGGTAGGTAGGTAGGCAGGTATGCAGATAGGTAGATTTGTAAACAGGTAAGTATGTAGGTAGGAAGAAAGATAAGTAGGTAGGTAGGCAGTTAAGTACTAGGAAGGTAGGTAGTTAAGTACGTAGGAAGGTAGGTAGGTAGGTATGTGGGCAGGTATACAGGAAGGTAGGTAGGTAGGCATATAAGCTGATTAGTAGGTAGACAGAGGGATAGATAGATGCATGGATGGATGGATGGTTGGATGGACGGATGGTTAGATGGAAGGATGGTTAGATGGACGGATGGATGGATGGATGTCCTATATGAGTAGCTATGGTGATAAAAATTCAACACTGCATTCCAATCTCCCTTATATAACAATACTGGTCTGTAAAATACCAACACAAGATTTAATCAACCTTTATAGAGTTGTGAGAGAGCGTAGTAATATCTGGGTCTATTTACGTGTACAGAACAGTTAATAATGTAGTATTCTTGTACACCTATATTTGGTATAAGATGCGTGAAAAAAAAAAAGGCTTTAATTTTTACGTCTCTATATTTTGAAAACAGGGATGAACCTTCTAAAAATAATGTCCAGCAATTTCTTACTAAATGTTATGGGAATGTTTGATGCTATAAAAACTGGTAATACAATTTAAAGTCTATCTATTTGTCTATCTATAGCCAGACGCCACAGTCTCGAAAGGGGTGGCCGTTTGCCTTTGAGTTAGCTAACAGGAAACCATTACACTTGTTCAGCCATCTGAAGACGGAAACGGGGTAATAAAAAGCGACAGAAAAGATGGAAGAGAAAGGAAGAGAAGAAGGAAGGCAGAACAAGAATGATAAAGGTGAAGGAAGAAGTAGGCATCACTACATCAAGTGAGAGGATGATAGTCGCCACCATCTACCACCACTTTTACACAAAAGGCTTTAATATTACAACAAAATACTGTGATTACAAATGTGTTTTTTGAATTACACTATCTCGATTTGATACACTATGTACATCCTCGCTTCAGAAGTACACGAAATATACTCACAAATTTTAATATACGAAATACTCCCTATCTTCTAACCTAATCTAATATACAATCGATAAAGAAGAAAATGTTTATAGCGCTGAATAAGGCCTATAGTATCCAAAATGATCACTATTAGTCATGATGTTGCGAAATGATTAATCCGTTATCATCCGTTATCATCTGAAAGTGCATTTGTTAACAGTACTTTCTTTTTCTTTTCTTACTAACAGAGCAGAGGAAGGAAAACCAAGTTAATAAAAAAAAAAAAAATCATACACCAGGTTATAATTATGTTAAAGAAGTCTTATAAATAGCAAATTTAGGAATCCAGTTTTATCAACGTGGGAGAGAAATATTTGGAATTTTCAGTGGTCATCATCTGTGTTGTATTTTTTCGGGCGAAGTGTGGAATGGAAATTTCAGATCAACTGCACTACTTGTTCAATATCATCTTGTATTTCGCTGGTTAGCACCCTAACACCTTTTCCTGAGCGATTTAGTTTGCTTATGTCACCTTGCTGTTGTATTCGGTGTTACAATATTCGCTGGTTAGCTCCCTAACACCATTTCCTAAGCGATTTAGTTTGCCTATTACACCTTGCTGTCGTATTCGGTGTCATATAAATCCTTCTAACATCGCCGTACTCTGCATAAATAACGCACAAAAGAATGCTAACCAGTCATCAAAAAGTAAATAGCTATGAAAAAAGATGTTCGGGAGCTTCCTTACCTGACGAGGATACAGGTTTTAGTGTCTATTTATCGTGCTTTTGAAATACGCTTTTATACTGCACCGAATTCACTTTTTGTAACGGTGAAGGGAGTTCCCTAACACCCTTTCCTTTAGTGATATATTTTTGGATACTCGTATGTCTGGTTAAAATCCTTTTGTATGTTTGGTTAATATCCTTTTTGTAAGTTATTTATGCAGAGTATGCTGATATTTGAATGATTTAAAGCATACAGCAGAGGATATTAACTAATCAGCTAAATATATCGCTTAGGAGAAGGTGTTAGGGAGCTTCCTTAACCGACGAGAATACGGTCCTATATTCCTTTCATACAATAATTTCTAATCTGGAAAAGTAAATAAATCCTACCGATTCGTCCATAATGTAGGTAGACTGCGTGAGGCCCTTTCTGTGTTGAGTACAGACGAGGTAATCAATAGAGACGATGAGGCCGTGGGTGCCCTTCAACACCTTTCTCAGGAGGAAATCATAAATGTCAGGGAGGTATCTAACAGAATCCAACTCCATCCTGTGGCCCAGAGTGGAATAGACTGGATTTTTGGAAGCTTTAAGGGCTGCCGGAACAAAGGAGCCGTAATCCACCATGCACGGTTTAACCAGGAAGAGGAATAAATAAATAAATAAATAAAGAGACATGCATGAAAAAATCTCTATCTATACAAAATAAGATATCAACAAAGCCCTTTTCTTTTTTCTTTTTTTCGTTTCTTTTTTTTTTTTTTTTACAAATATCGTATTTTTTTTTTTTTGGGCTGGTATTGGAATTTTTGTAAAGTAAGATTTTTAAAGTGTAGAAATAGACCGGAGAGACAATGCATCCTAACTGGCAATATTTGACCAAGTTATCTTATTTACTAAAATTTCACACACACACACACACACACACACACACGGGCAAAAACATTATCGTTCCGCCATGGTAAAGGCGGGTGATAACAAGAGATTAGTACTAGAATATGCTGCTAGTCACGAGTATGTGCTCTGTAATGGATGTTGAGCCGTAGTAATGTCTTTTTCTTCCACTGGGCTGTGAAAATAACTGCAGAAGGACGAAAATCTGGGCATGCTAAGGTGAAGCGAGTTTAGCAACAGTCGTTGTATTATTATTATTATGATGATGATTATTATTATTATTATTATTATTATTATTATTATTAGTAGTAGTAGTTGAAGAAGTAGTAGTAACAGTAGCAGCAGCAGCAGCAGCAGCGGTAGTAGTAGTAGTAGTAGTAGCAGTAGCAGCAGCAGCAACGGCGGTAGTAGTAGTAGTAGTAGTAGTAGTAGTAGTAGTAGCAGTAGTAGTAGTAGCAGTAGCAGCAACGGCGGTAGTAGTAGTAGTAGTAGCAGTAGTAGTAGTAGCAGTATTAGAAGTAGTAGTAGTAGTAGTAGTAGTAGCAGCAGAAGCAGCGATAGTAGTAGAAGTAGTAGTAGTCATTGCTAGTAGTAGTAGTAGTAGTAGTAGCATAGGTAGTAGTAGTAGTAGTGGTAGTCATTCCTAGTAGTAGTAGTAGTAGTAGCAGCAGCAGCAGCGATAGTAGTAGTAGTAGTAGTAGTAGTAGTAGTAGTAGTAGTAGTCATAGCTAGTAGTAGTAGTAGTAGTAGTCATTCCTAGTAGTAGTAGTAGTAGCATAGATAGTTTTAATATTAGTAGTAGTAGTAGCATAGGTAGTAGTAGTAGTAGTGGTAGTAGTAGTAGTAGCATAGATAGATAGATAGTAGTAGTAGTAGTAGTAATAGTAATAATGGTAGTAATAGTAGTAACATCTCATGACCCTGAAATAGGTTACTACCCTAATGCAAGTAAGTCCATCTTGATCGTGAAACCAGCTTACTATCAAGATGCACAAGAAGCATTTAGAGACACAAACGTGATAGTGACCAAGGAAGGTCAGAGGCATCTAGGTGCTGTGATTGGAACTAAAGAATTCAGACAAATATATGAGTGATAAGGTAAAGACATGGGTAGAAGAAATTCATACACTATCCAGCCACATAAAAACAGAACCCCATGCAGCATACAGTGCATTTACCTATGGTGTTAAGCACAAGTGGACCTTCGTGATGAGGACCATACAAGAATTCGAGTTGCTGCCACAACCACTGGAGGATGCAATCAGGGATTCATTCCTCCCATCTCTAACCAATGGCCACATCCCCACACCAGAAGAGAGGGACCTTCTAGCACTACCACCCAGGATGGGAGGCCTTGGCATTATAAATCCAGTAGCCGTGGCAAGCTATGAACACAGAAATTCACTTAGGCTCACCGAATCCTTGTCACAGAAGATCTGCGCCCAGGTTGAGAGGAGTGAAATCGACCACCAAAGGCAGAAAGACATAAAGACACAGATAAGCAAGGAGCGTGAGGCAAGACAAAAAGACCAACTGCAGCACATAATCGAACATATAACACCAGACCAGTGCAGAAGAATTGAAATTGCACAGGAGGTTGGAGCATCGAACTGGCTCACAACCCTGCCTCTCAAGCCAAAAGGCTTCCACTTCAACAAACAAGAATTTACTGACGCCACAGCCTTGAGATACGAGTGGCCAATAGAGAACCTACCTCAACACTGTGCCCGTGGCACTGCCATTGATGCAAACCATGCAATGGTATGCGAGAAGGGAGGCTTTGTTTGCATCCGACACGATGAAGTACGCGACCTCACTGCCAAAATGCTGCAGGAAATATGCCATGATGTCACGATTGAGCCAGCTCTGCTGCCCCTGGACGGCGAGCACTTCACCCACAAAACAGCAAACACATCAAATGATGCAAGAGTGGATGTTGGTGCTCGAGGTTTCTGGACACGTGGGCAGAGGGCGTTCTTCGACATCAGGATATTTGATCCCATGGCAGCATGTCATCGTGAACTGTCTCTCGAAGCTGCACACAAAAGGAATGAACAAGAAAAAAATTAGAAATTATCAAGAAAGGATCCAACATGTGGACCACGGTCGATTCACTCCCCTTGTGTTCACGACATCAGGTGGGATGGGTCCAGAGGCAGTGAGATTCTACTCGAGACTGGGAGAGGTTCTTTCTGAGAAGAAACGTCAACCGCAGAGTTCTGTTATGGCCTGGATGAGATGTCGACTCTCATTCTCCCTCGTGAGGTCTGCTCTGCTATGTCTCAGGGGCACAAGATCATCAGCCCTCAGGCCTGTCTCCCTGGCGGGTATGGATTACGAAGCTACAGTGGTCGAAAGTCGCATAGACCAGCGACTCCAATAGTTTAATGTCTTTTTTCACACAGTAATATCAATAAATATAAAATAAAAATAATAATAGTAATAGTAGATGGCTGGTAACCACAGCCGTTGGTGTGCTTGGGGCCAACGGATTGTAATATGAGGGTTAGTGTTAACCTTCACATTACAACTCCAAATGGTGAACTGTATTAGCAAGGTTGGTTTTGATCTTCACAATATAATTCTCCGATGGATGGAGGTGATTTAAAAAAAAAAAGTAATAGTAGTAGTAGTAGTAGTAGTAGTAGCAGTAACGTCTATAAAATCGCTTGGTGGCAGCAGGATTAAAATCAGTAATACGTTTTCGGACTGAAGGGCTTGAACCCATGATAAGTGTTAAGGTGTGACTGTTGCACCTCGCTGCTGAAAGCACTCTATAACGAGGCATGCAGGCTAACCACATCCAATGCTTAAGTGAAGGTAACAGCTTCTCTACCTCCCTGCTGAACGCAGTCTATAACGTGGCATGCAGGCTAATCCACCCCATCAAATACTCAGCAGGTGTTCAATAAAAAACCCTGACAAAATTGGCTGTTTGCATACAAACGTCAGCCTTTGAGTTGATGCGGCTGTTGTTTTGGCTCCTGTGTCCCAAAACAAGATCACATTTACACCAGGCAATCAAGAAAATGTCAGCAGTAATCGTTCAGCTATTTAATTCACTGTTTTCCACTCTACTGGCTCTGGTGAGGGAGGCCTTCGTGTGGTGGCACCGATATAACTAGGCGGCTCACCTGTCTGGTTGTATAAACATCCTCCTGATAAGAATGGCAAACTGGGATACTGGTATTCGTGTTGAACATGGAAGCTAAGTCTCTCAGGTGTGGAGAGGGACGCCTTCATTTGGTGGTACTGACATGGCTGGGTGGTGGAGATACGGGATTTACAAACGTCCCTCAAACTCTGAAATACTGCTACCACTACTACTATTACTACTGATACTACTGGTATCAGTAACAATACTAACAATAAACTAATATTAATAAATCACACAACACGAAATTAACCATATGTGTTCGTTCGCGAATTTGCCCTTCTCCCCACTTCCACATCCTCCCTCTCCTGCTCACCCCCCTTACTACACTTCCTCTCCTCCTTCGCTCTCTCTCTCCCCCTTCCTCTTTCTCCCTCCACACGCCTGCGCCAAGCCCCCTGGTGCCGGCTATAAGGTGCTGGTGTTTGTGGAGGTGTGGTGGTGGTGTGGCAGGGCAGGTGTAGTCACTCCCCATGGCGCCTTCATACACACAACACTGCCTCTGCTTCTCTCTCTTCGCTTCCCTCGCCGCCCCTGCTGAAGCCCTGCACAGCTTCCCAGTGTTATCCGGTGAGAGAGAGAGAGAGAGAGAGAGAGAGAGAGAGAGAAAGAGAGAGATAATGGAACGTCTGCAATACAAGGGATTATTTTTCGAAACTAAACATGATCGTCTGGCTAAGGTTTTGTAACACCACTTCCTTAGCGATTTCTTCTGTTACATTTCTTTATCCTTTTGTATGTTACAGGCGCAAACTACATGAAAATCCAAATGGCATAAAGAACATATAAACAATGTAAGGTGTCATATGAAAAATAAATCGCTATGGAAGAGGTGCTACAAAACCTCCTGTCACTTAGAATTCGACTCTACTGTAATAGCAGTAGAAGTAGTAGTAGTAGTAGTAGTAGTAGTAGTAGTAGTAGTAGTAGTAGTAGTAGTAGTGGTGGTAGTAGTAATAGTAGTAGTTATAGTAGTAGTAGCAGTAATAGTTGTAGTAGTAGCGGTAGCATTAGCAATAGTAACAGAGGCGGTAGTAGCAGTTGTAGTAGCAGATGCAGTATTAGTAGTTGTAGTCGCTGCAACGCAGCAGCAACAGTAGTCGTAGCGGTAGAGTTGGTGGTGGGGGTGGGGGTGGTGGTAGCAGTGGTAGTAGTAATAGTAGTAGTAGTTTCAATTCAATTCACTTCAATTCCTTTATTTTGTAGTACAGGACACTACATAGCTTATATTAGTACATAATACACATATAATTCATGGTGATATGATATTCGGTATTCAGTCATTTATCGCATATGCTGCAGTAGTTGTAACAATAGTTCTGGCCTGAGCCTCCGTAGCTGGTTAGCAGGCACAGGAACCAGCAGTGACAGTAGCTGTTTGAACACAGCCAATTAAAAAAAAAGCTCTAAAACAAATTTTGTTTACAGAAATAGATATAAAAATTTAAAACGCTCTTTAAAAAAATAAAAGACTAGTTGGAGACTAAAAAATCTAAAAATATTCTTTTTGAATAAAATAAGACAATAAAAGAGGAAAAGACTAAAAGGAAAATATAAAATGAAACATTTGCATATAATATCTAGGTACATTAAAGAAATATATATAAACACACATGCATATACATACATACACATATGTATACACACATTCACATATGCATACATATACATACACATACACATACATACACATATGCACATACAAATATACATACATACACATACACAAATACACATACACCTATACATACTGTACATACACACACACATATACACATATACACACATATACACATATATATACATATACATGTACATATATATACACATATACATACATATATACATACACACACATTCATATACATACATACATATATACATGCACACACATACATATACATACATACATATACATAAATACACACACTTATATATACATATACACACATACACATACATACATACATATACATAAATACACACACTCATATATACATATACACACATACACATACATACCGTATAAACACATATACATACATACCGTATAAACACACACACACAAATTACAAAGACGTAAACATATATACATATACATATAAAAGTAGAGGAACTATTAAAAAATAATACTAAACAAAAACTAACAACCCACTGTAACTATGTATGAAAGATTACAGGCGTTCTCCTTTCTTCATGCCGCTGTACCCAAGTAATCCTGGCTTGTAAAATGTCCAGGGTGAGGCCGAACACATCCACTCCATAAGTTTGTTTAAAATGATTATTGATGAAAGAATAAAAATATCCCATACTTAAAAACGTAAAATTTTTTTTTATAATCGTACTTTTGGATGTCATTAGTCTTCTGGCATACCTTGCATAAGTAAGAGCCAGGTGATGCCTCAGCAGCAACACATTGTGTGTGTCTGCCAGCTCAAGATTGCTGGCGTAGGCAGGTGCACCTGTCATTCGTTATAAGGATTTAGCGTATGCTGCTTCAAATGCTTTAAACATCCGCGATTTAAGTGTATTTTTATGGTTCCACAAACATGGACCATATTCGGGCTTACAATAAGAGCTAAATAAAAATAAAAAAGTATTCACCTCTAAAAACTTGAAATTTCTTAAAGTACTATTAAAACTGACAAAACTTATTTAATCTCTTTTCAGTATCTTTTTCATCTCTCACATCAGTGGCAAGACAGTGACCTAAATAATCATACGTAGTAGTAGTAGCAGTAGTAGTAGTAGTAGTAGTAGTTATATTGTCAAGTTCATCTGAAACGTGAACCCAGTGGAGAGCAGACTGAAATCGCCTTCCTCCTGCATTCAACCATCCGCCTGTTGGGGAACATGAAAACAGTTGAGGGACATACGTATAACCTGGCAATTGAGCCGCCTGGTTATATCGGTGCCACCACGTAAAGGCGTCCCTCTCCAGCACCACGACATAGGAGTATAAAGAGTAAAAATGACCCAATATGTTAACGATCTCGAGGAGATTATTATTTAGCAGCTTTTTTCCCGTAGTCCATGGGTAGAAAAAGGCAACACTGCGGCTTAACATCTCTTTTTAAGCACTTCTTTGTGACTAGCACCATATTCTAGTGTTAATCTCTTGTTACTGCTCTGTACTGAGAATGGAGAGAGGGCAGTTTTACGGTTATTCACTGTTAACTTCAGCTAAGTGTAAAATGGCCATCTCTCCATCATGAATATTCAGCTGATACGAGAGACTGACCCTAGACTATGATGCTAGTCACGAAGCAGTTCAATGGGAGGGATGTAGAGCCGTAGTCTTGCCTTAGTCTGTCAGTGAGTTACGGGAAATAAGTGCAGAAAGGACGAAATATCCGCCAAGTCAAAATGAACGAAGTTCAGGCTAAGGTATTATAATTTCTCCTCCTTCTAACTTCAGTCTTCCCTCTTGAGCTTCAGATACTTCAGCCTCCTTCAGAAAGTCGTAGCTTCTTCCGGTGTGACAGTGGGACGCATTTTAATTGGTGCAAGAGGCTTCTTAACACCTCTTCCTTAGCCATTTAGTTTGAATGTTACAATTAACATTTTCTTTCGTGCTATTTTTTGTCATCGACACAGGTGCCGGAGAGGGACGCCTTCCTGTGGTGGCACTGATATAATATGGCTGTGGAGCTGCCCGGTTATACAAACTTCCCTCAACCCCCTCCCTATCCCCCCAGAGGAGGATGGTGGACTGCAGGAGGGCAACTTAAGCCTGCAGTCCACTGGGCTCACATTTTAGATGAACCTAGGGCAACAACAACAGCAACTACTACTACCACTACTACTACTATTACTAATACTACCACCAAGATGATACTGAGGTACTATGTGCAAAACAAATCGTTAATAAAAAGGTGTTATGGAATCACCAAAGCCACTTAAAATACAGTCCAGGGGTGGGATTAAAGGTATTTCATGGTGGATTCCCTGTCGTATCTCGGATTAGTTTTTGCAGGATGGTTAACGACATTAGAATCTTTCCCTGGCTGGCGTTCTTTCGTCAAAAACAATTCCTGGTTACTTGAGGGAAACTGTTATATCTGTTGTCCGTTATGTGTTGTCTGTTATGTTATCTGGTGTCTGTTTTCTGTTGTGTTATCTGTTTTCTGTTGTCTGTTTTGGGTGGAAGGACAGAGAAAGAAAAGTTTCCATGTCTCCAGTTCCTCCTGTCAAAACCCATCACAGTTTCGACAGGGCCTGGATCGTAAATATGTTTGAGTATCCCACCCCAGTGTTGTATTTTCTTTTGTAACTTCCTTGGTGCTGGCAAGAGACGCCTTCATGTGGTGGCAACGATAAAACCAAGTGGCTCAACTACCTTGTTATTCAAACCTCCCTCCGCTATCCAATATATTACCAATATGCCGGGAATCGAACCCGGGACTATCAGGTGAGAGCCAGGCAGCATACCAGGTTTGCATTCCGGCATATTGGTAAAGTATTGGATGATATTTCCTATGTAAAGTACAGGTTTCTCTCTTCACTCCCTCAACTACTTCCCTATCCACCGAAAGAAGGATTGTGGACTGCAGGAGAACGACAGTTTAAGCCTGCAGTCGACCAGGTCCACATTTCATAAGGGATGCCTTCATGTGGTGGGACTAATATAACTAAGCTGCTCAATTGCCAGGTTAAACAAACGTCCTTCAACTTCTTTCTTGTTCATCGGAAGGAGGAGGGTGGACTGAGGAAGAGGAGCAAATTAAGCCTTCAGTCCTCCGGGACCAACTTTCAGATGAACCTCAGGCCACAAAAACAACCCCTTCCGCATAGTGAGATCAACGTACAGTATATATTCATGTTTAAATATCCTCTTACCAGGTGATTTTATTGAGTTTAAGAGAGTTCCTCCTACTAGACAAGAAAATATATTCATTCATTCAAACTTGGTCTAGATTTTCGTCCACTGGTAGCTTATTTCACGTAGCTCAGTGGCAGAAAGCGGCAATACTTTGGCTCTACCTTCTTTTTATATCACTTCATGACTAGCATCATATTTTAGTGTAAATTTATCGCTACAGCTCAGCATTCAAGCTGGAGAGTTGTTAATTTTCGGCCAAGTTAGAGTAAAAAGAGTATAGTTCTTTTAACTTGGCCTAGATTTTCGTCCATTGGTAGCTTAAGTGGTAGAATGAGGCAGTACACTGGCTTTAAGTCCTTGTCATTGACCTTCTTCGTGACTAGCATTGTACTTTTGTGCTAATCTACTGTCACAAATCAACAGTCAAGATGGGGAGATTAACGTTTTAGGCCATCCTTATCTGCAATGGGTCCTCGAGTTCATGCAGTCACAACTTAGCATTCAAGCAACAGAAATGACCTAGTTCCCTCAGATGAAAACCATCCAACTATAATTCATTCTTTTTCTTCCCCAGACAGCCACACTCTCCCAACCAACACTCTATCGTCGCTGGTTGGGGGTCCTTTGCGTGGGCAGGATCTCCTGGTGGTGAGCGAGAACCACAGCCATCGCCTATTAGATATGAGTCAGGTGGTGTCAGCAGCGGGACTCTCCTTCACTCCCGTCTACCTCGCCAGCCAACACTCACTCCTCCATACTCCACGTCCCCAGCACCACATCAGAGGATCAAGACTTACAGCTGTCATCATCTTCTTCAGTGATCCGACCTCATTTCTGCTCCTCCTGGCAGACAACAAAGACTGGAATCCTTGTTACCTGGTCCTCTTCTGTTTGGACCCATATCGCAACACGACTTCTATCTTGAGTCAACCTGTCGTCCAACGCTCAGAATTCGTCCTACTTCTGCAGCCGGTCGTTCAAGGAGGAAAAACACACATATATTCCTACACCAGCCTACCCACACAGCACAATAGACAAGGATGCTCACTTACAAAAGCTCCATTGGAAGTTGGGAACCCTAGTAAACTTTACACGCTCAAGTCTCTTTTCCCGCCTCGCTTCCTGGATTTCGGGGGCAAGATTTTGCAGGTTTCAGCCCTGTGCTACGATGTTCCTTTCGTTTACTATGGCAAAATGGGTGACTGTGTCGGGAGGAATGTAGACGCCTTGAACATCATCGGAGACAAGTATGGGTTTGGAGTGAACATGATTCCCCTCCCTAATATTGAGTTCGCTCGTAAAATAAACGGCACCTACACAGGCATGCTTGGCCAAGTGATGTACCACGGGAAGGACATGACCGTCAACGTTCTTCAGCCAAATAGGGATCGGCTTCACGACTTCGATCTCACCTATCCTCACTGGGACACGAGTTTCGCCTTCCTTTTACGTGTCCCGCAGCCACTGCCGCATTGGAGGAATGTTCTGTACCCATTTTCAATGCTTATTTGGGGGCTGCTGGCAGGTATGACCATTGTGGTGGCTTCGTCTCTTGCCTTACTTCTGTATCAACAACGTGTTATCAATGATCCTGTCAACGTTGCTCTCAAGGTGAATATATTGGTGTTGATTGATAGATGGATATAGACATATGGACAGACAGAAAGATAAATGGATAGTTTGTGTATGTGTGTGTGTGTGTGTGTGTGTGTGTGTGTGTGTGTGTGTGTGTGTGTGTGTGTGTGTGTGTGTGTGTGTGTGTGTGTGTGTGTGTGTGTGTGTGTGTGTGTGTGACATGTCTGACACATACACACACACACACACACACACACACACACACACAGTTCTTGATTTGATTTGGATTATATGTAGAGAGAAAGAGAGAGAGAGAGAGAGAGAGAGAGAAAGAGGACCCTCACTATAACAGACTAATGGGTGGAAATCCAATAAAGCAGATACTCCGATCTGTCCGATGGTCATGGCCGGTTTCAGAGGGGGGCACGGGGGGGGGGGGGCAATGCTCCACAAAATTTTTCGATTGCCTCCCCAAATGCAAATTATTTCTGTATGAAATGTGCTGCAGACCACTCTGGTCGTTCTCTTTGTAAATGTACGAACAGTTCGATAATAATCGTACGCGTTGCAACACTGAGTGGAACGTTGGCAACAACTCCCACTAGTTATTATGCATTATTGTCAACAACTACAGTACACTGTAATGAACAGATGAATAATTCTAGAGTAATTTTTATGCTTGATTTGAATTAAGAATGGTTAATGAAAAGTCTTGTTTCTAAATAATTATCAAGAAAACTGCTGTTGGTAACTGATGAAAATGTATGTCTGGCAACTCTCTAAGTTGTTGACTTGATGCTCGCAACTGTTAATATATGACTAATTTTGTGCAGAGGCAGCTGTCAGCAGGGGTCTAGGCAGGAGGTCGAACTTACTGACGTTGTAATATCTTATTGCAACTGTATTATACTAGACTGGCCATCTTATCAGTACAGTAACGTTACCTATATTGAAAAATTTTTGACTCGTAAACCTAAGCCTGCCACAGCTAGCTAAGAGGCACCTTCCACAAGTTGCACCAATTGTAGTGAAACAGTGCTTGTCCTTCTCCGAATTCATTAGTTCGGAAATATGATGATTATTCTGGCGTTCCAAAGGATGACCTCAATGATCGTCCAAAACAGCCAGTACTAAAATCTTTCCCCCAAAAATGCTTGGACAGAATGCTAGGGCTTTCAATTCAAGCTGGCACAATTTGAGACCATGGCTATATTACTCTGTAATGCGTGATGCATGCTTCTGGTTCCCTTGTCGCAAGTATCGTGTGGCAAATGACGGAGATTTAATTCTTACTAAGCGACGGTTCTCAAATTTGAAAGTTGCACTAGAACGTGAAAAAGGATTCAACAAGCATGCATCAAGCCATTGTCATTTGCGAGCTGCAGCCATCTGGGCAGAGACAACAGAGACAATCAACAGGTGAAACAGTAGCATGTCTATTAGGATCAACCCAAACACAAAACAATCGCTACTACGTGAGTAGCACAGGGGAAGTAATACCGTTTTTATCTGTCAATACGCTTTGCTTTACAAAGAAGCAGTGAAAGGTTTCACAGTAATGAAGACACAAACAGACATCTCCACAGGGCCTTTTCTGAATCTCTTTGAGTGTACCTTGACTAAGGAAAAAAAAAACTTTCAGAGGTACAGTAGCTAAGACAGTGCCCCAGAATGCCAAGTACACTTCAGAGGACATATAAAATGAGGTAATCGATACAATGGCTACTTTAGTTTTTCAGGAAGATAAAAGCAAGTATGAACAGTCAGATACATCAGGTTTTTGTATGAAGAGTGATGGAACAAGAGACAAATGTAATGTGGAGAATCCATTATGATACGATTTGTTCGCAATGCTTTGCCTGAGGACACTTGATTGGTTTGCTTGACTTAAGCCAGTTAAATGCAGAGTATATAACAACACAAATACTCAACCATCTGCAAGATGGAGGTTACAGTACTGACAATATAATCAGTCAATGCTATGATGGTGCAGCAGTCATGAGTGGGGTCAACAGTGGAGTACAAGCATTGTTACAAAAAAGGCTTGGCAGGGAGGTTCCGTATATTCATTCCTTTAATCATGAGCTTCACCTAACTATAGTGCATTTTATACAACAAGAACCTTGTGCCAAGCCCTTTTTTGAGCTTTCACGTTCACTACATTCTTTCTTCCATCGGCATTATGTAGCACAAAATTATAATGCTACATCGCTAAAAAGACTCCTAGAAATCCGTTGGACAAGTCATTGTGATGTGACAAAGTGCATAATAGAAAATAAGGATGCTATACTCAACATTCTGTCTGAGGTTTCTGAGGATAAAGAAGCAACAATGAATGTATGTACAGACCCATCAGACCTTCAAGTACAGCTAAAGAAGCAGATTTTTTTTTTTTTTTGGCAACTGGACAGTTTCTTCTTCGAGTACTTGGTTCTCTAAAACCAGCCAATTCCTTGCTGCAGGCTTAGTACGTTGATATGTGCAGTGCTAGGGAAGTTACTGATGCCAACTTACGAATGCTGGAAGGTCAGCGAGAAGATGATTCTTGGTTTTCTGATTTTGAGACTTCTAGATGTAACCCTCCTTTAATGAGAAAGAGACCCATGAGTAAGCAACTAGCCGAAAGCATTGTGCTCTCCACTGTTGGGCATAATGATTCTGATAATCCCACAATCACTCCTTGTCAGTTTCTAAAGAGATCTCTTCTCAACATTCTAAACAGAGCAATAGCTGAAATGGAAAATAGACTTTCTAAGAAAAACCTGGATATTATGAAAGCTGTGTCCTGTTTATTGCCTAAGTCAAGTTCATTTCTGGATTTCAGTTGTCTTGGCCTTTTGCAAATACTTGCTGATAAGAACAAAGAATCTGACTGTATGAGTTTGAGAAACGAAATACATTTTGCAAAACCCATGTTGCTTAAGAATTTTTCCAGCTGCAGTGATGCTTCCATATCTACAACATGTAAATATTTGCAAGAGTACAAACAAGCATTTCCTGAGCTGCATAAGAAGAATGTCACAGTCCTAGTTATTGGAGTATCATCAGCATCATGTGAGAGCTCACTCTCCACTCTGTCACGAGTGCTGACTCCTTTCCGACGCGGTATGCTACATGACAGAAAAAAAAAATTGTGATCTTGGCCCATGAAAAAAACATTAACTATAAGTCTAAATATGGATGAATTTGTAAGACGCCTTGAAAAAAAAAAGGCAGACGGTTGGTGCTATAAGCTAAGCATCTTAAGTTCTATGGCAGAAGTACAGTATCTGTTTTGATGTTTGCCTAATTTTATGGGAAAAACAGCATTTCCTGATATGCAGACGGTTGATGATGTATCGTTATTGAATCTTAAGTTCTGCTGCATGAATTTCTGCCTTAATGTTATTTGCCTTATTTTATGGGAAACGGAACTTTGTGTTATGCCTAACGTTTACTATATTAGTGCTTATTTTGTAAAATCAGTAAAACAAAAAAGTTTTTTGTGTGTGTTTTCCCTGCTTGTAATCTGCCTTGCTGTTGTTTGCCAGTGCTTTATTATCAACTTAAGTGTTACATTGCTGTAATGGAAATGGTTTATTTTTGTTGAAATAATAAAACTAAATAAGGTCTTCGTTTTCATAGCATGTAAAATGTGAACACTATATATTTCCTATGGTTGAGATTGTTAATTCATGTTCATCTTCAAGTGAATCAGTCATAGAAAGAGGGAGAAATATCATTATGATTATAATTTCATCTTTAGTTTTGCATATTTGCCTTCTACAATGTACAGGATTTTGTATTATATCAAAGTTTCGTGTAGCAGTTTTCTAAGAGCACTTAAAATGATTCATTTGTTTTTACGTGTGTTATTTTAGCTTACTGATATACCACAAGCCTGAGGCAGAGGAAGGGAGATGTGAAGGAATAGGAAATGATGGAGGGATGGAGGAAATGAGAAAGAGAGAAGTGGAGGAAAAGAGATATGCCCCCTCCCCCAGCTACGCCTTTCTGCCCCATCAATATGTGTAGCTGCCCCTCCAATTGGAGCAGTCTAGAACCGGCACTGTCGATGGTCCTCCCTTATGTGGGAGTTCAAGTATACTTAGAATATAAATTAGTAAAACAGTATATTTTAATACTGAAAATGAAAACTATACCCCTTTTAAACTAACCTGGCTCATAATTTCACACCCTTGACATAGCACTATTTCATGACTAGTACAAAATTAATAGTCTGTTTTCACAACTCAGCAGTTATAATGGGAAGATGGTAATTTCAGGCCAGGCTAGGGTGAAAAGAGTAGGAAACGCATGCATTGTGCCCTTCACCTGTATAGATGGATGCAGAGTGCTCACACTTCCATTCTTCTTGTACTGTATGCTTCAGATTGAATTAAGTGTATTCATCGTCACTGTTGGCAAAAATGTTTTCTGGTGGCTTTGGTGTCACATCTGATACAGAGCGTCCTGAGGTGTTAGGGTCCTGAAGGCTGTACTGCTGGATCCTGAGATTATGTGGAGGCTGGCTAAGGATGTTGTTGCCACGGGGACATTGGAGGTGTTTGACTGTGCACAGCCTCTTGGCAGCAGTCGGTACGGACTTGAAAAACTGGAAGATCTTATCCAGGATTTTCCTTGGCTGCTGCAGCTGTATCAGCTCCAACCTGCTTAGCTGCATGACCTCATAATGTTGAGCCAGATTCCCTCCGACTTTGTCTTCACGGCCAGAATGGTGTTTACAGCATCAATGGCTGGATCCAGAGACGGTTCAGATGTCGTCTCCTTCTTCTCTTCGTCTTCCTCCTTTGCCAGTGTCCAGTCTTGTACTTCATCCACAGTCTCCCCTTCTGTCTGATGATGGTAGCTAGGCACACCAGCCTCCTCACCCAGCCATTCTTGCAGCCTCTCCTCAGCAAGATCACTCTGCCCTGCAGCCACCAACATTTCTGCCATCCTCAGTGGCTCAAACCCCTAAAACTCACGCAGTGGAGGCTGTGAGGAGTTTGCACCAGCAATTCTTTGTTCTGGCAAGAGACACTCTCTTCCACGCCTCTGCCAGTTTTATGAGGCATCTTTGATGTTGTATATCTTGAAATTGTACTGGGATTTCTTGCCTCTGGTGTCTTCATAGTCTTGCTGGTCCATCCCATCCACAGTCACAATGATGCACTGGTGCAAGTAGAGTTTTCTGAAGTGCCTCTGCACTCTCTGTAAATCCATGGCCCATGGTCTGGGTAAGGTTACTGATGTTACTGGCAGGATCAAGGCTTGATTCGTCCACCCTTGCTGCAGAGTTTAACAGAGGAAGGATTGGCTGCAGCATTGTCTAGCAGCAGCACTGCCCTCATGTTGTCACGTCTGATGCAACAACTTTTTTGGTGCTGCTGCACTGTAGAGTCATATCGGTGGTGGAACCAGCCATGAATGATATCTTGGTTAAACCAGGCTAACATGTTACCATGGCATTACACAGGAAGCATGACCATGATGTCCTTCAATGACCTGGGTCGCTTGCTCTTACCTACTATGACTGGCTACAGGCGATGAGAGCAGTCAGCGCTTGCACAGGCCAAAATGGAGAGACGCCCTTTTTCTGATTTATGTCCTGGAGTCCTGCCAGTAACATTTTGATTATTATTATCATTATTATTATTGGAGTGAATTTAAGATGATACTCACTCTCATCTTAAATGTCAGGACCAATCTGCCTACGCCCTGGTTCCTGCACTCCTCTGTGGGGTGACTTAGGATTCGATGATGGATGGATGGATGGATTATTATTATTATTATTATTATAATTATTATTATTATTATTATTATTATTATATATTATTATTATTATTACTATTATTATTATTGTTATTATTATCATTATTATTATTATCATTATCATTATTTTTATTATTACTATTATTATTACTATTATTATTATTATTGCCCCCCTAGTGTGACGATAATGTAATCGCCTGAGACTGTGTCTGTGTGTGCATCTGCGTGTTACTGGAATATCTCAAAATTAAGAGGGCAAATTATAATCAAACTTATTATTATTATTATTATTATTATTATTATCATCACCATCGCTATTTTCTTCTCCCTCTTCTTGCAGGTAGGGTCTGGGTTGATAGGACAGTCCATGCCAGATAAGGAGATAACAGTGTGGTGGGCGAGGGTGTGGTTGGTGGTGTGGTGGATTGCGGTTGACATCTTAGCGGCCGGATATACAAGCAACCTCGTAGTCGTTCTGACAGTGCCCGTCTACCCTGCCAAACTTGAGACCGTGAAAGATCTGGCGGAATCCCATCTTAAGTGAGTTGATTTGTAAGCTTCTCTGTGTATGTATGTGTGTGTGTGTGTGTGTGTGTCTCTCTCTCTCTCTCTCTCTCTCTCTCTCTCTTCCTTATGTAAGACAATTTTCAAGCTTTATGTACTTTCATAACATTTCTAAGTTTGATACAATGCTAATCACGAAGAAGTGCTATGGAAAGGATGCATTGCCAAAGTTCTGTCAAACACGGCCACTGGGCTACGTGAAATAAAGTTGAAAATATTTGGCAGAATTGAACACACACAGATTACTAAATATTGGCTGGAGGATTTTATGGAGGGTAGTCCGGAAATAGCGCTGCACAAGTAACTCATCTGATTATTGTGTTGCGGGGATGGCTCAGTCTGCTGGCGTGGCCGTGACAGTGGAGGTTGGAAATAAATAATGGAGGATGGATATAGCGATGACTGAGCCGCCCCCACAGCACACGAGAAATGGCCCGGCGAGGTGTAAGAGGAGCGCTACATATGGACTACCCTGTATTTTGCGTATTATATCTTAACACTGACTTATATGATTATTTATAAAGCTTCAATGTCGACATAGTTTACAACAATAACATACAAGATGATATTAATGAGTAAAAGGCAGGATAAATCGCTAGGGAAGAGGTGTTACCAGGTCCCTCAGGTATGGCATGAAAGTGAAAAAATAGAATGGTGATGATGGTGGTGGTGGTGGTGATGGTGGTGATGGACATGATGGTGGTGATGATGGTAGTGATGGTGGTGATGGTGATGATGGTGATACTGTTGGTGATGGTTGTTGTGATGGTGGTGGTGACGGTGGTGATGATAGTGGTGATGATGGTGATGATGGTGGTGATGGTGGTGGTGATGATGGTGGTGATGGTGTTGGTGATGGTGGTGATGTCATAAAATGACTAAATGTCATAAAAGACTTTGTGGTTACTTTGTGGTTGAGTTATATATATATATATATATATATATTAGACTTGTAGACGAGCGGTTTTTATATCTTGGAGTAGCTTCCCATTTGTCATGTAGTGACAGGAGAGGTAAAGAATAGTATGGGACTATTTTTATTTGTCTTGGAAATATTAACAAGTCTCTCACACAAAGCTGAGTATAGAGTCCCGCTAGCTATCTCTCTGTCTCGCTCTGGCTCCCTCTCTCTCTCTCTCTCTCAAGTTGCTAAGCCCTTTCTTTTTCTGACCTGCCTGTTCTAAGGCTTGTCTCCATCTGAGCTCTCTTTCCTAAATTCTGGTGTAACAGGGGTGGGTCACGTGTGTTCCTTGTGAGTGGAAAGTTCTTGCAGCCTGTGTGTGAGTATGTGTGTGTATGGTCACTAGGTCTTTGTTCACGGTTGGACTGCTGACAACTAACTGCATCATCTCCTTACTGGCTACTTCGTAATCTGTCGTCAGCTTTTCCTCAGTGTAACTTGCAAGCTCATTTCCTTTTCCCAGGCTCGCATAGGGCTGTCTATCTATCTATTTATCTATCTATCTATTATGATTTGTAATTATAATACATTGCTCGGTCACGCGAAAATGGCGTACCATTGATAGTTAATAGTCCTAACATATTAATACACATTATATATACATTATAATGAACTTATAAGCTAATTAAGTGAAATACATAATATTGTAAAAGTAACATAATTGTATGAATATTGTATACATATATTATTCATAGTAAATAGTGATTATTCAGTAATATTACATTTTAAACAAGTTGTATACATATTTGAATAAATGCATTAAATTAAATAATTTAACTGTAATACAGTATGTACTTGGGTTATTATAGTGAAATGCATACATGCAAGAATAAAAAATAGTTTAAAATTAAGATTATGGTAAGAGTTATTAATATTTCATTTAAAGATAATGGTACTGGTCTGCCATATATGGGTCATTCTTCTTTGTATTTTTTTTTTTTATATATATAATTAATACTATATACAAAATATATACACTTCATTCAGGGTGGTTAACTTTGATGTTAACTCTCCCCCCACTAAATAATGACTCCAAATTAGCAATTCTTGCATGCATTCTGTGCATTGCGAACAGCAGTACTGCAACTACAATGCAGACGATTATAAAGACAGTAGGTGCTGGGCTATACACATAATATGGGTTGAACACACTCAAACCCAAATCTTCCCAGGGCTTCATTGTTTCATTGATCAGCTGCATAGTTTCAAACTTAGGTGAAGTCAGCTTAATACTTGTGCTCATGTTTAAGTTCATATCAGGCAGTGGGTGGAAATGTTTGTGTGTATGGTTGAGAATGGCGTAGTGATTGATGGTGGATAAAGTAGACATGGCTGGTGTAAATACCGCACAGTAGTCTGGTGCTATGTATAATCCTGATGCTGATGTATGAGATGGTGGTATATCTGGACAGACTATATAAACTGATGTGTTATGAGGGAAATAAAAAAACTGTGAGTGTCCAATGCATTGATGGTGTACAAGTTTATCTGGAGCAAAAGTGAAGTTGCAATGATGATGAATATTGTCATTTCTGATGATAGCCATTTCACAAGGGACTGTATCAGTAGGCTGAAACGTGAAAATGTACGCAGGACAAAAATGAACAGCATGTAAGGATGTGTGGCACTTTCGTTCAATCGTTGATTCACTTGCGAAAGTGACAGTGTCCCGTCTCTTGGAGACCATGATGAGTTCGGTGTCTGTGTTGATGTTAATGATGACCAAAGTGTTGTTATTTTTATAGAGGAAGGAGTGTATTTGGTATACTGTGAACAGGTCTTCAGTGATGAATGGTACATGAACTACCACTGATGTTGGTGTTAGTGTTGCTTCTAAATACGAGTAGTATTGCATAAATTCCCTACTGCGGAACAACGGCTTCAATTTATGTTTATGTATGCCTTGACTAACTATCTGACGTAGCTCATGAACTGGGAGTAAGTCAATTGTGATCTTGCCATCACCAGCATTCGAAATTCCTTGCATAAGTGCCCTGAAACGATCTCTAGTGTTCTCTAATTGTAGTAGAATCGTGTCAATATGTTCTGTGATGGTGGAGAAGTGCTGGACAAGAGTAACATTTCCCTCTAATTCATTTATTTTATCTACACTCTCGAGAGCTACGTTTTCTGCTTGTTTCAGATTTTTCACAATTGTCTTCATTGCTGAGTTCTGTCCTGTGATGAATTTATCTTGGTATGGTAGTACCTGAGCTATCTTATTAAATTTGTTGTTTATTTCTTTAAGGTCATCCTCTGTAGCCAATCCAAAGATGTTCCCAAGAACTGCGCCGCCCAAGTCGAACAAACTGCGCTTTTGGCGAGTACGGGTGATGTTGTTCCTGTCGCTCAGTACCTCCGTTCCATAAGATTTGAGATCTTGGATCATGACGAGCATAGTTGACTTCGCCTGTTCTAGTTTCCGTTTCGCTAACTTTACCATTTCATTCACTTCCTTGGTGTTATGTGCTTGTGAAATGTAATTTCCTGTCATGAAGTCCAGAGTTCGCATCGGCGTCGCAAGTCTGTCTAGATAAGTAGGTAAGTCATACAAGTAATCTAGACTTATTTCAGTACTCATGACGTCCTTAACGATTGTAGTCGTGGCCGTTGGAGCTATGAGGCATCCTTGTCGTACTATATGTTTGGGGTCTAAGTGCGCATATCCTCTTGCTATGTAGAGGAGAATCCATAGCATAAGTCCCTTCATCGTAACCTACCGAAAAAAAATAATAATAATAATTTCCTATAATGCTGTGGTCGATGATAGTGACGATGTGCGTTACGGTTGATTGTTATTTCATTTATGGAAGGAGTTTAAATCGATATTTAATTCTCGTAAATGATGTACTGTAGATTTTATTGGAACAGTTGCACCTATGTTCGATTGTTTGGTATATGACCTTAATTTCTTTTTGTAATCATTGTTGTGTTCTTGCTTGGTTTCTTGAGGTACGTTCACCTGTTCGGTTGTATCCGAGGCTGAATAATTATGTGCTAATTCCCTTGAAACTCGTTTTAAATGGTCAATATGAACTTGTTTCTCCTCGCCACTTGAAAGTGACTTAATTAAAACTTTGTTTGCGTTTATGTTAATTACTCTGTATGGGCCCTCAAATTTTGGGGATAATTTATTGTCTCTCGTATGAATGACACCGTAAACAATGTCTCCTAAGCTGATAGGTGAATCTTTTGCCTTCTTGTTAAATGCCTCCGTCATTTCTTCCTTGGACATCGTTAATTGTTTTTTGACTCTTTTGTGAATGTCCTGGAATTCACGTAAACGGAGTTTAGAGTAATCATCGTAATTGTATACAGGCATGCTGTCACCTTCTAGGAGCTCATATGGTAATTTTTTATCTGTGCCATATATAATGAAATGTGGTGTGTTGCCGATGGATTTATTTATAGACCCATTAATTGAGGCCTCTACTCTGGGAATCCAATCATCCCAGCTTGCATAATTTTCACTGAGAACGTGTCGTAGCACATCTAATACCTTTTTATTTTGTCTCTCTACCAACCCATTCGATGCTGGGTGATAGGCCAAAACGTTAACCTTTTTGATGTTGTATTGTTTACATATTTCTTGTAAGATCTCAGAATTAAATTCTCCTCCATTATCACTTATTAATACCTTTGGGGTAGTAAAGCGACATATTACATTATCTGTTATTGCCTTTGCTACTGTCTCTGCTGTCTTATCTTTAATTGGAGCTAAAATGACATAACGGGAAAAATGATTCGTTGCAGCGAATAAGTATAGGTTATTATTGTATGATAATGGCATCTTGAGTAAATCAACAGCGACAACGTCCCGTGGTTGATGCGGTACAGGGTAATTACCCATCGGTGCAGGTGTGATTGGGAAATCCTTTGTGTTTCGCACATGATTCGCATCTGTCTATATGATTGTTTATATCTTTTCGTAATGAAGGCCAGTAATATAATAGCTGGGCTTGGTTGAATGTCTTATCCTTTCCAGGATGTCCTGCATGTGGGCTGTCGTGTATCAATCGTAATACTTGGGGTATCATGTCATTAGGTACTACCAACTGGTTAGTATTTCTTTGGCGTTTTGGTTGTTTAGAGTTAATTTTGTATAATGTATTATTGACCATTGTGAATTGTTCAAGTGGGACATGCAGTTTGGGTAATTGTATGTCATCTCCACTTTCTAACTTGTATATTACTTTAGACCATATTGGGTCAAGTCTTTGTGCCTTTGCGATATCCTCGTGGTTTGGGATATTTCCTTTGAGATCTAACGCCGCGACCTGAATTGTGTTCGGGTTCCTAGATAATGCGTCAGCTACTATGTTCATTTTACCTTGTATATAATGAATTTGTACATTGTAGTTTTCAACTGTACATTTCCATCTTGCTCTCCTCCCAGAAAGGAGTTTTTCTTTAAACATACCCACCAGTGGTTTATGGTCGGTGAATAAGTGGATTTCGTAACCATATACCAAATCTCGAAACTTTTGTAATGCAAAAACCACTGCAAGTGCCTCTAAGTCTGTAGTGCAATAATTTTTCTCCACACCTCTTGTTTGTCTGCTGGCAAATGCAATTGGTTCATTCTTTCCTCTTTTATCTTCCTGCATCAGTACAGCCCCTAATCCTTTAACTGATGCGTCTGTACAAATAAGAAATGATTTTGTGTAATCCGGATATGCTAAACAAGGTGCATTTGTTAGTTTAATTTTTAGATTGTTAAATGCCCTTTTTTGTTCTTCTTCCCATTGGAATACAGCATCTTTTTTGAGTAGTTGGAATAGAGGAAAGGCTATTTGAGAGAACTGTGGTACGAATGACCTGTAGTACCCAGCCAGACCTAAAAATTGTCTAACTTCGTCAGTCGTAGTGGGTTCAGGAAAATCTCTCACTGCCTGTATTTTGTCATCAGTGGTGTGAATACCATCAGAACTTAATTTGTGGCCTAAGAAATTTATTTCCTTGAAGCAAAATTTGCATTTAGAAAGTTTAATTTTTAATCCAGCATCACTAAGCTTTTGTAAGAGTAAGTCTAATTTCCTGAGATGATCCTTAATATTCTTCGTTGCGATTATAATATCGTCAAGATAAACAAATATTCCTTGTCCTAAAATTCCGAACAATACGTAATTCATAAGATGTTGGAATGTGCCTGGGGCTGTCCTCAGTCCCATTGGCATTTTTGTATATTGATAATGGCCTCTGTTTGTCGAAAAGGCAGTGTATTTACGTGACTCCTTAGATACCGGAATCTGATAGTAGCCATTTAGGAGATCGGTGGTCGAGAATATATTATTCTCAGGACCAATATTCTGTAGAACATCGCTTAGCAATGGCATGGGAAATCTGTCTGGGATTGTGTGACTATTTAGTTTACGGTAATCTACTACCGCACGCATTTCTCCATTTCGTTTGGGCACAAAGAATAGGGGGGCATTCCACGGGGAAACTGAAGGCTCAATGATTCCAAGTTTTAACATTTCATCGACATACTGATTTGCAAGTGTACGTTGGGAGTGTGGTATGCGGTAAGCTGGTACGAAAATTGGTGGTGTTTCTGGGTGCACAATAATCATGTGATTAATCAAGTTAGTACACCCTAATTGTTCTCCGTGCAATGCTACGGTGTCCCTGTGTGTTTCCAGCAGGGTTAACAAATCATTTTCTTCATCAAATTCACCTGAGTGAATTAAATTTTCTTTTATTCTTTCTCTATCCGTAGATTTTATCTTACTTGTTACTCCAGCTATAACTATTTCCTTCACAGGGGCGGGACATTTTTCAATATTAACTATGCAAGTTCCCTTTTTCAACTGAACTTCCCCATTCATGTGATTAATTATGAATATCTGAGTTTGCCCTTCGTCGTTCGTATGACATAATGCGTTTTCTACTGACAATCCCTTTACTTTACATAATTCTTCTAAGACAAGAACAATACTATTCCGTAATTTGCTCTTTATGGTAACCTTCATGTATGAATTAGGTGGTATAACTAAATCATTAGTGAGATGGGCTGGAAAAATTGATAAATCAGTACTGTTATCTGGGTCACTAATTCTGGAGGATGGGGTTGGTGGTGGGAGTGTATCTATACACTCATCTGTTTGTGTATGTTTGTTTAAGCCTTTAATAATACTAACTCTTTTTGGCTCTCTTCTACCAATCGGTGAGGGCTCTGAAGTTATTTCATCTATGAATTCATTATCAAAGTCTATTCCATTCATTTGTGGGAGTATAGTTATGTTCTCAGCTCTCATGGATCTTAAGCCCAGTAACATATGAGCTTTAATTGCTAAGTTTTCAACGATATAGAAAAATGCAGAGAATGGCCTTGTAGTTTCTGTGAAACTGAGATTTAATCTTATCATACCTTTCACTGTAATCTCTTGTCCATCTACTGTGTATAAATCTAAATCAGCTTCATCCAGAAAAGTTACTTTCTTTTTATTTTTAAGACTTCTATTTAGTTCTTCATGTGTTATTAAGTTCACTGGAGAGCCTGTATCTAAAAATAAGGAAACGTTTTGATCCTCACATACAGCTGGTATCAAGAGACACTCATTTCCCAACATGCCTCCTATGTGAAGTTTAGCCTTGTTCTTCTTTACGTTTGTTCGTTTTTTGTCATGACTTGGTCTTCCCCCGATTTGAACATAGACACAATTTTTTCTACTGTTTTGCAATCACTAGTCCAGTGCCATTGGTATCTATGATGCCTACAGTAAGGACCAAATCCTTGTGTCTTTTGTTTGTCCTCTTCTGCCTTGATAAAGCATTCATATCTTGTGTGTCCTGGTTTTGCACAATAATGACATAGAATGGACCTATCCCTTGACTGTGACCTACGAGGTGATTTCCCATAAGAAGTGTTGTTTATGGCGCGAGACCTGCTCGGGCTGCGCGAAAACTTATGAAACTGCCTGTAGGAAGGCGTCTGGGAACGAGGTCTAGGCGTTTTTGTTTGTTTGGCCTGCCTCATTTCTGGTCGTGATCGATTTTGTTCTCTGTTTGGGGTCGGTGTAGATGTTTTCACAGCTGATACTGTCTCAGGTACCCTGATTCTACCAGAATGTGCATGTGTATCGACCACACCTGCTTTACTGCACTGCATCTCTACCTCGTTCATTAAGTCTAGCAAGCACATTCCTGGGGTGTACGCGATCGTCTTGGCGATCTTAAGGGTCCTATCAGGTAATTTACACAAGGCAGCTACATAACCAATGACGTCCACGACGAGGTCTGGGGACATCTTTCCATCATCTGTTATCCAATTAGAATTCTCCAGTGTAGCTAACAAAGTTCTCTTGATTGTGGAGACATCAGCAGTTATTTCACTGAGTACATGGTTTGTAGTGTGCTCCCTTACAAGATCTACAATTTTATTTAATTCTGGAATTATACCTGGCAAGAAGTTCATACCTCCAGAAAATTTCTTCAGAAATTCAGTTTTAAATTCATCATATGTCCTAGCACGATGGAGCTTATCTGAGCGCAATAAATTGCTTGCTGGACATCTTTCCTGGCTTATGCAAGATGAAAAAATAGCAATTTTCTCTTGTTCATCTAGTATGTGGCGCTTGATGAACATTTGTTCGCACTGACTGACTAATGAAATGACATCAATGCGATCTTTGTCTGTGCCAGAGAATTTTGGGGCAGTTTTATCCTCGTGATACACAAACACGTGAGGTGTGGTTGTTAGATCCGCGGTATTTGTTTCTTGATCCATTTTTAATGATTGCCCTGTTAATTCAACTTGGACGTGTTTATCGTTGTGTGAGGGAATGGTGGAATATGTATGACCTGACCGGTGAACCCTGTTAAGTATATTGGTATACGTGTGCAAGGCAGCGGCAAAGTCCACACTCTCTATGTCAGAGGGGGTTTCCCACTCATCATCTGAAACTCCCGTATTTGTTTCTTTATCTTTAGTGTGTGGTGAGGTTTGTACAAGGGGTGGGCTGCCTTGAGGCTCTCTTAATTGTGAGTCTGATGTTGTGGCAAATTGTGTGTCATCTGGTATTAACGTGGGGGATGGCGAAAATATTCCTGTCATTAAGATATGGTGTTATGAAATACGCCTCTTGTTTATTTATGTCCTAGCAAAATAGATGAGTAAATAAGTTGAATATAGCTAATTCTAGCAATGAGAAGAAATGAGCAAGTATAATTTTACCCACTTGATAAAGATCGTAGAGGTGTGTCGATACAAAAGTCGATCTCGGAAGAAAAATACAGGTTTGATTGAAGATCTCTTGATAATTCTAGTGGTGTGTTGATGGACGATATTACTCAGGGAATTCCATGGCCTGGTGTTTGTGGTGGTTAACGGCTGTCCCAGGCAAACCTCAGTATAGAACGTCGAATTTCCAACTTAACTGTGAAAATAAATGAGTATGAGTAGGAGCTATGTGAATAATGAGTAATGAGTAGTGGGTGAGAAGTGCCTGGTGTCAGTCACACGTTGCTTGGCATGGCATACTCGCGTTGTGATGTCATCTCAGCACATGGTGACGTCGGCATCCCACACTGGTAGCTGTGGTGAGTGAATGAGTAGCGATGAGTAACTTGAGTGAAGACGGGTGAGTAAGATGAGTTGTGAATATGGACTTGGTGTTTTGCTGCGTGTCTTGACCTCTGCGTCAGCGAATGGCGGGAGAGAGTGGTGGGGGCTTGTGTGCTTGTTGGTCTCTCCTCTTCTTTACTTGCTTTGTTTTATATTCTTCTTGTTGCTGCTTGAAGTTACGTGAAGATTATAGAGTTGTTTTGTAGGCTGTATTTTGTAGGGATTCACTGTAGAACTGAAGCTAATCTTGTAGAGTCTCTCCTGCTTTTGTAGAAATTTGCTTTTAATTCGGAGACGATGTCCGTAGATTCGCTGGTTCGTTGTAGAAGTTGCAAGATCGTATCAATATTTTGTTTAACTACTTGCAAGGCGTCGTGTGATCCCTTCACCTATGCATCAGCATGATGATCGGGGAGACGGAGGGGGGCTGGTTGGAGAGAATACTGTCAGGAGCTGGTTGTGTTGTTGTTTGTGAGAGGTATTCTTTTTGTTTTCAATCTTGATATTTTGTAGGAATTCAATGTTGATTCGTAGACGAGGTTCGTATACGTTCGCTGCTACCAAATGTCTTAAAATGACTAAATGTCATAAAAGACTTTGTGGTTCCTTTGTGGTTGAGTTATATATATATATATATATATATATATATATATATATATATATATATATATATATATATATATATATATTAGACTTGTAGACGAGCGGTTTTTATATCTTGGAGTAGCTTCCCATTTGTCATGTAGTGACAGGAGAGGTAAAGAATAGTATGGGACTATTTTTATTTGTCTTGGAAATATTAACAAGTCTCTCACACAGAGCGGAGTATAGAGTCCCGCTAGCTATCTCTCTGTCTCGCTCTGGCTCCCTCTCTCTCTCTCTCTCAAGTTGCTAAGCCCTTTCTTTTTCTGACCTGCCTGTTCTAAGGCTTGTCTCCTTCTGAGCTCTCTTTCCTAAATTCTGGTGTAGCAGGGGTGTGTCACGTGTGTTCCCTGTGAGTGGAAAGTTCTAGCAGCCTGTGTGTGAGTATGTGTGTATGTGTGTGTATGGTCACTAGGTCTTTGTTCACGGTTGGACTGCTGACAACTAACAGCATCATCTCCTTACTGGCTACTTCATAATCTGTCGTCAGCTTTTCCTCAGTGTAACTTGCAAGCTCATTTCCTTTTCCCAGGCTCACATAGGGCTGTCTATCTATCTATTTATCTATCTATTATGATTTGTAATTATAATACAGTGATGGTGGTGATGGTGGTGATGGTGGTGATGGTGTTGGTGATGGTGGTGATGGTGGTGATGGTGTTGGTGATGAAGGTGGTGATGGTGGTGGTGATGGTGGTGGTGATGATGGTGATGATGGTGTTGCTGATAGTGGTGGTGATGGTGATGATGGTGGTGGTCATGGTGGTGATGATGGTGATGATAGTGATGGTGATTGTGGCGATAATAGTGATGATGATCTTGATGGTTGTGATGATGGTGATCGTGATGGTGGTCATGGTAATGATGATGGTTGTGGTGATAGTGGTGATGATGGTGATGATGGTGGTGATGATGGTGATGATGGTGGTGGTGGTGATGTTAGTGATGATGATGGTGGTGATGGTGGTGATGATGGTGATGATGATGGTGGTGGTGATAGTGGTGATGATGATGGTGATACTAACTGAGTTAGTAAGTGGAGCAATAGAGAACATTGGGCTTAGAAGAGTGGAGATCATAGGCAGTATGAAATACAGAGAGAGTAAGACAAGTTCCAGAGTTGATCTGTTACATACAAGAAGGACTGGGAGTAATGGTTAGGTGTTGCATCAGAGGAGTGGAGAGAAAAGGGATGAGAGTTTGTTACTTGACGGGTGCTACGTGTCCGTCCAAATGAAGGTGGAGGGGGGGATGCAAACAGACAGTTATGAAGATCAGTGACTATTAATGCAGCAATAGAAAGGTAAAATTAAGCAACAGTGTAATGGAGAGACAGAGGTTGAAGGAAGCCAGTGAGAGGAAGAGAGTTAATGAGACGAAATACCATTGACTCCACTTTGTTGAGAAGAGCTGTATGTGGAAAGCCTCCCTATTCATGAGAGCTTTACTTGACAAAGAGACGAATAAAACCCCTGTATTCAAAATTAACAATTGTACAAGAGTAAAGGAGGCATGGAGCCGTCTTAGCATAGCTAATCTCTTAGAAGTAGATTTTAGAAGGGAGGTAATATAATCTTTCGAAGCTAGATTTCGAGAATGAAGCCCCACATATGTTCAAAGATGATGAAAGACTGAGATGAATATCATTACAAATTAAGACATTCCCCTGTGGATGATTTTGACAGGTTGAAAGTGGTAAGAACTGGGATTTTGATGCATTTAACAAGATAACTTTTACCCCAACCAGAGATATAAGCCAAGATAGACATTAGGTGTGCCATAGCCTCGCAAATGGAAAGGTGAAGGGTGGAGTCATCTGTGTATGAGTGGATAGGGTTAGATGTACAGCTTAGTAAGTCACTGATGAATAGGAGGAGAGTTAGTGATAAGACAGACTCCTGAGGAGCATCACTATTGAAAGCTCCAAGAGAAGATCGGTGGTCGTCTACAACAAAAAGTGTAGAACGACCAGAGAGGAAGCTATAGATGAAGGCACACATAGAAAGATGGCAATCGTAAGAGGGTGGTTCGGAAATAAAAGGTTTATGCCAAACTCGATCGAAATCTTTTAAGATGTCAATTGCACTGGCAAAAGCTTTCGCCAAAATCCCGAAAAGGAGGATGACCAGGAATCTGAATGGAAGGTGAGAAGATCGCCAGTGGAAAGTCCCTGGCGGAATCCGTACCGATGATCAGAAAGAAGGTTGTGATAGGCAAGGTGCTTTAAGTTTTTTGTTAAAAATAGATTCAATACAGGATGTTAAAGTAATGGGGCGATAATTAGAAGATTGGAAATGGTCACCCAATTTAAGGACAATCTGAATGAGAGGAAACTTCCAGCAAGAAGGAAAGGTGCGATTTGGCAGACGAAGGGGAAAGAGCTTAACTAGGAAAGTTGTAAGCAGAGTTACAGTTCTTGAGGAAAACAGGAGGGACCCCATCAGGCTTATGCACCTTGTTAGTACTGTGGCTAGTGAGGACAGAAAGTATATCAACTGAAGAAATTTCAGTATTAGTCATGAGGATGTCAGAGGTGAAAGAGATGGTGGAGCAGTTACAGAAACATCTAGGGTGGAATTGGATGAGTGTGTCTGAACACAGAATTCTGCTCTTCAGTAGAAGAAACAGCTAAAAAGTCACCACAGTGGAAGAGAGGAGGGAAGAAGGATGAATTACAGTTGCTGGAAAGGTATTTGGTAAGGTGGCTGAAGGAGTGAGAAGAATCTGAGTCAAAGAATTCACAGCATTTTCTAAGAGTGAAATTATTCTTAGCAGAGTGGAGAACAGACTTAGCAAAATTCCAGACGGAGATGTATTAGGGGCGAAATTCAGGGTGCGTTAGATCCGGTACTTTTTGTAGGCCTTCTCCTTGTTGTGGACAGCATTAGAACAAGCGTGATTAAACCTCTTTCTTTTTTTCAGTAGTCAAAAGGTAAACGAGAAGAATATCTGCTTCCATGCCCGAGAGAACAACTTCCATAATGTGCAAAGCAAACTCAGATGCCTCTCAGCCATGGAAGCAATAGTCATTCTAGGGAAAATCATAGAAGTACCACCTGAGGGACTCCCAGTCAGCAGCTCCTCTTCTTGGGACGGTCCACAGGTTTTACTGGAACGATAGGACAGATTAAGGTGATAAGGTTGTGGTCGGAGGAGCAAAACAGAGAGGAAGGATTGACTGAGTAAGCAGAAAGATTAGTTGTAAGGAAAGGCGATCAGGGATACAGGTAGGATGCTGTGCGAGTACAAGCTGCTTTGTCATTAGGAATAGAAAAGATACAGGTTTGTTCACCAGGATGATAAGCTGATTTGTACGAGAGCCAAAGGTGCTGGTGAACATTGAAATTAACTAGAATGGAGATTCCAGAGAATTAAGAAATTGACAGAATGTGTTTCCATCTTAAAGTAAGATAGTCAAAGAATTTTTCAAAGTCGGTAGAATTAATGGATATGTACAAAACGTATTAGTCTGGGAATGACAGGCTAGCCGACCCCAGAGCATAGAGTATCTAGAGGATTGACGTTCAGGAAAAGAGAGAATTAAAGCTTTGCCACATCACTGTTTGCTTCATTTTTAATGGAAAGCAAACAGATACAAAAATTATCAAGACAAAAGGTGAACCTGCAGAGAAAATGGTAAATTAGAATAACATTTGTGTTTAATATGCAACAATTTTATCTTAAGAGCTACTCGACTCCATCATGTTCCATACCTTACTGTGGACACCTGTTACCTATACTTA
Source organism: Coenobita brevimanus (assembly GCF_032717465.1). Taxonomy (NCBI): domain Eukaryota; kingdom Metazoa; phylum Arthropoda; class Malacostraca; order Decapoda; family Coenobitidae; genus Coenobita; species Coenobita brevimanus. Next base: position 20,968,279 of record NC_136997.1, on the reverse strand, counting down.
TGTCACCTAAACCCGGCCCAGATTATTGTCCTTTTCCAGCATGTTTCACGTAACTCAGTGGCAGAAAAAGAAAATGCCACGGCTCTACATTGCACTTTTTCGTGACTAGTATCAGTTTCTAATGCTAACTTATTGCTACAGCTGAGCATTCAAGATGACGAGATGACAATTTTAGGCCAATTTAGAATAAAAAGAGTCGGTTCCTTTTATTTTTTCATATTGAGGAGTGACGAAGGAGTTTAGAGTGGTAATAGTGATGATGATAGCAATGACAATGATGATTCATGATGATTCTCTCTCACTCTCTCTCCAGGCCCGTGATGTACGAATATGGAAGCACAGTATCAGACGACTTAAGGAGCTCAGAGAACCCCATCCTAGCCGAACTGGGGAGGAGGCTGTACATCGACCCCAACATTACCCTCAACGATCTGTATGCGTCCACGATGGAGCTGGTGATGAAGAGGACACATACTTTGCTTCTTCCCATTGATTTTATGATTTACACGCAGCATCGCAAGAATCTGACTCGGGATACTTATATTATGAGAGAGAAGGTGGGTGGTGTAGAGATACACAGACAGCCAAACATTCTCTCGGGCATGGAAGCATACATTCCTTTCTCATATCCTTTGACTAACGCAAGAAAGCCTTGGTTTAATCACGCTTGTTCTAATGCTGTCCGCAACAAGGAGAGGGCCTACAAAAGGTACCGGAGCCAACCCACCCCTGAATCACATCATCTTTACGTTTCTGCCCGGAATCGTGCTAAGTCTGTTCTTCGCTCTACTAAAAATAATTTCATCCATACTAAATGCTCTCAACTCTCCAAATCGAATTCTTCCCGCTCCTTCTGGCATCTTGCCAAAAATCTTTCTAACAACTTTACCTCATCATCCTTCCCTCCTCTTTTCTACTCTGATGGTTCTGTAGCTATTTCTTCTACTGATAAAGCAAATCTCTTCACACAGACTTTCTCCTCCAATTCTACCTTAGACGATTCCGGTGCTGTTCCTCCATCACTTCCCCCCTCTGACTTCCTCATGGCTGACATTAAAATTTCTTCAGTTGATGTATTTTCTGCCATCACTGGCCTCAGTACTAACAAGGCATATGGGCCTGATGGGGTCCCTCCTGTTGTTCTCAAGAACTGTGCTTCTGTGCTTACACCCTGCCTAGGCAAACTCTTTCGTCTTTGTCAACTTGTACCTTTCCTTCTTGCTGGAAGTTTGCTCTCATTCAGCCAGTCCCAAAGAAGGGTGACCACTCCCAACCCTCCAACTATCGTCCAATTGCTTTAATGTCCTGTATTTCAAAAGTTTTCGAGTCAATTCTTAATAGAAAAATTTTAAGGCATCTTTCCTATCACAACCTTCTTTCCGATTGTCAGTATGGGTTCCGTCAGGGACGCTCCACTGGCGATCTTCTCACCTACCTTTCAGACTCCTGGTCATCCTCCTTTAGGGACTTTGGCGAAAGCTTTGCCATTGCACTTGACATCTCAAAGGCTTTCGATCGAGTCTGGCATAAATCTTTAATTTCCAAACTGCCCTCCTACGGTTTCTATCCTTCTATCTGTGCCTTCATTGCTAGCTTCCTTTCTGGTCGTTCTATAGCCGCTGTTGTAGACGGCCATCGTTCTTCTCCTAGATCTATCAACAGTGGTGTTCCTCAGGACTCTGTCCTATCACCAACTCTCTTCCTTTTATTCATCAATGATCTTCTAAGCTGTACATCTAACCATATCCACTCATACGCTGATGACTCCACCCTTCACCTTTCCATTCAGTTCCTGCAACACCCATCTCAACAGTTACTTCAACAAACAAGGGATGAGGCTATGGCACACCTAATGTCTGACTTGGCTCGTATCTCTGACTGGGGTAAAAATAATATGGTTGTCTTTAATGCATCTAAGACTCAGTTCTTACACCTATCAACCCGACAAAATCTTCCACAGGTATACCCACTAATGTTTAATAATATTCAGCTTAATCCTGCATCATCCTTGAACATGCTTGGGGTTTCATTTACTCGGGACTTATCTTGGAAAGATCATATTACATCTCTTGTAAAATCTGCTTCCAAGAGATTGGGTGTGCTAAGCCGACTCCGCTCTTTCTTTACCCCTGCGCAATTGTTGACTATATACAGGGGTTTTATCCTCCCCTGTGTGGAGTACAACTCTCATGTGTGGGGTGGCTCCCCACATACAGCTCTTCTCAATAGGGTGGAGTCAAAGGCTTTTCTTCTCATTAACTCTCCTCCTCTTACTGACTCCCTTCAACCTCTGTCTCTTCACCGCACTGTTGCATCTTTATCTCTTTTCTATCGCTACTTTAATGGTCACTGCTCCTCTGAACTGTCTGCTTGCATTCCTCCACCTCTACGACGGGCGCGTAGCACCCGTCTGGCAGCAAACTCTCATCCTTTTTCTGTCCAACTCTCTAATGCAAGAGTTAACCGTTACTCCCAGTCATTCATTTATGCAACAGGTCAGCTCTGGAACTGTCTCCCTCTGTCTGTATTTCCTGCTGCCTATGATCTCCAGTCTTTCAAACGCAGTGTGTCCAGGCATCTCAAAATGATCGGATCTTGAATTTGGCTCTATATTGTATTTTGCTTTTCTCTTGGAGGGAACTGTTACTGCGGGCTCATGGCCTTTGGTTCCTTCTTCCTCGCATAAAAAAAAAAAAAAAAATATATAGACAGAAGGATAGAGGGATGAACAGATGGACAGCTTTTACACACACACACACACTCACTCACACACACAAACACACACACACACACACACACACACACACACACACACACACACACACACACACACACACACACACACACACACACAAACAAAGAAACACAAAGAGAAAGACATTTAGATTGATATACAGACAAACAGGTTGACATGAATACATACTGACAGACAGAATTATGCAGGCATAGACGGATAAATATAGACGGATAGACAGATAGGTACACAGACGAATGGGACCATAGATAGATTAAAAAGCAGAAACAAAGATAAACAACCAAACACACAGCTGGTGCTATAGTATACTTGCTTCCACAGATATACAGCAACTTAATGATCTGAATAATACGTAGCAACACCCCTACACCCACAGACAGATAGATAAATAGATATATACTGCATACACAGACACACAGCTGGTGGTATAGTGTACTTACTCCCACAGATATACAACAACTTTATGATCTGGCTACTGCGTCGCAACACCCCCTACACCCGCCTCATCTCAGACAACCTCATCCGCCTTCTGGAGACAGGCATCCTTTCCAAGATCTATCAACGGCACACCGGAAGCCTCCCGGGAAGAATCTCGTCCGTGAGTGAGTCGTAGCACCTCTTCTAGATATATTTCGATTTATTATTTGCACACTGGAAGCTTCCTGGGAAAAAGTTCACCCGTAATTGACTCGTAGCACCTCTTCCTTAGCGATTTAATTGCAAGATTTAACATGTAATAAGCGTTCACACTGAAAGTGTGGAACGTGTTCGAGCGAGCGAGCGAACAAGCCAGGCAGTGCTGAATATTGTCTCATGTGGCTTGTCCTCTTCCTCTGATTTTCTGACCTGAAAATACTAAATAGAACTTATTAGATTACACCAAAAATATTTCTCACACTTCCTAAAAACAACTCTCTCAGCAATCATCGGAAAATACTGCTGCTCAAGCAACCTTAGGCCGTTACTTCTTGCGTAGCCGATTTACGGAAAAAAAAACATATATATATATTGGAAATTACGGGTTGTCTGTGAAATGAAAATAATTGCGGATTTTTATGCGATTTTCAAATTGGTGCCTATCTTGTAACTTCAAAATTGGCTGAGATATCCAAAAAAAGTTCGCTACTGTACTACAAAGTTTTCCTCCCGCCTCCTGTCCCCATTTCTTGCTGATGCGATAAATCTTTGTCCAAACTGTGACTAAATTTGGTGTTCTCGCTTGCTTCGCTCGCTCGAACAATTAGCTGCATACAGGAAGTCTCACGGGCAAAAATTCGCCCTGGATTTGGGAATGGGTATACGTATTTTTGTTCCATAGGTGTCTTCGTAACACTTTTTCTTAGCGAGTTATCTTACTTTTACGTATTTTAGATGGCAAAGGAAGCATCACAGTAACTCTTCCTTAGCGAATTATTTTCCAAGATTGGTTAGTTGTACACAGGATGTCTCACTGGCTGAAGTTAGGCCTTGAGTTAAGCATGGGTCTGATATCTTAATTACGGCATTGATGTTTGTCCTGTTTCTCACTAGCGTAAGAAACTATAAAGACTTTTCCCTAAGCATTTATATTGCGCAGTTCTCCTTAATTATTTTTACATTGCAGTTAATTTCTATCTATCTATTGCCAGACGCCTCAATCCCGTTTGGGGTGGCCACAAACAAATCGCCTCCAAGTCTCCCTGTCCCCCGCCATTTCACTGCCCTGCTCCCAACTCACACCCCCCTCTCTCATATACCTCTCCACCCCATCCCTCCATCTCATCCTCGGCCTCCCCCTCCCTCTTCCCCCCTCCACCTCACTCACATACACTCTCTTCGTCAGTCTTTCACCCTCCATCCTCTCCACATGGCCAAACCAAGTCAGTGTATTCCCCATAACGCTTCCTATCACATCCACATCCACACCACAACGCTCCTTTATATCCTCATTCGTCAGCATGTCTCTCCA
>NC_136997.1:20716076-20958576 GCF_032717465.1 Coenobita brevimanus | reverse complement strand
ACTTTTACTCAGCCAGGTGATTTCTCGTGTGCCACAGGGACGGCTTAGCTAGTGTAATCAGTGTCCAACCTGAAATATTTAACAATTTCCCCCTACCACTGACACACCCACGCCCACACCAGAAGACTGAGCCGTTCCCACAATGATGGATAAGGAGAAGACCAGCTGAAAGCTGTTTGCTCTGCCACATTAGTGAGCATAGAATTTAGGGAAGTGATATAATCATTATCAATAAGAACACCATCATCATCATCTCAACCCACCTTCCAAAAATGGGCGCAGGAAACTGGGTACGCCTAAAAATTATCAGAGAGCCACTGAAGTTGGCCATTCAACCATTCTGTTAACCCGCCCCATCCCAACCGATTTTCCACCACTGACTCCCCCCAATCTCAACGAATTATGGAAAAAAAAAATTTTGGCTTAAACCTCCACTTTTGGTGAGAAACATCGAAATTTCATAGAGAAGTCGCTCAACCAAGGTTTAAAATACCTAATACAGGTAGCAGTACCCCTTACCTTACTGGGTTTTCTATCAGGCTAGCTCCAAAGAAAACGAGTTCTATGGGAGGGTAACTATTCCACACCACTCATAAACGGTATTTATTAATTTATTTTGTATGAATTTATATGTAGTACGAGAGTATATTGGTTTTCACACAGTAATATAGGCAATATAAGCATTGTTTCACTCACCAAACACGTCAACATACCTGACCTTTTTTGGCAACATTACCTGATCATCATTTCTGACTTTTTCTTCTTCTAATGGTATGTAAACTTTGTCCTCCACATTGTCATCGATTAGGGAATCACTCTGGCCTTGAATTTCGTTCCATGGCACGACATGTCTTTACTGGCCAGGTCACTGGTAACAAGTGAATTGCCGAGACAATGGCGTGTGTGGGGGGGAGAGGTCATGTGGGGTAAGGCATTGTCCCTGCCTGGCATCTTATAGAGGAAGGTGTCCCGTGTATACATACCAACAATCACGCACGAAATTTGAAAAATGTGCAAATGACAGACCTTGCAATTGCAGCGCGTTTATATACATCAATGGGACTCACAGTGACAAAACGTTTGGACGTATATATACGTCAATGGGATGCAGCATGTAAAAGCCTGAGAAGTTCTCAGCCCATCTTCAAGAGGCTAAATGAGTCACACAAAACTGCACTTCAAAATGCCTATTAGATGGTGGTTTCATCGAGTACTTATTATGAGGAATGCATTCTTGTTATGTAGTGTTACTTGCAAAAATTGTGTTCCTTCCTACATGACTATGGACAGTGAGAGGATATGTCAATATAGTTTGCTTTAAGATCACACTGAGACAGTGCAGACATGACCTGTCATAGTTATGGCCAATATTACTAATAGTCAGACAGCTACGATCGAATTTGGTCAAATACTGACCACATTTATAACTTTAAATGATATGTAATTTTAAGAAAACATCGTGACTTCCTAGAGGAGCCTTATTTATGGATCAGGCTGTATTACGAATATCACGATTTTTCTAATATAACATTATATCGGGTATATTCTACGGCTGATATATCCCCCTCTTCAGTACATTGAGAGAGATCATGTTTTATACCTTCTTTCAGTTTTATAAGGCTTCCAATATGTGTAGCATCAGAGTCTTTGCAGCAATTCCCCCTCTGCTGATTATCTTGTATAAAAGTGACTGTATCATGTCAACATGGTAGAGTTTGGTGGTTGGGTGGGTAGGGGTGGCGGGAGGATGGGTAGGGTGGGCAGGATGTGTGGGTTAGGTAGTATGGGTGAGGTGGGTAGGATGGGCAGGTGTGTTTGGTGGGGCATTGTGGGGAAGTGTGGATGTGTTTGGTGAGGCATCGTGGGGAAGTGTGGGTGTGTTTCGTGGGGCAGGGTGGGTGGGTGTATTTGGTGGGGCATTGCGGGGTAGTGTGGGTGTGTTTGGTGGGGCAGGATGGGTGGTTGGATGGGTGGGTCAATGGACAGGTGGGTGAGTGAGTAGTGGGAAAATAGGTCCATGGAGTTAGGTCCATGGCAGGAATAGGCCTATGAGGAAAATATCCCTTGGTAAATGGACCCAGTGGGAACATAGGTTCAGGCCAGTGTGTGAAATGGGACTCTGGAGGTTGTCTTCCCCAGGGGATCACCGTCCTCCCCCCCCCCGACCCTCCCATGTCCATGACAATGCAGGTATCCAGGGTCTTTTTTTTTTTTTTGTAAGGCAACACCGAGAGCCCTGTTAGTATGAAACAGATTATATAAGATCATTCACTGCCACAACCCTAAAACAACAGAGATCATCCTTTCTCCTCATACTTTTCTGTTGCTGTGCTTCATATTACCAGCAGATATTAAATAGTTAAATATAATATCCTCCATCACCACAGCAGACAGAGAAGTGTCGGCGAAACTTCTGCTAATGGTTGTACAGTACAGTCGGCTACGGGAATAAATATACACCTCTAGTTCTTTTCTGGGATTTTGTGTTTGGTAACACTGCATTGAACAGCACCGAGAGGTTAAAGTAACGAGTTTAATTATTTTCTTCCCTTCCTTTACGTTATTTAGCATTTGTCGTGAATATTGTGTGTGTGTGTGTGTGTGTGTGTGTGTGTGTGTGTGTGTGTGTGTGTGTGTGTTTTCTGGTGTATGTTTCTTTCTGTACTCGACTTCATATTGGTCCGATACAAGATTAACGAGGGTAAATGTACAGCTTAGTCAAAAAATAATGCCTTCATGTGCGCTGCTCACTAAAACAAATATATTATTACACAGTCATTTTTTTCCAATTGACTTTTTCAGGTCAATCATGGTTGTATTCTTACCTTCCCTCCTGCCTACCTTCCTCCCTTCGGTTCATGGCTGATCCTAGGTGGCTATGGAGAGTTCTTAACACCTGTTCCTTAGATATTTATTCTGCATATCCTAGTGTGTGGCACGAGTAGAAACGAGTAACATTATTGCAAAGGCTTCATGTAAACTCAATACCATGAAGAGATACACAGGCATTGCGTTTGGGCAACAGGAAAAATTCTTGAACACCTTACATAAGCGATTCATTAGAACAATTATGAATTATGCTTGTCTAAATGGGTGCCAACCTTAACAAAAACAAACATGGATAGTCTTAAAAACACAAAACAAAGCCTTAAGAATACTGACAGACTGCATCAAGACCACAAATCTATATCACTTACATTGAAAAATATACAGTAGATACTTCTAATCAAACATCCTAAGAATATGAAAAGCACACAGCATATTGCTTGAGCTCAAGACCAATCCCACTCTTGTACGAGTAACTTCATTTTTCATTACCCTTGTCCATAAAGAAATAGGAAACGAACGATTGCCTAACACTACACAGACAAATTTCAGCAACATCCCTCCTCCTCCACCCAACACCACACTTCACTAGCACTTTTGTAAACACACAACAACCAAAACCAACGAAAACCTCCAGCCAAACAGCCTCCTTCAAGAACCACCACCAGCCATACTCCCCTTAGATACTGCCCTACCCAGGGAGATACGAGTGCACCCAGCCAGGTTGCGATGCGGCCACCACCCTTCCCTGACACAGCACCAACACAAAATACACCTCACAGACAATCCATTCTACCCACAAGGCAACACACTTATTCATATCATGCACCACACTATCACAACACAGACCATCGTTCATCCCAGCCTCAACAAAAGACCTCAGGGAGCTACTGGCTGAAGTGCTTGGTTTCCTGCAGTCACTGAATTTACGTTCAGATAAAGCTACAACAACAATAACAACAACAACTACTACTACTGCTACTACTACTACTACTACTATAGGCTATTTGATTGGCCTGTGCACCTGAGATGTATGGGATAAGTAGAGTGTGTTTGATTCGCGACTGCTGATTGGCCGTCGATGTTGTCATTGAAGTAAATGCTGGCATGTACTGTAGTGCAACATGCGGACGTGGGTGTACACCGTGGGTGGATAAAATAGTGCAACATGTGGATGTATGTGCACTCTGTAGGTGCACATTGTAGTGCAACATGCGGACGTAGGCATACACCATGGGTGGATGCAGTGCAACATGCAGATGTAGGTGTACATCGAGGGTGGATATTATGTGCAACATGCGGACACAGGTGTACACCGTGGGTGGATGCAGTGCAACATGCGGACGTGGGTGTACACCGTGGGTGATAATTTACTTTAAACGTCACTCACGATTTTGTAAAACTTCATAATCAACTTTAATTTTCTTTGATAACAGTAAAATTTTAAAAGGTACTTTTGACCTCTTCAGCTTTGGAAATTAGTCCATGATTAATCTGGTTGCTTATATTGCTAGCAATTACAATATGCGCCCCGCCAGAGTAATAAACTTTGGGAGTGTTCTTCAGGCCACGTACTGCATTGGCGGACACAAGGGGTGCTGTGGTTGAACCAGTGTCGCATACCTTAAAATATGCTTGCACCAGGTCGGCTTGCACGGGCCGATTACACTTGGTTCGCAGACTACACACACATCCAAAGCCACTTCAACACTACAATTACACTTACAAGCACTTCTCACCCTACATACAATCTCTGCTATGGTCGTACCATTCTAAAGTGGCGGTTTGGGTGGGGCACGAACCTTGTACAGTGGTGCCACGTTTTCCGTACTAGCGATGACTCTCTCTCTCTCTCTCTCTCTCTCTCTCTCTCTCTCTCTCTCTCTCTCTCCTGGGGGGATGTGCGTCACCCTAGGGAATTTTGTTTATGTCTTATAAACTTGTGCTTTCATTTCTTTATTTTGTTTTTTATTAAATTATTGTTTTACATATGACGCCAGATGACCTCGGTGTTGCGGCGCCTTTTCATTCAATCATTCTCGCCCTCCTTCCTTCCCTCCCTTCTTCTTTCCCTCAGCTTGACAATGCACTCAACACTGCCCCTTGCCTGCCTTCTCTCTCTCTCTCTCTCTCTCTCTCTCTCTCTCTCTCTCTCTCTCTCTCTCTCTCTCTCTCTCCTTGGGGAGATGTGCGTACCCTTGGGAATTTTGTTTCTTTTATGAGTGACTTGTAAACTTGTGCTTTCATTTCTTTATTTTGTTTTTATTATAAGTAATTATGTTTAAAAATATTATTGTCTTACATATGGCGCCAGATGACCTCGTTGTTGTGGCGCCATGATTTGTTTTCATTCAATCACTCTCTCCTTCCTTCCCTTCCTTCCTTCATCTCTCACTAAGCTGCACTCAACACTGCCCCTGGTCTGCCTTCCCCCCCCCTCTCTCTCTCTCTCTCTCTCTCTCTCGTCTGTGGTATTTTAGGATACATTTTGGTTATTTTCTTTTACGTTATAATGTACATATTGTAAATTTGACTTTATTTCCACACCACCCAGGAGGTTAAAGTCTTGGCGCGTTTTTTTTAAGAGGTGTCCCCAAACAGGCCTATTCCTCTATCCCTCACAGATGACCAGGTCGGACTGGGTGTGTGTGTGTTGCCGCTCACGAGGGTTTAATGCATATATTTTTTTTACTAAGAAACTGGCATATTTTTGCTTATATTCCTGGACATTATCTTATAATCATAATTGTGACATTATTACCCACCCCAGAAATACGGTAACAGCCAATAAAAGAGACTACTTTTTTAAAAGCAACACTGTGAAATAATTATGCCACGTTTCTGTATTACCGTATAAATATTTTACGCATAATCAGTTTACTGTTCTTTCATATATTATAATATACACGTTACCATTGTAATCTTATGTGTTTATCTTATTGTGATGCCTGTTACATATATCAGAGCCGTTCACATAGCGGGTATGGAATACGTGGCAACACTGTACAGAGGTTCGTGCCCCACCCAAACCGCCACTTAAGATTGGTACCACCATAGACAGCCTAAGCCACTTGGTAGAGATACATTGGCTGTATCATCCCCACTTCGGTCGGGATAGGCCGGTCCTCCAATGGACACACAAACGGCTGATGTTTATATATATATATATATATATATATATATATATATATATATATACTATCTCTCCCCCATGCTTCAGCATTTCACACACTCCATCATATATATATATATATATATATATATATATATATATATATATAGATATATATATATATATATATATATATATATATATACATATATTGTTGCGGAACAGAGAGAGATAATGAACACTTCAAGTGAGAATACTAAAATCACTACTGTCCCGCAAAGTTCCAGGTTCAAAACAAAAGAGTTTGGTAAAATTACAAGTTAAAGTTTAATGCTCAAACTAACAACTAAACATTCAGGACTCATAAGGATAATGTAATGGCAAAAAACAGGTTAAATATATGGTTAACTGCAATAGCCTCTATTAACACGAAATTAGCAAGAGTAAATTTATCTAAGTCAGCCCTGATAAAATGAGAAAACCGGATAATGCTCAGTTAATGCAATATATATTATTACGGATACAAAATGTTATTAATAATGGATGACATCAAAAACTCCACAAGAATCACAAAAATCTTACCAGGCCTACGAATTAACACCTTATGCTATACAGTACAAGAAAAAATGTAATGACACTTATACTCAAATTACACAGCTGCTAGATGGTTGGAGACATCCTGAGCACTCACAAAAATAATAACAACTGTACAGGGGAGGACAGAGATGTGAACAAAATGAGAAGTAGATCTAAGTGGCAATTAATGCAGAGACTGAGCTCATTATATAGGGGCCGGCAGAGCTTGCTATAACTTGTAAGAAGGGCACGCAAATGAAGCCATAGGGGACAAAGAGTTGACACTCCTGCTCTGAACAACAGAAAGAACGACTTACTCTACTATAAGGGAGGAGAAGGGGGGAGTGAGGTAGAACACGGAAGCTTGGTCACTATGGAAGCCACGAGGCGAATCGTGATCAAACATGCAGCATACTGTACGTTAGAATTATACAAAGGATGATGAAATCATAGGCTATGGAACACCTCCCCACAAAGAAAAAGAAATTTATAATGGAAATTTCTTATTACTCTAAAACAATCTGTCTAAAGTCTAGATAAGCAATCTGCAATAACATTTTCTTTCCCCTTGACATGCTGTATGTCTAATGAATACTCCTGAAGAAGTAGACTCCATCTTGTCAATCTCTGATTTTTATCTTTAAACTTACTAAGGAATTTCAATGGGTTATGATCGGTATAAATGACTATGGGGTCAAAACCAGAACACAAATAAAGTGAAAAATGCTGTAAACCTAAAATCAAGGCCAAAAGCTCTTTCTCAATAGTTGAGTAGTTCTTTTGAGGTGGAGTGAACTTCTTACTGTAATAAGATACAGGGTGTTCAATACCCTGATCATCCTCTTGCAGCAAAACAGCCCCAGCTCCTGTATCACTTGCGTCAACAGCCATCTTAAAAGGCTTAGCAAAATTTGGGGTAGCGAGCACTGGCTGACTTAATAGGATAGCTTTAAGTTTGCTGAAAGAGGATTCACAGTTATCGGTCCAGACAAATTTAACTCCCTTTTTCAGTAGGTCTGTAAGTGGTGATACAAGAACTGAAAAGTTAAGAACAAATCTCCTGTAATAACCTACCATTCCCAAAAATCTTTGTAGCTCTTTCCTACTTTTAGGTCTGGGAAGATCACTTATAACCTGAACCTTAGCTGCTGGTGGTGCAACGTGTCCATCACCAATTACGTACCCAAGGTACTGAACTTTAGCTTGACCAAACTCACACTTTGATAAATTAGCTACAAGATTAGCCTGAACCAAACGCTCAAGAAATTTACTGACATGGCATAGGTGATCTTTCCAGTTGTCACTGAAGATTAATACATCATCAATATAAACAACACACCCTGCCAAACCCTCTGTTACAACATTCATGAGCTTCTGAAATGAGGCTGGTGCATTCTTCATACCATATGGCATTACAGAACATGCAAAAGTCTTTCCTAGTGTTACAAAACCTGAGATCTCCCTAGCACGTTCAGTCAGAGGTACTTGCCAGTATCCCTTTAACAAATCAAACGTACTTATGTACTTAGCCTTTCCGATCTTGTCTATGCAATCTTCCACGCGAGGGAGAGGGTGTCTGTTTTGGTTATCTGATTAACACGTCTGTAGTCGATGCAAAGCCGCTGTGACCCACCTGGCTTAGGGACTAGAGTGACAGGAGAACTCCACTCGCTCTGACAGTGCTCAATCATCTTGTGGTCCAAGAGGTAGCCAAGCACTTTCTGGATGAGAGGTAAGAAGGCTGTTTAATTGGCTTTGCGTCTCCAACATCGACATCATGCATCAACACAGTGGTTCTTCCTGGAGTGGCACGGAACACTTGCGGGTACTCCTGCAGTAATGCCGAAAACTCCTGCCTTTCCTCTGGAGCTAGATGAGAAAGCTTAGTCTGGAGATCATTCATGATATCAGGATTCTTCCCCAAACTATCACTCAAGCTCATGCTGCACGGGAGAACTTCACTTGCAGACTTGGGTGGAACAGCTACAGTGCAGACAGGGTTATTTTCGTCCCGCCTGTGATATAACTTTAGCATGTTGATGTGACAAAGTTGCTTGTTCTTTCTACGATCTGGTGTGGCGATGACATAGTTGACATCACAGAGTTTCTTCTCCACGAAATAAGGACCACTAAACTTGGCTTGAAGAGGTTGCCCATGCACCGGTAGCAGAATCAAAACCTGATCTCCTGGCTGAAAGTGGCATAACCTGGACTTCTTATCATACCAAGTCTTCATCTTCTCCTGAGCAGCTCCTAAATTCTCTCTTGCCATCTCTAAAGCAGTGGACAGCTGTTCTTTGAACTTCATCACATACTACAGCAGGTTGACGTCATCTTCCTCCGACAGCCAGCATTCCTTGAGTAGCTTAAGGGGTCCTCTTACTTCATGGCCAAACAGTAGTTCAAAGGGTGAGAAGCCCAGTGATTCATTTGGAGATTCTCTTGCAGCAAATACAATGAATAGAAGACCCTTATCCCAGTCTTTCTGATGTTCCAAACAGTATTTCTTGAGCATTGATTTGAGTGTTTGATGATATCTCTCCAAGGTTCCTTGGGTCTGGGAATGGTAAGCTGAAGACGTGATCTGGGTGATGCCCAACTATTTCAGAGACTGCTTGAAAACTTTTGACATGAAATTACTTCCCCGGTCTGACGGTACCTCCTTGGGCAGACCAAACTTGGTGAAGAACCCCAGTATTTCCTTAACCACGTTCTTTGCTGAGATATTTCTAAGTGGAATGGCTTCAGGATAACGAGTAGCCATATCAATCAGGGTCAACACATAAGAAAATCCTGAAGAAGTCTTAGGAAGAGGGCCCACAATATCCACCAACACACGGGTAAATGGCGCCTCAAAAGGAGGAATGGGAACTAGAGGCGCAACCTTTTCGGTTTGATTACACTTCCCCACAACTTGACAGGTGTGACAAGACTTACAATACCAGGAAACATCTCTGATGATACCTGGCCAGTAGAAGTGTTTCAAAATGCGTGCCACAGTCTTCCTCACTCCAAGGTGTCCTGCCAAACTGGAATCATGAGCCACTCTAATGATATCCTGCCTACAAACACGAGGGATGACAACTTGATGTACAACCTCCCATTCACAGTCGGCTGATGCTGTTGGGGGTCTCCACTTCCTCATAAGTACTCCTGACTTTATATAATAACAAGTAGAAGCACCAGCTGACTCTTCCTCACTGCAAGCAGAGTTAGCTAGACCTTTCAACTCAGGGTCAGCAACCTGCAACTCAACCAACTCTTGACGAGACAAATTATCAACACTACGTGGTACTGCCTCATTTGGTGAGTGGTCCAAATTAGCAAGAAAAGTGTCAGCTAGGATAACATCATCATCATCATTATCCTCTAAGTCACCAGTAACTATAGACTTAGCCCTAGTGACAGCACATGCAGAGAACACATCAGGGACATCACAATCCTGGGTCGCAATCACTGGCTCACTAGACAACTGAGGAGCTGGACACACTTGACTTCCACCAATATCATTTCCAAGTAAGAAAGTTACACCTGACATTAGGAGTGTCTCAACCAACCCAACCATAACGGAACTATTAATAAAACCACACTCTAAATTCACTCTGCACAGAGGGACAGAGACGTAATTATTCCCTACACCTTGTAAGATTACAGTTTCATCAGAGGAATTAACATTAGAGCCTAGAACACTGGTCAGCATAAGGGATTGGCAAGCACCTGTATCACGATATATTTTAACTGATTTCCTGTTATTACTGTCCAGAGGACTGACAAAACCATCAGACAGGAAATTAGCACATGAACTCTTGAGAGTGTCACCCACGTTACTGCTCAAAAGAGGAGCTTCATTATGAGAATTTAATTTACCCCTCAAAGCAGGTTCAGTTAACTCGGTTAAAGAATTCTGGGAACTCTCAAGGGTGGACACTAGACCAATTGACTGAATAATTAAAGACTCCTTTTTGTTCACATCACGCTGTCTCCTGAAACATTTCTCCATAGTATGACCAAGCTTACTACAATAAGTACATTTACTTTTCTGAAATCTAGAGGTGGAGCTGGTATTTACTTCCTGAGAAACATCATCTTTATTCTCTTTCCTGTTACCTGTACTCTGAGTAGAGGCAACGTACTTACTCTCAGCTTTCCTTTTTTCTTTAGAATATCTCTTGTAAGTGAGAACATATTCATCAGCTAAAACCGCAGCATCAGGCAAATTATCTATTCTTTTCTCATCAAGATATAGGCTTACATCTTTATTAATACACCTTTTGAAGTCCTCCAGCAAAATCATCTGCTTAAAGTTATCAAAATCAGAATTTACATTCTTAGAATTTAACCACTGCTCTAACAGATCTTCTTTGATTTTTGCATACTCAACATGGGATTGCTTATCTTGCTTATAAGTTGTCCTAAATTTTACTCTATAAGCTTCAGGAACAAGCTCATAGGCCTTAAGAATCAAGCTCTTAACTACATCATAATTATCAGATTGATCCTGAGGCAAAGATGCATAAGTTACTTGAGCTGTACCGGTGACAACAGTTTGAAGGAGTACTGGCCAATACTTTTTGGGCCAATTAAAACCTGTAGCTAGCCTCTCAAACAACTGAAAATACTTTGTTAAATCAGATTCATTAAAAGGAGGGACAAGTTTAACATTTTTAGCCACATCAAAATCATCAGAGCTAGATGATCCAGTTCCACCTTGTTTCATGCGATACTCATGGTCTGCCTGAATCCTAGCAAGTTCAACTTGTGCCTGAAACTCAGCCTCCTTAGCACGAGCCTGAAACTCAGCCTCCTTAGCTTTTGCCTGAAACTCAGCCTCCTTAGCACGAGCCTCCTGCAGGGCTAGCTGTAACTTAGCTATTTCAATCTGTGTGTGCTCATCTGGAGGAGTTACATTAAACAAGCTTTCATTAATCATGTAAACAATTTGATCTTTAGAATGATGAGAGCGAACAGCAATTCCCAATTGTTGAGCAACAAGCTTAAGTTCATTCTTTGTTCTATTTTCTACATCACACACTGTTTGCACATTTGACAAAAAATCTTTGGCTTCATCAAGCATAGTAATAGTAGACATCATGAATAAATCACAGTCACAAAATATCAAGCAATATCCTTATGATAATATCCTGAATATCCTGATAAGAGGTTGCCAAACTTATATTACGGAACAGAGAGAGATAATGAACACTTCAAGTGAAAATACTAAAATCACTATTGTCCCGCAAAGTTCCAGGTTCAAAACAAAAGAGTTAGGTAAAATTACAAGTTAAAGTTTAATGCTCAAACTAACAACTAAACATTCAGGACTCATAAGGATAATGTAATGGCAAAAAACAGGTTAAATATATGGTTAACTGCAATAGCCTCTATTAACACGAAATTAGCAAGAGTAAATTTATCTAAGTCAGCCCTGTTAAAAATTAGAAAACCGGACAATGCTCAGTTAATGCAATATATATTATTACAGATACAAAATAATATTAATAATGGCTGACATCAAAAACTCCACATGAATCACAAAAATCTTACCAGGTCTACGAATTAACACCTTATGCTATACAGTACAAGAAAAAATGTAATGACACTTATACTCAAATTACACAGCAGCTAGATGGTTGGAGACTTCCTGAGCACTCACAAAAATAATAACAACTGTACAAGGGAGGACAGAGATGTGAACAAAATGAGGAGTAGCTCTAAGTGGCAATTAATGCAGAGACTGAGCTCATTATATAGGGGCCGGCAGAGCTTGATGCAATTTGTAAGAAGGACGTGCAAATGAAGCCATAGGGGACAAAGAGTTGACACTCCTGCTCTGAACTTCAGAAAGAACAACTTACTCTACTATAAGGGAGGAGAAGGAGGGAGTGACGTAGAACACGGAAGCTTGGTCACTATGGAAGCCACGAGGCGAATCGTGATCAAACATGCAGCATACTGTACGTTAGAATTATACAAAGGATGATGAAATCATAGGCTATGTAAATATATATATATATATATATATATATATATATATATATATATATATATATATATATATATATATATATATACTATCTCTCCCCCATGCTTCAGTATTTCACACACTCTTTCATATATATATATATATATATATATATATATATATATATATATATATATATATATATATATATATATACTATCTCTCCCCCATGCTTCAGCATTTCACACACTCATTCATATATATATATATATATATATATATATATATATATATATATATATATATATATATATATATATATATATATATATATATATATACTATCTCTCGCATGCTTCAGCATTTCACACACTCATTCATATATATATATATATATATATATATATATATATATATATATATATATATATATATATATATATATATATATATTTATATATAAATGATGGAGTGCGTGAAATGCTGAAGCGTGGGGGAGAGATAGTAGTCGAATGGATGTGGAAGATGTGCAAATTGGCCTGGGAGGAAGGTAGGGTCCCGGAGGATTGGAAGTCAGGCATAATTATTCCCTTGTAAAAAGGAAAAGGGGAAAAAGAAGTGTGTGGTAATCATAGCGGTATTTGTCTTCTTAGTATAATAGGAAAAGTGTATTGTAGGATACTTATTGACAGAGTTAGAGAAAGAACAGAGAAATCAGTTGGAGAAGAACAGGGAGTCTTTAGGAAGGGAAGAGGTTGTGTAGATCAGATATTCATTCTTAGATCTTTAGTGGAAAAGTTTCTAGAGAAGGGAAAAAAGTTGTATGCGACTTTCATGGATTTGGAGAAAGCATATGACAGAGTGGATAGACAAGGATTATGGAAAATGTTAAGAATATATGGAGTAGATGGGAAGTTTTTGAATGCTCTGAAGAATATGTACGATGGTGCGAAGGCTGCAGTGCGTGTGGATGGTGAACTAAGTGAATTTTTCTCTTTGAAAGTTGGGTTGAAACAGGGATCTGTCATGTCTCGATGGTTGTTCAATGTGTACATGGATGGGGTAATAAAAGAGGTACAAGGTAGGGTAGTGGATGTTGGAGTGGCCCTGGTGAGAGATGATATTGTTTGGAAACTCCCTGTACTGTTGTGTGCAGATGATACTGTGTTGTTGAGTGAAGACGAAGGGGAGCTGCAAGGCTTGGTGGATGAGTTTGAGAGAGTGTGAAAGAAACGGAGTCTAAAGGTGAATGTAGGGAAGAGTAAAGTGATGGTCTTTGAGAGAGGTGAAGTCATTGAATGTACAGCGAGGTTGGATGATGAGAAATTGGAAAAGGTGAGTACGTTTAAGTACTTGAGTAGTGTGATGAGTAAGGATGGAGGTTTGGAGGGTGAAGTGCTTGAAAGGGTACAGATGGGAAGAAAGGTTGCTGGTTCTTTGAAAGCAGTGATAAGAAACAGGGAAGTGAGCACGGAAGTGAAAAAGTTACTACATGACAGTATTGTGATACCAACTCTAACGTATGGAAGTGAAGCTTGGACGTTGTTGGAAGGACACAAGTCAAGAGTGAGAGCAGTGGAAATGAGTTATTTAAGAGGAGCCTGTGGAGTCACATGGAGAGACAGGCTGACGAATGAGGATATAAAGGTGCGTTGTGGTGTTGATGTGGATGTGATAGGAAGCGTTATGAGAAACACACTGAGGTGGTTTGGCCATGTGGAGAGGATGGAGGGTGAAAGACTGACGAAGAGAGTGTATGTGAGTGAGGTGGAAGGGGGAAGAGGGAGGGGGAGGCCGAGGATGAGATGGAGGGATGGGGTGGAGAGGTATATGAGAGAGGGGGGTGTGAGTTGGGAGCAGGGCAGTGAAATGGATTTGGACAGGGCGCCTTGGAGGCGATTTGTTTGTTGCAACCCCAAACGGGATTGAGGCGTCTGGCAATAGATAGAATATATATATATATATATATATATATATATATATATATATATATATATATATATATATATATATATATATATATATATATATATATATATATATATATAAGAAGAGCTATAGATTTACATCATCGGAGTCCAATCAGCAGCCACGAATCAATCACACTATTCGCCCCATACATCTCAGCTGCACAAGTAAATCAAATAGGGTATACTACTACTACTACTACTACTAGTACTACTACTACTACTACTACTACCATCATCGTCCGTCGGCCTTATTGGAAAACTTCATCACTTCTTTAGAACCAGCCCAACTTGAGTAAAGGATATGTAAACAAGTGTGTGTGGCTAAGAGAAGGAATGAGAGCCGGTGTTTGGGATTTGATTCTCCTTATATGTTCGTCTGTTAGAATCTAGGGCTTGTTTTGAATACCGCTTTTTTTTTTTTTTTTTTTTTAACTCAGCCTTTCATTCCCAGATCGAACGCGAAATCCTTGGGCAGTGAAGGAATGAGAATGTGACTGAGTTCCCAATTACGCACACACACACACACACACACACACACACACACACACACACACACACACACACACACACACACCTTCTCGCATCATGTGTTGGGCAGTTTGAAGCTTAATGATGAAGTGTTTGTGAGTACTGGCTGGTAGTGGTGGTTGGGTTGTGGTGTATGGACTGGATTGGTAGTTTATGGATGTAGAACAGTAGGTAGTTAGGTAGGTAGGTCAGAGTGGTGGGGAGAGCAGGTTAGTAGACTGACCACCTGTTTGTAGGTAAATTACGCTGTTGGTAGTTAGGCTGTGTTGATAGGAATGTAGGTAGTTATGTAGGTCAGTTTGATGTTTGGGTTGCAATGAGATCTGATGTTAGGTACGTTATGATAGTAGGTGGGTTTTGTTAGTAGGAGTGTAGGTAGGTACGTTAGTTTGGTAAGTCGGTCATGCAGGTAGAGTGATGGGATCTGTTGGTAGAGAGGTATGGTAGGTAGATCACAATGAAATTTGTTGGTTGGTTGGTTATTATGTTAGGAAGATTATATTGGTAGGCAGGTAAGTAGGTAGATGGGTACGTCAGGTTGGTAGATACGTAGGTAGATCAGGTGTGTGTGTGTGTGTGTGTGTGTGTTCCAATAATTCTTGACCTTAGCAAGACTCACGCACAAAAATTTGGTTCCTTCACTTAGTTTTAACAATAACAAATCCTTGTATTTTACAGTAACGTCTAAAACTATATAAACCTGGAGATCATTGTGTGTCATTTGATCTCAGAGGAACAAGGTGAGCTGATGAACTGAAAATAAGTTCAAAATTTATCTTTCTGGTCTTCCCTTGTCTCATTCTCACCTTGATTTTCCCCTTCCTTTCTACCGCATCTCACTTTGTCCTCCTCTGCTTTTTCTTCCTATTTTCCTTTTTCCTTTTATATCCTCTTCGTCACCTCTCCCCCTCCCCCCTCTCTCTCTCTCTCTCTCTCCCCCGTCTCCCTCTCTAACTCATTCTCTCTCTCTCTCTCTCTCTCTCTCTCTCTCTCTCCCTCTATTACTTTTAAGTTCTTCCTTCTTCACTTCGCTTCTCCTCAACTCTCTCTCATTCTTTCCGCTCCATCTCTCTCTCTCTCTCTCTCTCTCTCTCTCTCTCTCCTACAATATATTCCACAGACCAAAATAAATATTACCAGTGAATGACAGAGAAAGGTGTATGTTGACTGAGATAAAATATTCACTTAGCTTTAGACAGCGGAGAGGAGAATGGTTGACAGGATGGCTGGCTGGATGGACAGGGATGAGGTGGTAGATTTCTAGCACTTCCCTCCATCTGACGGCAAAAATCCTCCTCCTCCTCTTCATCATCATCATCATCAATAATAACGATAATAATAATAGCCATCATCATCAATAATAATAATAATAATAATAATAATAATGCTGATAATAATAATAATAATAATAATAATAATAATGATAATAATAATAATACTAATAATAATAATAATGAAAATAATAAGAAGAATAAGAATAAGAATAATGATACTACTACTACTACTACTACTACTAATAATAATAATAATAAAACAAGACTACCCTTCATCTGTGAGCCAAGTAGACTTAATAATACTGTTAGATGAAAACTCGACTACTATGATCCATCCTGGATGACTCCCAATGTTGGTTGAGTGACATGTGAACTCAAGTTGTGACTCAAAACAACTTTTAATTATAACTTTTCCTTCTACAACCAATATTTTCTGAAATTTGAGTTTTCAACACAGAGAGACACAGATACATTTCGTAAAAAATTAATGACCATCGCCTTCGTCTACCTGGCTCAGTAAAATAATGATCATCATCATCATCACTCTCCCAACTATAATCAATGGAGTGGTTTTTACTTAATTTTTGCTTCTTCAGACGATTTCCTTCAACTTGGTATAACCCCAAGTAGTAAAAAGGATTAATGAAGTTTTTTTCTAACCCCTTCAGTTCTAAGTCTCTCCTAAGCTCAATAGAATTGTCTGTAAATGAAAGAATAAACTGGAGGACACGTCGTTGGAGTGAAGGGGTTAATAAACGAGCCATTAAAAAAAATCAAAACAGTTTAAGGAGGTGGTTAATATGGATTTCTTGTCCTTACTACTACCACATGATTTTTTTTTAGTTACTTTCTTCCTCCTTCTCCTTCTTCCTCTTGCTATTGTTTTTGTTGTTGTTGTTTGTTTAAAGCTTTTCCACTGCAGTGCAGAGGATCTGGCCTATATTGGCCCAGTCAGTGGGGTTTGGCTTTTGTCTGGGTTGTCCCCTGGTGGGCAGCTCTGCCATCCAAAAAGGATCATCTAGTGAGCAGCCCAGCTGTTCGCCAGGGCAGCCCAGCTGCCCACAATAAGGCTCGCTGGGCGCGGCGAGCAATGGGTATTGTTGTTAACCCACGCTCATTTGAAACGCGAACACAGTCGGCTCCAGGCTTAAGTTGCCCTTTTGCTGTCTATCATCCTCCTTTCGGTGGATAGGGAAGTAGTTGAGAGACATGTGTATAACCAGGCAGTATAGCTGCCAGTTATATCGGTGCCACCACCTGAAGGCGTCCCTCTCCAGCACCTCATTCAGTTTAGGGTAGATATCCGTTCTCAAAGAATTAACCTGTTCAGTACGATGAAGGAGTTTGTTTTCTACGACACGCCATTTCTAGACATCCCGGTCCTCGAAAGTATAATGGCAGGCTGCAGGATGAGGGGCAACTTCGGCCTGCAGTCCACTGGGCTCACTTTTCAGATGTGCCTGGGATTTCACCACCACTACCACAACCACCACCACCAACAACAACAACAGCAGCAGCAGCTACAACAACATCAGCAATAACAACAGCAACAACAACAAAAAGACAACAACAACAACAACAATGGCAACAACAACAACATCATCAGTCATTTCATCCAGGTTCTGATAAATTATTCGAACTCGAGGGGTTAGACAGCCTTCATTAACCCCTTAACTGCAGGTGTCATTCCAGAATGACACTGCAAAAACTGGACCAAACCGCAGGTGTCATTCTGGAATATTTGTGAATATTTTGAATACTGCGCGTTTTTCCGCGCGCCAGTTGTTTCAAGGGAGAGCAGCTATTAAGTTCTTTCACTTCAACTGACCCCCACCTCCCTCCTCCCACACCCTGGGCCCCCCACCCCACCCCTGACCAAACACGCATCAGTATCTGTCCAGCTTTGTGAGTGACAACAGCGCTGATGTGGAAGTGAAGTGCGGGCAATTACAGTGCCTTTTACCTGCCTCAGTGAACACAGAGTGGGTGTTTATCGTATGTGCAGTGTTTATATATGTTTATAGTATTATTATCAGAATGACGTTGGCATTTGGTAATGGTATATGAGAGAAAAATAGTGATTTTAGATCGCTCACTTCTAATGGCACTGCCCATCCAGTGATAGTCAACGAAATCATGAAACTTACATCATTGCAAAGCCGAAGGTTAGTACTTTCTAATGGTACCTTATTTTTCGCTCTAGATTTATTCTGTGCAGAGTTATAAAGGTTTAAAGTTTGTTTACATTTTGGCTGGAACCCCCATGGGGGGGGCCAGTCGGGTCAAAACAATGTCCGCGGTTAAAAGGTTAACCCCTTCAGTCCGGTGGTCATTCTAAAATTTATTCCTTCTACCTCCAGAAGGGTGATGGTGAGAGAGCCTTCATGTGGTGGCACCGATATAACCCTGGAACTCCGATACAAGGTTGAATATGTATCCCTCAACTCCCTGTCTGCCAAAACAGGATAGAGGACTGTAGTAAAGGTCAGCATCAACCTGCAGTCTACCGGGTTCATGTCCAGATGAGCCTGGGGTTGCAACTACCCCCTCCAGATGATTGTATTCACCTTCCAAATGATGCTTAGCAGAGAACGGGTTGATGAAGGTTATATCGAACCCCTCTAGTTTGAAAAGTCTCTTACGCTGAATAAAATCGCATAAAATAGCAGGAATAAGACAAAAATATGTCACCAGAGTGAAGGGATTAACACCATTACTGCTCCCAAGCTAAATAAAATTGTCTGGTAATAGAGATAACTAAACTAAAAAATAAACTGGTCATTGAACTGAAAGGGCTTGTATTTCAACAAGATCGCTTAGTACATCAAGGGTCGTACTGTTAGTCGTTTGGGTGATTCCACAACTTATCCCTAGCGATTTATTATAAAGTCAATATTCCTTTGTATATAACTGATGAATAATATGTCGATATCATAACAATAAACAGCATGCAAGGAAATGTTAGGTGTAATAAACAGAATAAATCGTGAAGGTGAGAGGTGGTACGAACACTTCAGTGTCCTCTAGGCTTATATTCTCGTCAGCTAAGGAAGGTCTCTAACACCTCTTCCTTAGGGATTTATTTTTGGATATGGATTGATTAATATCCCTTTGTATGTCGTTTATGCAAAGTGTTGAGATACTGCGAGATTTTATGCAACACAGAAGAGGACAGTAAGATGTAATATGCAAAATAAAGAGCTTAGGAAAAGGTGCTAGGGAGAGACCCCAAGAGCAAAATTAACCCGCCCCGTCCCGTTGACGTATGGGTACGTTGCAACATTTTGCATTTGCCAGTCCCGACAACATACTGGTATGTCGTGCAATTGCAAGGTCCCTAATTTGCACAATTTTCAAATTTCGCGTGTGATTTTTCATACGTATACACGGGACACCTTCCTCTATTCCTCTACAAGATGCCAAGCAGGTACAATGCCTTACACCACATAACCTCCTCCCCCCATTGTCTCGGCAATTCACCTGTTACCAGTGACCTGGCCAATAAAGACATTCAGGGCCAGAGTGATTCCTTAATCGATGACAATGTGGAGGACAAAGTTTACATAGCATTAGAGGAAGAAACAGTCAGAAATGATGATCATGTGATGTGGCAAAAGAAGGTTAGGAATGGTGATGTGTTAGTGAGTGAAACAATGCTTATAATGCCTATATTACTGTTTGAAAACCAATATACTCTCATAGTACATATAAATTCTTACCAAATAAATAAATAAATACCGTTTATGAGTGGTGTGGAATAGTTATCCTCCCATTGAACTCGTTTTCTTTGCAGCTAGCCTGATAGAAAACCCTGTAAGGTAAGGAGGTACTCCTACCTGTATCGAGTATTTTAAACCTCAGGTGAGCGATTTATCTATGAATTTTCAATGTTTCTCACCAAAAGCGAGGTTTTAGCCAAAAAAAAAATTTTCCAAAAATGCTCGGGACTGGGGGGTGTCCGAGGTGCGAAAGTGCTCGGGACGTGACGGGTTAAATACGTACCACCCCCCTAACAGACAAAGGGTGACTGAGGTTAGGAGGAAGGGAGATGGGTTTATATACTTCGAAATGCAGAATGGGAAGAACGACACTTCAGTCGAGGATGGCTTAACCCGCGCCGTCCCGGTGACGTGAATTAACGCGGCAACATTGCAAGGTCCCTAATTTGCACAATTTTCAATTTTCGCGAGTGATTTCACGAGTGATTTTTGGCACGTATACACGGGACACCTTCCTCTATTCCTCTACAAGATGTCAAGGAGGATCAATGCCTTACATCGCATAACCTCTCCCCCCCTCCTGCACGCCATTGTCTCGGCAATTCACCTGTTACCAGTGACCTGGCCAATAAAGACATTCAGGGCCTGAGTGATTCCCCAATCGATGACAATGTGGAGGACAAAGTTTATGTAGCAATAGAGGAAGAAACAGTCAGAAATGATGATCAGGTAATGTGGGGAAAAAAAAGTCATGAATGATGATGAGCTAGTGAGTGAAACAATGCTTATAATGCCTATATTACTGTTTGAAAACCAATATACTCTTGTACTACATATAAATTCGTACCAAGTAAATAAATAAATACTGTTTATGAGTGGATAAAATAGTTACCCTCCCATAGAACTCGTTTTCTTTGGTGCCAGCCTGTTAGAAAACCCAGTCAGGTAAGGATGTACTCGCACCTAAATCCGGTATTTTAAACCTCAGGTGAGCGATTTCTCTATGAATTTTCGATGTTTCTCACCAAAAGCGGATGTTTGAGTCAAAAAAAAAAAAAAGAGGTCCAAAAACGTCGGGATGGGGTGGGTTAACAAAGGAAGGACACACATAAGATACCGTCTTTAGGGACCCAGCATTGAGTTTAACCTCATGATCCCTAACTCTCTTCAGTCAGTTCATGGCCAAGTGTAATCAGATTGGTAGGTTGTGTCAATCAACGAGACTCGTACATTTTAACTATCACATTGCATGCAACACAGTATTCTGGAAGTGGCCCAAGTTTCGCTGGGTGAAAACAAACAGATTACAGTGAGTTTGTCTCACATGGAGGAGACCTGGGCAAGTATTGTAGTTAGCTAAAGAAGCACCCAAACACCCTTTCCTAAATGACTTATTTTGCTTATTAAACCTTACTGTCCTCCATGTTACGTAAATCGATCTAATATCGCCACATTATGCATAGATAACATGCAAAAGAATATAAACGATGTATATAAAAAACGAAAGTTGTACAGTACTCCAGGGGAAGACTAGGACTCAGCACAGCTAATATTGACTGTCTGCCTTCATGCCCATCATGTAGTCGATACACTTTAACCTACAGTAAGTCTTCTTCCTTTTCCATCTTCATCGTCATCCATCCCCTGGGCCGTTTGGACTACCGTATTGCCTTTTTGGAGATCGTATTCTAAGTGACTTAGGAGATTTCGTGACACCTCTTTCTTAGCGACTTACTATGCACATTACATATCGATGTTCTTTTCAATATCAAAAGACGTAAATAACCCACAAAAATATGTTCAGGGTTAGCTTGCAAAACTAGAAAGAACTCAGCAAGCACAACGCCAGCATAATATATGATTTATAAACCAACCTAGGCCCATCGTCGCTGGCGGAGGTAATTAATTCTACGGTCCTAATCTGTCCCCGTTATGCAATCCCAGAGAAGGCGTACCTTTGCCTACGTCAATAAAACTTATGATTTATATCTGAATCTGGATCCTGATCCACCTCAAATTCTAATCAACTCTTCTTTGACCCAGGGCCTACCTATCCACTAGATTTCATTCAAATCTGATGACAGCCTTTGAAACAGGTAAAGGTGAATACTTAACTAACTTCCACTTTAACAAATAATAAAATTAGTACAAAGCCTCGTGTGCCACCAAGAATACTGGCATTTATCTGATGCTAAGAGACACCGTCAGCTTTTCCCACCTGAGGGTGGTTTGGGTGGGGGGATGGAAGGATGATAGTTCTTGAGATGCCCCTCCAATCTACACCTGACTATCACCTAAGCTGGCAGGGGTTAGGAGCCTTTGTCAGAATAGATCAAACGAGATGTAACTTTGTGAAAATAGACGTACTTGAGTATTTTTGTGAGACTACATTTCTTTTACATTAATTTGGCCCACATTTTCATCCTTTTTGGCAGTCTATTTCACGTTGCTGTATCAGAAAAAAGACAATGCTATGTCTGTACATCCTTTCCATGGCACTTTCTTTTAGTAGCACGATATTATAGCATTCATCCCTTGTTACAGCTCAGCAATTAAAATGGAGGGATGACGATTTCAGGCAAAGATGTTGTAAAATGAGTATAGTATTTGGTGATTTTTTGGGGTTAAGGAAAATCTTAACTATCAGAGTGTTAATATCTTAATTATACAGTATCTCGAATAACTATTGCTGCTCTGTATGCTATTCTTATACTGTACAAGGTGGATCGTATACAGCATTCCACCAGACACTCACTTGGCAAAATCTTATATACTATGGGTATAATTAGCTGATGTAGACGTGGGTGTTGCAGTGGAAGTATGAAATGAATAAAGGATGCAGAATAGATATTGATGACGCTGAGCCGTCCCCGCAGCACACGAGAAATCGCCCAGAGGAAAGAAGGATGTTACATACGGGCCACTCTGTAGGGAAGCTGCCGGCATGTTAGCGCCAGGGTTTGAATCCTGGTGCGGGCAGCTGGCACCACTGTACTCAGGTGTTTATCCA
This sequence comes from Coenobita brevimanus, assembly GCF_032717465.1. Classification (NCBI taxonomy): domain Eukaryota; kingdom Metazoa; phylum Arthropoda; class Malacostraca; order Decapoda; family Coenobitidae; genus Coenobita; species Coenobita brevimanus. The sequence continues at coordinate 20,935,599 of NC_136997.1, read as the reverse complement.
CCCTATATTGGTTGGTAGGTAACATGAGTACCTTTGGTAACACCTAGTAGAGGTAACTGTGGTAACCTGGATAATGTAACGGCCTTGTATCCCAGGATATTAGGTGTAAAATTCAGCACAGGCTCAAAGACCTAAGTTATGGAGATAACACTGCGGCTAAGCGTCTCATGGAGTCTGCCCTCACTCTTACCAGACAGATAGTTTTCTGTATCTATTCATATCCAGACTCCTTAACACTGGAAGGGGTGACCACAAACAAATTGCTTCCATTTTACCCTCTCCTCCACCATCACGCTGCCCTAGCTCCACCCCACACCACCCTCATTCATATACCTCTCCATCCCATCCCTACATCTCATCCTCGTTCTACCCCTTCCTCTGCCCCTCTGCTTACTCAGACACAGTTTCCTAGTCGATCTTTCATTCTCTGTTCTCTGCACATGGCCAAACCATATCAGGGTAGCTACTCTGATACTTTCCAGCACACCCACATGAACCCTACATTGATCCTTATGGGTGTGAAGACTTATTTTTCTCTGCTGCACCCACAGGGGCGGCAATATATATTGTGCTCACGCCTGTATCCCTCCCGCCTTCACTAAGTTCCTATTTTTTTCTTGAAGAATGTAGTTCAGTCTTTACGGGCAAAGTGGTGGTAAGGGGTTGGCAATAGGTAACACCTACTTTCGGCATAAGATGATCCACAGGTATATATGGAGAGTCATGAGGAGGATGGATGGTGAACTTGTTGAACGAAAGGCAATGATAAATTACATGTATGTGGATGAGCGAATGAGAAGACAAGTGTTGGATGCAAGAGTGTGGAGAGGGTGGGGGAATGGAACCTCGGACCATCACTTAGTGATGGCAAGGTAAGGCTGCAAAGAAAATGGGTGAAGAGACGAAGGGGAAGACAAGAGGAAACAACTCCTGTGAGAAGAGTGAAGTTGCAAGATAGTGAGAAAATGGCAGAGTATAAGAGTATAGATGAAGAAAGATTGGGAAGGTATGAGTTAGAGCAGATGGAAGGAGTGGAAGACGTATGTAAGATATTCACGGAAGAGATAGGTGCAGCATGTGAGCTGGTTTGTGGAGTAAGGAGGAGATGCAGGGGCGTGTAAGGGACAGCATGGTGGAATGATGAGGTGAAACGAGCTGTGGAACAAAAGAAGGCATATAGTGAATGGCTACCGAGTAGAGGTAGCGGAGAAGATGAAAGAGAGAAGAGAGAGGTATATGTGAACAGGAGAAAGGAGGTGAAGAGATTGGTGAAGGAGAGTAAGAAGAAAGTAAATGAGGAGTTTGGGAGGAATCTGAGTGTGAAATGGAGGGAGAGTAAGAAATTGTTTTGGAAGGAGGTAAAGAAAGTTGGCAATGTGAAAGAGGAAATAGTAGGGGAGTGAAAGATAGGAATAATAGATTGTTGGTGGAGAGGAGAGAGAAATTGAGGAGATGGAAGGAGCACTTTCAGGATTTGTTGAATGTAGAGAGTGAGAGCAGTGCGAGTATAAGTGGCTGGGGAATAGCTGGGAGAAGAGGAGATGAGAGGAGGGGGGAAGAGATCAGCAGGGCGGAAGTAGTGGAAGCAAAGAAGATGATCAAGATGGGAAAGGCCCCAGGAATTGGTGTAGTGTTTGGTGAAATGCTGAAGTAAGGGGGTGAGATTGTTGTAGAGTGGATATGGAAGTTGTGTAGATTGGCTTGGGAAAAGGGAAGGGTTCCAGGGGACTGGAAATCAGGTATAACTGTTCCTTTATACAAAGAAAAAGAGGAGAGAGAAGTATGTGGTAACCATAGGGGTATTTGCCTACTTAGTGTGACTGGAAGAATATATGGTAGAATACTCATTGATTGAGTTAGGCATATAACAGAGGAGCTAGTTGGAGAAAAACAAGGGGGATTTAGGAAGGGAAAAGGGTGTGTAGATCAGATATTTGTTCTAAGATGTTTAGTGGAGAAGTATCTAGAGAAGGGAAAGAAAGCGTATGCTGCTTTCATGGACCTGGAGAAAGTTTATGACAGAATAGAGAGGGAAGGTATGTGGAAGTTATTAAGAATATATGGATTGGAGGGGAAATTGTTCAGTGCTGTGAAGAATATGTACGAAGGAGCTAGGGCTATGGTGCAAGTGGATGGTGAGTTGAGTGAGTTCTTTGATCTCAGTGTGGGACTGAAACAGGGTTGTGCGGTGTCCATGGCTGTTTAATATATTCTTGGATGGGGTTGTAAAGGAGGTGCAAGGTAGAGCAGTGGATGTGGGGGTGGCGCTAATGAATGAGGGTAAGATGTGGAAGATTCCGGTGTTGCTGTTTGCTGATGATACAATATTGCTGAGTGAAGATGAATGGGAGTTGCAAGGTTTGGTGAATGAATCTGGGACAATCTGTAGGAAGAGGAATCTGACAGATAATGTAAATATGAGTAAAGTTATGGTGTTTGAGAGAAATGAAGTCACAGAATGCACAGTGAGGTTGGATGGTGAGGATATGGAGAATGTGAGTGCATTCATGTACTTGGGTAGTGTGATGAGTAAGGATGGAACTTTGGGGGATGAAGTGCAGCCAGGAAGAGAAGGAAGGTTGTTGGTTCACTGAAAGCAGTGATGAGAAATAGGGAGGTGAGTATGGAAGTTAGGAAGTCACTGCATGATAGTATTGTGATCCCTACCCTGACGTATGAAAGCGAGGCATGGACCTTGCTAGAGGGGAGCAAGTCAAGAGTGAAAGCAGTGGAAATGAGTTACTTGAGAGGAGCATGTGGAGTGACATGGAGTGACAGGTTGACGAATGAAGAAGTGAAGGAACCTCGTGGGGTGGATGTGGATGTGGTTGAGAAAATTAGGAGAAATACACTGAGGTGGTTTGGACATGTGGAGAGAATGGAGAATGAAAGATTGACTAAGAGGGTGTATGTAGGTGAGGTGGAGGGAGGGAGAGGGAGGGGAGGACCGAGGATGAGGTGGAGGGATGGATTTGAGAGGTATATGAGGGAGAGGGTAGTGAGTTGGGGGGATGGTAGTCAAACGGTGTGTGACAGAGCGACTTGGAGGCATTTTGTCTGCGGCCACCCTTTGCAGGATTAGGGCGTCGGGCTATAGATAGATAGATAGTTAAGAAAACGAAATTTTGCAAAATGGTAAACCTACCCTTGTACCTCAGGCTGTTTCAGGCAGGGTGGGATTCCTAATGGCTGCCCCCCACAGAGTGGTGGTGGTCCCCAGTGGTTTGGGGCAAGTCGTTATGTACGACCAAAGTTTTAAACCTAAGAATATAAACTTTGGATATTGATGGATATTCTCCCCACGTTTTGGAGTGGGTGAAGCCAGGGAGGGTTTCCCACACTAGGGAGGGGATGACCACCGAGAGTTCCAGCAAAGCCATTATGGAAGTCAGAGTTTTTCACATAGGAAGGGGAAATTTCACATTTTGGTCGGTGTTTATCCCTACCTACATTTTAGGCATGATGAGAACTACAATAACTAGCCATCATGCGCAGGGGGTGTCCCTTAAAAGGGAAAATGCCTCAGTTTTTACCCATCTATCTATCAACTGCCAGACGCCTTAATCCCGTAAGGGGTGGCCACAAACAAATCGCCTCCATGTCGCCTGTCCCCTGCCAATTCATTGCCCTGCTCCCGGCTCACACCCCCTCTCTCATATACCTCTCTAATCCATCCCTCCATCTCATCCTTGGCCTCCCCCCCCCTCTTCTCCCTCCACCTCACTCACATACACTACCCCCGTCAGTCTCTCACTCTCCATCCTCTCCACATGGCCAAACCACCTCAATGTATTTCTCCTAACACTGCCTATCACATCCACATCCACACCACAGTGCTCTTTCACTTCCTCATTTGTCAGTCTGTCTCTCCATGTTACTCCACATGCTCCTCTCAAATAACTCATTTCCACTGCTCTCACTCCTGACTTGTGTCCTTCCAACAACGTCCAAGCTTCACTTCCATACGTTAGAGCTGGTATCACAATGCTGTCATGTAGTAGCTTTTTCACTTCCATGCTCACTTCCCTGTTTCTTATCACTGCCTTCAAGGAACCAGCAATCTTTCTTCCCTTCTGTAACCTTTCAAGGACTTCACCCTCTAAACTTCCATCCTTACTCATCACACTACCCAAGTACTTAAACGCACTCATATTTTTCATTTCCTCATCATCCAACCTCACTGTACATTCACTGACATCACGTCTCTCGAATACCATCACTTTACTCTTCCCTACATTCACTTTTAGATTCCGTTTCTTACACACACTCTACCAAACTCATCCATCAAGCATTGCAGCTCCCCTTCGTCTTCAAGTAACAACACAGTACCATTTGCAAACTACAGTACAGGGAGTTTCCAAACAATGCCCTCTCTCACTAGGGCCGCTCCAACATCCATTGCCCTACCTTGTATCTCTTTTATAACCCCATCCATATACAGATTGAACAACCATGGAGACATGACACATCCTTGTTTCAGTCCAGCCTTCAAACAGAAAAATTCACTCAGTTCACTATCCACACACACTGCAGCCTTAGCATGCTCATACATACTCTTTACAGCATTCAACAACTTCCCATCTACTCCATTATATTCTTAGTACTTTCCACACTCCTTGTCTATCTACCCTATCATATGCTTTCTCCAAAACCATGAAGGCTGCATACAAGTTCTTTCCCTTCTCTAGAAACTTTACCACTAAAGATCTAAGAATGAATATCTGATCTACATAAACTCTTCTCTTCCTAAAACCACTCATTTCTTCCCCAAGTAATTCCTCAGTTATTTCCCTAACTCTGTCAATAAGTATCCTAACATATACTTTTCCTATTACACTAAGAAGAAAAATGCCCTTATGATTACCACACACTTCTTCTTCACACTTTCCTCTGTACAGGGAATAATTATACCTGACATCCAATACTCCGGGACTCTACCTTCCTCCCAGACCAATCTGCACGTCTTCCACATCCATTCTATTACTATCTCTCCCCCATGCTTCAGCATTTCACCACACACTCCATCAATTCCTGGGGCTTTCTCTATTTTAACTTTATTGCTTCCACAACTTCCATCCTATTGATTTCTTCCTGTCTTCTCACATCCTTCCTTCTCCCTGCCATTCCCCAGCCACTTATACTTGCATTACTTTCATTCTCAATGTTCAACAATTCCTTAAAGTGTTCTCTCCATCTGCTCACTTTCTCTCCCTTCTCCACTACTAATCTACCATTTTTATCTTTCACTCCCCAACTAACTTCTTCGGCACCCTGTCTAACTCTTTCCAGAACATTTTCTTAAATTCCCTCCACCTTACACTCAAATTCCTTCCAAATTTCTCATCCACTCTCTTCTTACTCCCTCTTACAGTACCAGTCTTTTCACCTGTCTCTTCCTCTCTACATATAACTCTCTCTTCCGTCTCTCAGCTTCTTCGACGCCCCTGTTTCTCATCCGCTCACTATAGGCTTTCTTCTTTTGTGCCCCAGCATCTCTCACATTTTCAGTCCACCATGCTGTTCCCTCCTCCCCCTTTCGTCTTCTCTTCACCCCACACACCATCCCACATTCTGCACAGATTTCTTCTGTTAATATCTTGCACACAACTTCCAAGTCCCCCATCTGCACCAATTTATATTTACCCAATCGCTCCTTCACTTCCCTCTTATATTCTTCCTTTTTCCCACCCTCTTGCCACTTTTCCACCCTCCTTCCCTTCCTCTATTTCTCCATTTTGTTTGGACTTTGATTCTGATCACCACCAAGTTGTGGTCCGAAAGTCCACTCCTCCAGTACAAACCTTCTCATCCTTTCATCCACACACACATAATCAATCCTTGCCTTCCATTCATTCAGTTCACCACCCACCCCTCTCATCACTCGCCATGTATACCAATGGATCACTTTGTGCCTGAAGAGGGTATTGGCTATAGCCAACCCTCTCCCTGCACAGATGTCCACTAAAGCACTGCCATTCTCATCCATCTCTGCAGGCACATCCCACTCAGCAACTACTCCATCCACCTTCACATTCCCTACTTTTCCATTCATATCACCAATCAAAAATACTCTCTCATTCCTTTCAAACTTTTCCATGTACACTTCCACATTTGTCCAGAACTCTTCTCTCACTCTGCTTGCACGATCTTGCGTTGGCACGTACACGCACACAATCTCCCACATTTGTAGTCCAACTTTCAATCTTACCCACACAATCCTTGAGCCAACTGATCCATACTCTCTTATATTCTCCTTCTGTCTGTTACTCACAACAATACACACTCTCATTCTCACCTATCCCCATGCATATACCCCATTCATACTCCCATTCTCTCAAAATCTCACCTCCCCATTTATTTTCAGTTTATCCACATACATCAATTTTCGCACCCTCAAGCACGTGGACAATCTCTCTTTCTTTCAATTCATCATTTGCACCCCGTGCAATCCATGTCGCGATCCGTACAAGTCCTTTGCTCGGTCCATAGTCGTCACCTTTTCGTCAGTCCTGGTCCGAGGCTTCTTGTTCGTATTTCTAGTTAATTATTTTCCGCTAACTTACTTGTTGTCACGTAGGGAACACGTGTTGGTTGGTTATACGGTTACCACCCAGCGCTGTAAATGTTTTCCTGGTGTACAAGAAATCATTAGGCTTGCCACTCAATGTAAAGCTACCTCAAAACAGGGTATCACTATACTAAGTGGGTGGATGGTGGGCGCCCAATCGTACAACAAGAATTTACCTGAAAACATGAAATTTTGCACAGTGGTAAACTTTCACTGGGGCCACGTTTTAGGCATGGTTAAACCCAGAAAAACCATCCCCGATCAGGGGAAAATGCCATAGTTTTTAGGATGCATATAAAATTTTGAACAGCTGACCCTCAACTGACCACAAATATAGATGGTGAAACCCCCAGGGTTCGTTTATCTGCCTACCCCTGAAATAATTATTTCTTTTCCCTACAATACAACGGGTGGGTGTGAATATTAAAGGGGTGACCAAGACTAATTTTCTAGTTGTCCAAGAGCACTGAAGGAGGGTCCAGGATGTTCTCCTAGAAGTTTGGCATGGCCACCAGGGTGGCCAGGCATATTTCAGAGGTGCCCAGTGCCACCCCAGCAACCTCTGCCTATGCACTGCCTTCATGTGAAGGTGTCCCTCTCCAGCACCATGTCAGCGTCAAGAAAGGGAAGAATAATAAAGAACTAGTACCAAGCCAGAAAATGGATATCTGGCACTAAGTCGGCAGGGACAGATACAGCATTGGCAGAGGCAATGGTGATAGTTGGCACTGACAGATACGGCTGTTGCTGAGTCGTCATCGATAGAGTTGTGGCTTATTGATAAAGGGGTTTGACTGACCAGTTGGTTTAAAGGCTTGACTCATTAAGGGAGGAAGGGTCAACTTCAATGGGAGGCCCATAAACTTTTCAAGTAATGAAACCAAATGTCAAACCTGATAGATGTTGAGGGAAAATAAAGGCCAGAAGAGAAACTGAAATATCATGAACTGAGGTAGGACAGAGCAGAGGAAGACAGTAAGGAGAAACAGTATGGAAACAAAAAGGCCTTTCTTGGTCACCTTTCACGACAAGCAGGGATACTGTGGAATTATTCTTTCCTCTCTCCCCCTCCCCAGGGGGTCTAGGGTAAATCCCCCAAACTAGGACCAATGGACCATATAGCAAGAAGACATTCTTGGAGAGACCACTACATCTCTCACCAGAAGTACACTACCAGGGGACCTACGTCACATGAGAACACATTAATTGAGGATATCCTCATTGCTGGAAGGCGTCGTGCTGTAATCAGTTTTGAGAGGTAGCCTCCGTTAGCTTTCTCACTACTGCTGTGATATTTTGTTTATTCTTGTTACAGCGAGACTATAAATAAATACTGGGCAATGATGTCACTGTAGCAATGATACTGCTGTAATAATTTTAGTTTTTAAACATGTCTCTTTCACTGCATTTTAGTTGTTGTGGCTGCTGGCTCATCTAGATGTGAATATGGCAGAAAACAGGCTGAAGTTGCCCTTCTGCTACTGTCCATCATCCTCCATTCGGGGGACAGGGAGGGAGCTGAGGGATGTTTGTATAACTGACCAACAGATTCATCCAGTCATATTGGTTACACCCCATAAAGGTGCTCCTTTCCAACACCAGTATATACTGTACTATACTACTGTCTCGAGCAACGAATAGGCACGGATACTTTACCTTACTATGCTTCAGGCTCACTCAGTTGTGCTGAACCTTCTGTAGTTATACTGCAATATAGCCCAGTTTTTACTGGAAAAATTTCAGTATGGCAAAACTTACCTTTTATCATACAGGTACATGCTATACTTACCTTTATCAGACCATGCCTTGCCATGCACTCCAATCAAATAATGAAGCGTTAGTGTTCTATTGTTGTTGTTGAGTAACCATGATCTGTCTGCCCAAGAACACCCATCAGCAGCGGGAAAGCAACTACCACTGCAGGGCTGTCCCTTGCAGCGAAGCAACTACCACTGCAGGGCTGTCCCTTGCAGCGAACCCATGCTCCCCTGTGGTAGACACTGCCATCCCATGGCAAGACTTGGTGAAGATTGTGAAGGTTTAGTTCCTGGACGGATGCTGCACTTGTGTCTGCACCTAATTAACAAAGACACCATAGTAGGCTACAAATCACCCAGCAGAGTGGAAGTGGTGCGTTGTATATGGGTCATCCTGTAGTATACTCGTGAACCATAGTTTCTGCTGATCCTCTAGTTCTACCCTTGGTTGGTATATATATGAGTGACCCTGTTTTACACTCGTGAACCATAGTTTTTTCCTGTAGGGAAATTATAACCGTGACTTCATATGAACCAAAAACCTGTTGTCCAGTGTTAAGGATCTTGACAGTGGATAGGAGGTTATACTCCAGTATTTAATGCACAGATAATGAGTACTTCTAGTTTAGTTGTAAGTGCAATAGATTAAAAGTGTCCACAACTGTACATTGAGATTTGGGCATCTCAAACGTTCCCAAACTCATGGCACTTTGTGCACGTCATACCGATACCCAAAGAAGCTGGTCGTCTTATGAATCCTGATTCATTTTGTCCAATTGTGATGACTTCTTGTCTATGTAAGGTCATGGAACGTATGGATAATAATAGGCTTCTTATTGTTTTAGAGTCGAAGAATTTGTTAAATGATCAACAATATGGCTTCCGTAAATACAGAAGTTCACTAGATCATTTAGTGAATTTGGGGCATTGTATTGCAGAGGCATTTGCCAATAAAGGATTCATGATAAGGGTATTCTTGGACATCCATAAAGCCTACGACCTGACTTGGTGACACGGTATACTAGTGAAGCTCTATGCTTATGGTTTAAGAGGAAATTTCCCTCTTTTTACTGTATTTCAAATTTCTGAAGGAACAGGACTTTCTCTGTCAAATTGCCCCGTAACGTAACGTCGGATATATTTATCCAGGAAAACGGGGTGCCGCAGTGAAGTGCGCTTAATCCCACATTATTTAGTATTATGATCAATGATATTCTGTCATCAGCTTCCATCCCAAGGAATTTTATATACTCACTCTACGCTGACGATTGTGCAACATGGCACTCTTCCTGTTATGCACAATTTTCGGCTGGGCGGATTCAAGCAGCCCTTGACTGTGTCCACCAATGGGCCTTCCAGTGGGGATTTAAGTTTTCCGCCCTTAAACTGAAAAAACTGGTGTGGAAGGAGAGAGAATGTCAGTGAGTGAGGATGAAGAATTGCCGTTAAATGTATTGCTCTAAACCTTTCTAAGTTTTATGTTCTAATGATTATATTCTAAGTTTTATGTTCAAATGATTATATTCAGCTTAGGAAAGAATTAGTACATTAATGAAGACTGTAGTGCATTTATTTAACCTAGCAAAAATCCCTAACTCCTCTTTAGCTCGGTTAATGGCAAAGTGGTCAGATTGAAAGGTTCATTTGTCTAGTAACCATGGAGACTCATATCAAAACCAAGGCAATATATTCAACTTCGTGCAACCACAACATTGTATTAAAGTTGAATTTGCAGTTCTTTCGTTAAAAAACAAAATCGAAGTCTCCCCTTAACTAGTCACCTATTCTGGTATTTTATTCCATCTAACGCCAAGTGATTTTTCAGGTAAGTGGACTATAAGAGCCTGAGGTAATTTTGGTACTATTAACCCTCTCATGGTCAGTACAACTCTAGTGTATTGCAGTTAATGCCAAACTATTTTAGAAGTCAAAGGTGTCCAAGTGTTGATACTGATACCACTTAAACCCACACTAGGTTAGGACAAATGTAACCTTATATTCATGTGGAGAAGTATAGGAATGGACAAATCAAATCTTATACTCAAGTGGAGCTGTATAGGGATGGAGAAATCTAATCTTTTATTCAAGTGGAGAGGTATAGGAATGGACAAATCTAATCTTACTTTCAAGTGGAGAGGTATAGGAATGGACAAATCTAATTTAATATTCAAGTGGAGAGGTATGGGAATGGACGTATCTAATAATATATTCAAGTGGAGAGGTATAGGAATGGACAGATCTAATCTTCTATTCAGGTGGAGACGTACAAGAATGAGGGTGGTGTGGGGCTAAGGACAGCGTGTTACGGTGAAAACAGTTATGGTCACCCCAACAGAATTATGTCGTCTGGCTATAGAGATGGATATGACGTGGATAGATCAATAGATAAGCTTTGATAATTCCTCATTCATCTACTGTATCTGTAAGTGAATATCTGCTAGAAATTTTGGTTGTCTTGCCATATTGAAGGGGTAAATGGTGGCTATGTGACTCCACAGTTCGTTTCCTCTGAGCTGAGTAAAATCTGAGACAAGAATAAAGCTGAACTCCCAGAACCCGTTTATGTATTTTATTTTTGCTGTCTTCATGATTTTACAGTATAGCTAAAAGTTAGTGAGTCTTAAATAGTGTTAAGAATAGCGCTAGAACATAATGCCAGTCATGCACAAGAGTTATTAGGATTTAAAATCGTTATATAGTAAATTTTTTCGGCCACTAAAGTACACAAAATAAGCTGCAAATGAATGAATGAAAGTATCTGCTTGAGTTGAAGTAGTACTGGACGAAATCCTCAAAAAAAAAAAAAAAAAAAAGTCAAATGGCTTATAATAACTGGGCATCATATAGAATCCATTGTCTATGGCTCCAAAATGTTTCAGGCGACATATGAACAAACTAAAGTGATTTTTTCAATATATCGATCTCTGCAATGTCACTAAATGCCAATGTGTTATTCAGGTTATACTCTCGATGTTGCTGAGAAATTCTAGTATACACTCTGGCAGGAACACCATAACTAGAGATGTATTATTATTTTGTTTAAGTACTAATTATTTTGAATTTCATTATTTGTCTTACTATTTATATTTGGCTATTGCAAAGTAAAATACCTGTCTTTAAATGCACTATTTTTCTTAACTTGCATTGCTGCTGTCAAAAATGTTTGATAAATTCCAATATTGCTGCCAGAAATTAGTGTTTTAGAGAATTACAACAAATTGCTATATATATATTTTTTTTACTATAACCAGACTGCTCTCTAAATCAGTTTACACTATATATACCCATTATTATCTGATTTGTGTATTAATACTCATTCCCTCCCAGAGTTCTATTTGGTCTGTCAAGTCATGGAAGACAGTGAAGTAGGATGTGAGGCAGGGCTGTTTTGTGACAGTTAGAAGGAGGGCAGCTTTGTGAGGCAGGACTGGGGTGAGCTAGGTAGCTTAGATAGTTTAAGGTGTTAGGCAAAACGGTGTATTTCATCTGTATTTTAAGCAGTGTGGTCTATGTGTCAATGCTTCTCAGTTCTGCCTTGGCCTGCCTAAAAGTGGTTGTTTAAAAGGTAGGCTGTTGATTGGTAGGTAAGCTTGGTTGGAAGACTGGTCTATTGTTTTTTTTGGTTGATTTGTTGGGTGAAATCCGGCCGGCCGGTATCGTCTCCTGTTGACTTTAGGCAGCAAGTTGATCCAGCAGTGGCAGTAGCAGCAGAGCCTGGAAGCAGTATGCAGAATTAAGCAGACGCCAGCAAGTATGAGTGTGAGAAGTGTGAATGTGTTGTGAAATTTGTGTAACCAGTGTTACAGAAATTATTACTCTGCACGTTTATTGGCTGCAGAAGGAGAGGACGACGAAGAAGGCCGAGCCAAGGAAGGAGCGGGCTGTGCCAGGGGTGGGACGGGCAAGCAAGAGGGTCACACAGAAAAGGAAGAGGCCATGGTGCGATTTTTGCAGCCTGAGAAAGGGTAAAGCCATGTGCAATACTCTTAAGCTGCTTTGAAGAGTGTAACGCCACTTCCCATGCGATTTATTCTACATATTACACTTCAAAATCCTGTTAATGATGGACAAAGTCGCTATTAGAAATAAATAACGTCTAAGATGTGATAGGTAGAATAATTCGCTGAGGAAGAGGTGCTAACTATTAGAAATAAACAACGTTTAAGATGTGATAGGCAAAATAATTCGCAGAGGAAGAGGTGCTATGTAGTCACCGTATTTATTTCACTTTGTCTGTTGGCTGAAATGTAAGATGGTGAGGCATAATTTAAACAGAACTGCCTTAGATGCAAATTTGATATACGTAAAATAATGATGCTAGTGCTTAATACTTACGTTGATGTCTGATCTGTAGGTGATGGAGGGATGAGAGATTTGCCAGGATGACTCCCACATCTACGACAGATGCCCCCACACATGCCTGACGAGGGGACGGCGATGATGCTGAGGAGGGGACAACGACTACGACGATGATCCCGAGGAGGGGACGACGACGATGTGAAGGATGGTTCTACGATTACGATGATGCCGAGGATGGGGGACGAGGACTATGGCGAGGAGAAGAGAATGCCCAGAGAATGCCTGATGCCATCCATTTTACTTAGGTTCATCATCATATGCCCGCAAGCCACATTGAAGGAGTATTGCAGCTTTTTCCTTGAAATGTAATAATGACGTTAAAATGGCATACCAAACTTTTCTGCTACTGTAGATTATTCATAGTTAAGTACTAAATATCAAGGACTGAATGATTTACTTATCTGTTCTGGCAGGGATGGCGTGGAAGAGGAAGAGGGAAAGGAAGAGGACGACGAGGAGGGGGGAAATGAAGATTGGAACAAATGAAACCCGGTGTGGAAGACGCGTAATGTATGCAAGTAAGTTATTGAGCCTGACAACTTTCTATTCCCGTAGGGGTGAAAGTAATGAAATATAGGACTAACATGAGTTCAGTTCTATAACTTTAATCTTTCCTCTGCTGTGAAGATACTTGTTTATGAAAACTGCTAGAATTTCCTTGGTTGACAGAATTCATAAATCAAGGGTTTAAGGAAAATCATTGGCAACTTTACCCTTATTTTCAGGTTTGTGTCCTGCCCTGGTTTTGGCCTGGTTGTCCCGCCTTGCTTCACTCTGTCAATTCGTACTCTGCCTTGCCTTGCCCTCCCCTGCTCTTCTCTTCATTGGCGTCGGGTAATGTCTTTTTTTTTATATTATTTCTTAAATAAAGCAACTTCTAAGCCGAAATTGAGGTGGCAGACAAGAATGCTTTTTGAAAACATGCTCAGAGCGGTAAGTGTTATTATTATGCCATAGACACTGAGATGCCACTGAATGACTGACGATAACAAGAATGAAGATGTTAAAATTTGTCACTGAAGTACGGTGCCCCTAGGTCATAAATCATACAATTTTTCTTCTAGTCACACTGTCCCCCCCACCTTCACGCTCACCATAAACCTCCACGTACTGTATACCCACCACTCATATAACCCCTCATGTACTATATACCCGTCCCTCTCATAAACCCTCCACATACTGTATACCCACCCCACTCATAGATAACCTCCCAAATACTGTATAACCACTCCTGTCATAACTCCCCACGTACTGTATACCCACCCCCCTCATAACCCCCACGTACTGTATACCACCTCTCATAACCCCATACATACAGTATACACACCCCTCTCATAACCCCATACATACTGTATACACACCCCTCTCATAACCCCGTTCAGTGACAACATCTTTTATACATTATTCTTGCTGCCACCAGACAATATTAAGCTTGGAAGGCTCTGGTATTTAAAGGGTTGATGATGGCTAGATCTAACCCCTCCAGATTAGTCTCATCAGCTGAATAAAATCGTCTACCTGTGTCCCCCGTTCCATCATCGTTAATCTCTATCAGCTTCTTCGTTTTCTACCACCTGCCTACAGTATATAAGTTTAGATCCCTAGGAATTCCTGAGTTAGAGGCTAGAGATAAACATAAACTCCTCCATTTCAGGAGGAGTTTATGTTTATCTCTAGCCTCTAACTCTCTAATTCTCTCTCCAGAGAATTTCATCTTAGGCCCCTCATTCTAAAGTGGTTAGGAGGTCACCATTAACCCTTTCAACGTAATGACTAATTCTTCCACCAGACATTTTATTCAACATAGAAAAAAAATTGTGGTTCATCCACCTATCTTTACCAATACACCACAAACCCTCTTTAGTGCACAGGTCACCCAAAGATGGCCAGTTATGTTGGGTGAATTTGCACCTTAGCCATGTTTTCTCCATATTCTGTTAACTGCCAGACCTATCTTTAAATTCTGATACTTGCAAGAATATTTGTAATCTAATCCTTTGCCTCAAGAGGGTCGGGGTTCGTGGCTAGGACGCATAGTCTAAATATTTGAGGAATTAGATGCTCTTCCCTGACTGGCAGTAACCCCAGCCTTTCTGTGATGTAAACCCTTAAGGGCTACATTCGACTGAAAACTTAACCCACTAGACCACCTGGAGTCAATTGGTTATATGGTTACTACTCAGCGTAACTTGGGGGATTACAGGAAATTTGGCTGGCCAGTCATCTGAAAGCAGCACTATATCAAAAAGATAAAGATTATTTCGTCTGACCCTTCAACATCATTCACCAGCAGACGACCCCAAAGCTGAATGACTCGAGTAGAAAGTTAAATACACTCAAATGTATTGGTGTCATTTCCTAATTACCCCTATGCTAAGTTACCATAGACTCTAAGTTGCATGAAATTGTTTGGTGGAAGGAAGAAGTATAAAACGCATTAATGTAGTAAGGAGCAGATTTCTGTATGTTCATTTTAAATAGGCTTGGAATTGCCATGTCCCTGTTTTGAAACCTGAAATTATTATTTCCATATGAAGCTGATTATGAAATGTTGTGGAAAGGATGCAGGGTTGTTATATAGTCTTAGCCACTCAGGAACGAGATAAGTCTCAAGGACGAAAATATCATTGAGAATTACTTATATTTCCCTTTCTCGTTACCCTAGTCTCCCCAAACTTATAAAATCGCCCAGTTAACAAGAACAATATAAAGTAACGATAATGAATAGATACATGGATACCTCAGCCACCCTTCACTGTTAGTCCCTCCTCAGTATCAGTTCCCCTAAGCTTAGAATCGTCCAGCATTAGTGACATTAAAATACGAAAAACATTTAACTCGTCCCTGAACAACCAAAGATATTTAAGCTTAAGTCTGGCACTAACAACTATAAAGTACAAAAGATGTCTTGGTACTCAAGGAATTAATGGGAGATTACTAGACTCTTATTCTACCAAGGATTTCCAAGTTGAGTACCATAGTCATTAGCTAGATTTAAATAAGAAATGTTATGGTCATACGGGGGTTTTGGAGATTTTTGTCCTAAAGTGACCAGAAATCTCACTAAAGAAGGAAAGATATCATAGCTGAGCAGTGCGTGAAGAATGATAAAGGAAATGTAGTGGTGGACAGGGAGGATATTAAGGATGCATGGAAACAGCCTTATAACTGGTTGCTGAATGAAGAGGTTGACTGGAACAGGGAAGGTTTGCAGTCGGCAGATCCAGTATTTGGCCCTTGGGCTTTGCTTGACGCTGCTACTTTGAGCAGGGGAATAGGCAGGATGCAGGTGGGGAACGCGGCAGGAGTGTCTAAGTTGACTGCTGAAATGCTGAAGGCCTCAGGAGGAATAGGAGTGGGGTTGGTTACTGATTTGATAAATATGATTATATGAGTGTCTTTGTCTCAGATGGTTGGCTGTATAGTATAATTGTAAATGTGTACAAGGGGAAGGGTGATACCCTGGAAAGAGGAAGTTATCGAGGCATAAGAATTTTGGACCAGATAATGAAGGTAGTGGAGAGAGTTCTAGAAGATATGATTGGAGAAAGAAAATATTGATGAGATGCAGTTTGGGTTTATGCTAGGCAAAGGGGCCACTGATACCATTTACATTGTTCGACAGTTTCAGGAAAAATATATAGGAAAGAGAGGGGATCCGTACATTTTTTGTTGGTTTGGAGAAGGCCTTTGACAGTTCCTAAAGAGGTGGTGAAGTGGGCAGTGAGTAAGCTTGGGATCAAAGAGTGGCTGGTTAGTTGCTGTGGCTATGTATGTGGGTTCTCGCACCCATATGAGAATGAATGGAGGATTGAGTGACGAGATTTCCATGAATGTTGTGCATCAGGGGTCAGTCTTCATACCCTTGTCTATCATGGTGCTTAGCCCTGGAACACAAACCCCCGATCCGACTTACACGAACAATATCGTGGGACTGACTGAACCCCATTTTCGAATAATGAAAAAATATATATATATAATTTATTCTATTCCTTGGCATACATAGAAAATATGGCCTTTGTACTTCAATCTGAGTGAAAAACCAATAACTTGAAACTGAATCTTAACACTAAAGTGGATAACACACACAAAAAAAAAGTGTAAAAATAATAAGATTAACTAATGACTATACTGAAGACCAATGCTATACAGAGACAACTGCAGCTGCGGCCTTGGCTGTAGGCACACAAACACCCTGGTAGTGGGAGCCTCTGCTAACCTACCCACAGCCTTGGGGCAACATTAGGAAGTGTGTGGGGGAGGGACAAATTTTTTTTTTTTTTTTTTTTTTAGTCAAATAACGACTAGTGTGCAATGGATTTTTTTTACCTATATTTACCCCTGTAAATGAACCGCAACTACTTATTATTGATCAGCAAGGCTATAGCCATTGATTACAAAAGAATTCTTACAGATTATTATATTTTTTTCTTTGAAAAACGAAAATTCTTCCGTATGCAAAGTGAAGACTATACTCATATGTTACACCATACATCCTGCACTTTAATAAGTATACATGGGAGTGTACAGTGTATGTATTGGTGTACAGGTGTACTAATCTCGAAATAATTATATTTCTGTCAATTATTTCCCCCCAAAATCTAAACCTATAAACACTAACGTGGGGTTGAGCCAACCCCAAGCATACTTTTTAGCACACAAACTACAAGCAAGCTGCATCACACTACCTCCTTTCAAGAGCGGTTGCAGTGGCATGAAGGTATTGGGAGACCCAGCGCCCTGGGCCCCTTATCTCCCCATGATTGCATTATCACCTCGGAGGGGGGGGGGGTCACTTCAACCCCACGATAGTGTTCTAGGGTTAGAAGCCCTCTCATGTGACTGAAGAAATGGATTACCGTGGGAAATGTTGCATGCCAATGATTTGGTTTTAGCTGCAGAGAATGAAAGCAAGGGAGAGGAAAGACGTACGAAGTGGAGAAATGGTATGGGGTACCAGAACTTGAAAACAAATGAATACCTGTAAAAAAAAAAAAGGTGATGTTACCTACGGTTGTTGGTGGTACTGTCAAAGAAGAGGGAGAGTGGCCATGTACGGTCTGCCACAAAGGCATGTAATTCCACCTTGTGCAATTCGTGTGATAAGTAGGTGCATAAGAGATGTCATAGCATTAGAGATAGAGTGCACGATACTGATTTCATGTGTAGTGTGTTGGGAAGAGCATGTGGAGATTGCAGACGTGAAAGGATTGATCTTGTTGGTGAGTGTCTCGGGTTTCTCACTTGGGAGACATGTGCTGGAGTTTAGGCTGGATTGGAGATGGTGGCTAGAGTGAGGAGTAGTTGAAAGAAGTTCTGGGAACTGTTGCCTCTCCTGACACTGAGAGGGCTCTCCATCCGTGCTAAGGGATCTCTGTATGCGGCATGTGTTAGGAGTGTTATGCTGTATGGTAGTGTTGTTCTGGGCAGTAAAGGAAGAGGATATTCGCAAGTTCAAACGTACAGAAATGACAATGATTAGATGGATGTGCATTGCGTCATTGAATGAGAGGCGTGGGAAGGCTAGGTTTACCATAGAAGAGTTAACAGGAGGAATGGAACTGGAATTTATTGATGTGATGGAGACCTAGATTGAGATGGTTTGGGCATGTGGAGAGGATGGGGGATGACATGCGTGTTCGAGCCTTTATAAACGAAGCTAAAGGAAGTGAAGAAACAAAGTTGACTGGTATGGCGATGGGTAGGTTTCAGTATATTTGATAACGCTACAAATATTCGGTGAAATGTACGAGTATTTGCGACGCCGAAGGGGTTGCTATTGTTTGTTCGAATCTGTAGCCTACCATTGCATCTTCATACATTTAAATCTAACAATGTATTACCAAGTCTAATCAAAGATGTAAAATATCGGTGCAAAGGGGGTCCGATGCTACCGGAAATTTTCGATAAACTGCTGTACTTTACCAAAGTCTCATTGTTTATGTAAACATAACATTTGCTATATGTTTGCAAGAGGACGTTGCTAGTTGGCGATATATGACACCTCCCGAAATGAGGGCTACCAACGTCTGTTAGGTCGGACACTAATATTTCAGTGACCTTCGTTGTGGGGTGCCAAATGTTTCATGCATATTGTGCACCGATACTTTTGTGACCCATACTGCGTAAATCTTAAATATATATGTTTCTAAAGCTATCAAAATATCTCCTGGATTGAAATGGCACATTTTGTGAATTTAGGAAGTGATTTAGTTTTTGTGCCTATCTATCAACGGTGAAGGTCACAGGTGAAGGTTAGAGTTTGAGTGTGGCGTCGCTGTGCTGTGAACGCCTTATCTAATTTTACTTTTCACTGATATGCGGAAAATATGGATACACAAAGCAGAGAAATTTATAGAATGTCAGGCTTTTACGGAAACATTTAGTAACAATAGAAAATGTTGCTTTACCACAGACTACAGTAATAAAGTCAATGTTTTACCATTATAGCACTGCTTTGGAAGCGCATATCACTTTATCCAGGCTCACAGCAAATTTATTCAGCCTAGAGATCAGGGAAGCTAAAGGTTTAAAGCCATATTGATTAACCTGTGACAGGGAAGCTCGAGTGCTTTCTAAGGAGAGTTTTTTCGTGTCATAGTCTTAAGACGTTACCATCAAACTTAAAATGGCCAGTGTTCTCTTTTTCCACGTCAGACGATTTTTTAGCAGAGTCCTACAGGCCTGGGTGTCAGTTGTCACCCTTAACCCTTTCATTGTCGCGACAACTCCAGTACTCTATCCCAGCTAATGCTGTACTGTTTTATTCGGCTTAGTCATAGGAGCCTGAGTTAATCTTATGTCATGGCCTTAGTATGAGCAGTTAAACTAACGTGGGTCAGATTTGCCCTTGTTCCCTTATTTCACTTAGCTTTAAAAAAAGTGGTACGGGACTAAATCATTTCCATAACACTTCTTGACTAGCATATTAATTAGTATACAACTCAGCATTGACAATGGAAAGATGGCAGTTTTTTTAATTTCATTTTTTATTGTATAATCGTGCATAGTATTTTTACTTTAAGTCTGGGTATAAATGAACTAGTATTTGTATTCCTGAAATATACGAAGATTATGGATTTGAATAACACTGATTTTGATAACTGATAAATTTTGAATAACTAGTACTGCACATAACCGACCGATAGTTAGCTGATAAATTAAATGCAACCTTGATAGGAAGAGAGGCGTTGGTACATGACTTATAACTGATTGCTGATTTGAAATGAATAGCTGCTACTTTGATCTTACTGAAGTAACCGAACAAGCCAATAACTGACATACAAACCAATCGACTAATTAGCACAGATAAAGAAAACATGATTCTGCTATTTGATCACTGTCGCCTCTGACTAAATTCTATCTATCTATTGCCAGACGCCTCAATCCCGTTTGGGGTGGCCACAAACAAATCGCCTCCAAGTCGCCCTGTCCCCCGCCATTTCACTACCCTGCTCCCAACTCACACCCCCCTCTCTCATATACCTCTCCACCCCATCCCTCCATCTCATCCTCGGTCTCCCCCTCCCTCTTCCACCCTCCACCTCGCTCACATACACTCTCTTCGTCAGTCTTTCACCCTCCATCCTCTCCACATGGCCAAACCACTAATAATTAACGTTAAGCTATACAGTATTACCTGACGTTAACCTTGACTTTGATAGCTTGGAATACGAACGACTTGGGTTAACTACCTTTCATATTTGATTAATAATAATGAAAACTTTACCTGATAACGGGCTTGATTAAATTGCTAGTGACTTTGAATTACAGAACTTAATTCCTGAGCTAACCAAAAATACTCAACTTGACAAATTAAAATGAATAAAAACATAACTGCAGAGAGAGGGAGAGCGAGAGACTTACAAGGAGTGTATGAGTGAGGTGGAGGGTGGAGAGTGGGGGGGTCAAGGAAGAGATAGAGGGATGGAGTGGAGAGGTATATAATAGAGGGGGCTGCGAGCTGGGAGCAGGGCAGTGATATGGCGGGGGACAGGGCAACATGAAGGCGACTTGTTTGTGGACACCCCTTACGGGAGCAAGGCGTTTGGCAATAATCAGATAGATAGATAGGTAAGAAAACTTGAATTATTTTATCTGAATTACTAGACTAGAATTACTAGATTTCACTGATCAGGATTTGAATTAAATGGATTTGAATATACTGTGACTGGAGAATTAGCTGTGTGGCTGGTGGATTAGCTGTGTGACTGGTGGATTAGTGGTGTGACTGGTGGTTTAGCGGTGTCATTGGTGGATTAAGTGGTGTGACTGGTGGGTTAGTGGTGTGACTGGTGGATTAATGGTGTGACTGGAGGATTAGCTGTGTGACTGGTGGATTAGCTGTGTGACTGCTGGATTAGTGGTGTGACTGCTGGATTAGTGGTGTGACTGGTGGATTAGTGGTGTGACTTGTGGATTAGCGGTGAGACTGGTGGATTAGCAGTGTGACTGGTGGATTAGTGGTGTGACTGGTGAAATAATGGTGTGACTGGTGGATTAGCTGTGTGACTGGTGGATTAGTGGTGTGACTTGTAGATTAGTGGTGTGACTGGTGGATTAGTGGTGTGATTTGTGGATTAGCGGTGAGACTGGTGGATTAGCAGTGTGACTGGTGGATTAGCAGTGTGACTGGAGGATTAGCTGCATGACTGGTGAATTAGTGGTGTAACTGGTGGATTAATGGTGTGACTGGTGAATTAATGGAATGACTGGTGAATTAGTGGTGTAACTGGTGGATTAATGGTGTGACTGGTGAATTAATGGTGTAACTTGTGGATTAATGGTGTGACTGGTGGATTAGCGGTGTGACTGGTGAATTAGCTGTGACTGGTGGATTAGCGGTGTGACTTTGAGGGAT
Organism: Coenobita brevimanus; assembly: GCF_032717465.1. Lineage (NCBI taxonomy): Eukaryota > Metazoa > Arthropoda > Malacostraca > Decapoda > Coenobitidae > Coenobita > Coenobita brevimanus. The sequence continues at coordinate 20,914,055 of NC_136997.1, read as the reverse complement.
TAGTTGTGTGACTTTGGTGGATTAGCTGTGTGACTTTGAAGGATTAGTTATGTGACTTTGGTGGACTAGCTGTGACTGGTGGATTAGATGTGCAGATCTGATGGATTAACTGTGACTTTGATGGATTAGCTGTGACTGGGGGATTAGCTGTGTGGATTAGCTGTGTAGCTTTGGTGGATTAGCTATGTGGCTTTGGTGGATTAGCTGTGTGACGTTGGTGGATTAGCTGTGTGACTTTGGTAGATTAGCTGAGTGTCTTGGTAGATTAGCTTTGTGACTTTTGTAGATTAGTTGTCTGACTCTGGCAGATTAGCTGTGTGACTGACGGATTAGCTGTGTGGCTCTGGCGGTTTAGCCATGTGACTTTGGTAGATTAGCCGTGCGACTTTGAGGGATTACCTGTGTGACTGGCGGATTAGCTGTGTGACTGATGGATTAGCCGTGTGATTTTGGTGGATTAGCTGTGTGATTTTTGAGGATTAGCTGTGTGACTTTGGTGGATTAGCTGTGTGACTTTGGTGGATTAGCTGTGTGACTTTGGTGGTTTAGCCATGTGACTTTGGATTAGCCGTGTGACTTTGAGGGATTAACAGTGACTGAGGGATTAGCCGTGTGACTTTGCGGGATTTGCCGTGTGACTTCGGTGGATTACCTGTCTGAGTTTAGTGGATTAGCTGTGTGAGTTTGGTGGATTAGTTATGTGACTTTGAATTCGCTGTGACTTTGGTGGATTAGCTGGATGTCTTTGAATTACTTGTGAGTTTGGTGGATTAACTTTGTGCCTTTGAATTAGCTGGGACTTTGATGGATTAGCTGTGTGACTTTGAATTAGCTGTGTCTTTGGTGGATTAGCTCTTTGAATTAGCTCTGAAATTGCTGACTTTAATCATTTGCTTTCAGTTTACAGACTGATCATTTGCTCTGAACTTTCTGGCTTGGATAATTTACTTTGAGTTTACTGTCTCTGATAATTTGGTTTTAATTTACTGACTTTGATCATTTGCTTTGATTATAGTGACTTTGATCACTTGCTGGAATTTACTGAATTTGATAATTTGCTTTGATTTTCTGACTTTGATCTTTTGCTTTCAGTTTTCTTTGATAATTTGCTTTGATTTTCTGACTTTGATCTTTTGCTTTCAGTTTTCTTTGATAATTTGCTTTGAATTTATTGACTGATCATTTACTTTGAATTGACTGATTTAATAATTCAGATTAAGACAACTGACTGGTTAATTGTGCCTGAGTAACCTGACTATATAAGGAATTAACTGATGTTGACACTAAAATGGACTAAATATGAATGAAGGGAATTACCTGTGTAAAGGAATTGACTTACTGAGAGGAGCTGACTTCTGACTTTGACTTTGAGAGGAACCGATTTTGAGAGGAAATTATTTTGAATTAACTGAGAGGAAATGAGTTAGTTAGATGGCATGAGATACGACTTAATGGTACTGTTTGGGGGGAATTAAAGAGCTGGTGATGGTGTGATGTTGACTTCGGGAGAATATTCGTTTGGGGTAAAGTAGCGTAGGATAGCCTGCCTGCCTGCCTTCCTGCCTGCCTGCCTGCGTGCCCACCCTCCTTCCTGCCCATCCAGATGCCTGTCTGCCTGCCTATCTACCTAGCTGTCTGCCTGCCTGCTTGCATGCCTACACAGCCACACCATCCAATAACTAAATAAAACTGTTGCAATACTGAACTTTTTTTTTTCCTTCAAATGGGCTGATGGCACGTACCTTCTAGGGTATGAAGATGTGGGGTCATCCACATACCCTAATAGGTACCGAAATAGGATGTCGTTGCTGAGTAGGGACAAATGTACCTGCATTGGGAAATTAATGCAAAAGTATACACACGTTAAGAAACAAGAATATAAATCCTATAGGCTTGTAATAAGAGTCTAACATAAACAGGAATATATATTTAAAATAACCGAACAAAGGGAGGAAAAACAAATGAATTTAAAAAAATAATCCATACACCAGATTACGGGTGTCCTCCATTCATTTAATATCTATAACAGTTGGACTTGAACAGCTGTAGGTTGATGTTTGGAGGGAAACAACTCTTTGGGAAGCGCGTTCCAGAGAGATGCAGTTCGGGAAATGAAAGAATTCTGGTAGGCAGAAGTTCTGCAATATGGCTGAGTGACGTTCCAGTCATGAGCGCTACGAGATGCCCGTGTAGCACAAGGGATGGCATGGAGAGGTGGCACAATGGACGCAACTTCGTCTGAGCATTTGCCATAAAAATATCTGTAAAATAATGCAGGGGAGGCAACATTCCTTCAAACTTGTAGGGGAGGTACTTTATTTATAATAGCAGGGTTATTAATAATTCCAGCAGGTTTGTTCTGAATTTTGTCTACTTGTTTTAATGCAACCTCTGCACATCCACTCCACAAGGGTGAGCAATATTAAAGCTGAGAGCACACATGACTCTTATAAATTATAGCTAACTGATAATCAGTGAAGAAGTTACTGACTCTGTACAATAATCGAAGTTTCTTTGAGGCGGTTTCAGCAAGTGATCTGACATGAGAGGTCCAGCTGAGGGCACTGATAAGTGAATCGCAGAGAATATCAATACTTCTGGAGATGGGAATATTAGTAGCACTGAAGGTAATATAAGAATCTGGTAATATCTGTCCGTTAGTAAATTGTATATATTTGGTTAAAGTAAGCATTAAATGAGACAAGGTTGTTTGGTCCCCATTCATTGATCGTAGATAAGTCTTGCTTTATGGAGATGGCTGTACTGAGTTGAGAGTTAATGATATTAGACTTATTAAATGGTTGTTTGAGTGTGAATGAACTACGAAGTGTTGAGTCATCTGTGTCACGGGTTTTTTTAAATAACACGTTTTTTTTTAAATAAATGCTTATTATTATTTAATTGATAATAATATTCAATAATATTGAAGAGCAGGGACAATGATTGTCTTGCTAAATCAAGCAACAATTACTTTACGCTGGCCTGCTTCGCACGATTCTCTAAGAACGAGAATTTATAAACTTTCTCAACAGTACACAGCAGAGACTAATCACTCAATTGCTGTTTTTTAGTACCGTTAGCCTCTGGAGAAAGTTACTTCATTCCTGACAATAAATAACTAATACTAATAATAATATCAGGCTCTTGCTGGTGCTTAACTCCTAGGAGGCACAACGGATTTTAAGTTTAATACAAGACTGGCCTAAGTACCAGTTATGAATAGCAAAACATTTATGCAAGCTAGGAGCTATATGGAAAATAAGCTTAATTGTGGAGAAATGAAACAAGAGTTTACATTACATTAAGCTCAAGAAAAAGAACTGTTAAATTTATTGATTACAAAAATAAATTTAACGTTACATTTCAAATCAAATTAATGAGATCGCACTCACTCACTCACGCAAAAGCTAAATACTTACGCCTAGGAAAAATACCTTAACTAAACTCTTAAACTAGGAAAACGAAAAGAAATACTGGTCAATGAATGCTCTGTATCACCAACTAAGGTGGGAGCACTGGAGAACTGGTCTAGTGGAGTCTGGGTGCTGCTGACCTCTCTCTCTCACTTCTGGAGCACAGTACCTTCCTCCGTCACAGCAAACACTTCACTGCTTAACCCCTACACCGCGGGCTTGTTTACCAATTACTTGCGTGTGCCGCGGGGTTATTTGGGCTCCGACAGACTCTCAAAAAATATTTGCCAAAAATCAGTTATTAGTCCTAGAGTAATAAAATTACATATGCTTATGGCACATACCTTCAGCTTTCTCCTGGAATGATTGTTGAGCCTTCGTCGGTTACCGTAGGACTTGTGGAGACCTCTGAAGTAGGGTAACGAAGTCTCCACTTTACACTTCCCAACAACCCGTAATATGATTACCACAGCCAGATACGAACACTATAAACACTATTCTACAATTTTCAAGTAGTTTGGGATCCATACTCAAAAAAAAAACACTGTGAAAGCAATGGAAATTACGAGCGCGTCTGATCGTCGCACTGGCACTAGTTCGCTCATGGTAGTCTGTCATTTATTATTCATAAAACCCCTCACACTTTATATTTCTATTACTATATAACACTTATATATATCTACAGTCTTTATCCATAAGTTTCCTTCAGTAGTATTAGTTTATTGTCACTGTAGGGATTCAATTTCTTTCAGTAAAATACGTAGCATTCACTTTCTCGTCCTGTATACTGGCATTGAGAGTGAATGTCACTTTCATCTTCACTCTCATAACTCATAGCATTCAGACATGCTAGAGTGAAACTTTCACTTTCATTACTCCTAGGGTATATACTCGTATTCTTATCATACTACTCATTTACATTTCTATTTACGTTCTCTATTTTATTTACGTTATTTACATTTCTATTTTATTTACAGTGTTATGCACTGTCACTTGAAATAACTTATAAAACTATTTTCCATTGTTCACGTATATTTACATTCATTACTTTCACTTGCTGTTTACACATTATTTACACATTATTTACAATTCCACTTGCACTGTTTTACTCAATAGAAAGATCGTAGTCACTCTTTTATCAATTGTCAGCCCTTTACCTCTTTCCACACGAGGTTTAGTAGGGGGTAAAGGTCACAGAGCCATTTGCATGGGGGTGAAAAAAAGCCTTGAAGTCAGCAAGATGAAACATACGTCCTCTCACTTCGGAAGATGAGACTACACTGATAACGCAGTTGCCAGGCCAGCTAGCCTAGAGGCCTGCTTTAGGGGTTATTCAGAGTTACCAATATTACTTCTTGAAACAGCTAAGTCTAGCACTGATATGATTGGCAGGAAATCTAGACAATACATTATAAATTTGGTAGTTCCAGGTGAATGTAAATATCATTTAGGGTTCTCCCTTCCCTCCTTACAGGTATATTTATTACGAAAATAGATTAGAGGCCTACTTAGGAGATATATGATCAGAGCTACCAATGTTAAATCTTGAAACAGCTTTGTGTAGCACTGATATGATTGGCAGGAAATCTAGACAATACATTATAAATTAGGTAGTTCCAGGTGAATGTAAATATCACTTAGGCTTCTCCCTTCTCTCCTTACATGTATATTTATTACGAAAATAGATTATACGGCATATTTCAAGGGGAAAAAAACAACGAAAATTAGCGAACGAGTGCACGTAAGGTGTTGTCAGGTGATAATTAGCCAATTCCAGGTGTATGGCACTCTCACTTACCTGATTTCTTTCTTGTATATATTATTTGGTATAAGAATACGACATAGGGCTTATTTCAATGGATGAAATCAGTGAAAAATTCCAGGGAAGATTTACTTAGCGTAGCATGGCCGGGCAGGCGAGAGGATAGGGTAATGGAGGGGGGGTAGGGAGGGGAGTCAAGAACGGGGAGAAATGGCTAAATTGTCAACAATGGATGGGAGTACAGATGAGATTAGGAGTGCTGACTAGTGTTGGACATTGTCAGTACTGATAGATGATACAAGCCCCCACTTGAAAGCCCGGGTGAATTCAAAATAACACAGAATCACAAAAGCGACGCCCCGCGGTATGATCCCTTGCTCCCAAGCATCACGAAAGTGACGCCCCGCGGTTAAGGGGTTAAACTCGTGAGAAAGAAATGGGAGCGATAGGCCGCATTTTTAAATGGTCGAGTGAGCGAAACGCACCCAAAACAAATCGCTCAGTGGAAGCACTAATGTCTCACACAAAGACGATCACGTATGACAATGAAAAATTGATTTGACAAAGCTTCCATCCAAATGAGCGGTTAACTGAACGATACACAGTGAGTTTTCCACTAATAGTTCGTGGCTTCTCACAAAAGGGAAATGTCGCGAATTTGATTCGTGACATTACGCCCCTACAAAATTAAATTTTTTCCTTATGGGAAAAAATTTGTGGATATATATATATATATATATATATATATATATATATATATATGTACACATCCTAACTCAGTCACACAAGATTCACACTGTGGTGTGTGTGCTATCCTGCTACAGGAGAAAGTCGCAGTCGCCAGTGAGCGAAAAAAAAATCGTATTTACATTAATAGAAGCAAGCTTGAGGGAAAAACTCCGTGACAACGGTGAAAATCCTGTGCTCAGGTCAAACTGAGCGAAAAGTCGCTACATTTACACTGACAACTAATTGTTGTGTAGCGTTGTGTATGTAATACACGGTGTAGGTGTGACAGATGTAGTGTAACTGTACCTACGTGTAAAATGACACACTAAATAATAATATGGCGACGATGAAGGCAGAGGAGAAGAGGCGGCAGCGTGCGGCAGATGATCAGCTGGCCCGCACAGTAAAACTGCTACACCTATTGCTGTACCTGCGAAACCAATTAAGGTGGAGCATCAAAAGTGTCAATGAGACAAAATTCTTATTACGTTACAATTACTCTCTCTGCCTAGCAATCAGTACATTCAAGGTCGCCATTAATTATAGTACACGATTGGTGTCGGCAAGTTGAGAATCCTTGTGCAAACTTGGGTCTTCCATAGCCTCGAACTGCGCACGGGTCCTCAACCTGTGCCTTGACCTACAGTACTTATATTAATATTGGGGAGCTGAGAATCCTTGTGCAAACTCGGGTCTTCCATAGCCTCGAGTTGCCTCTGCGGAGTTCTCACTTCCCCCTTAACCTACAGTACTTATATTAGTATCAGGGAGCTGAGAAATCTTGTGCAAACTCGGGTCTTCCATAGCCTCGAGTCACCTCTGTGGAGTTCTCTCTCGAACTTCCCCCTTAACCTACAGAACTTATATTAGTATCGGGGAGCTGAGAATCCTTGTGCAAACTCGGGTCTTCCATAGCCTCGGGTCGCCTCTGTGGAGTTCTCTCTCGAACTTCCCCCTTAACCTACAGTACTTATATTAGTATCGGGGAGCTGAGAATCCTTGTGCAAACTCGGGTCTTCCATAGCCTCGAGTCGCCTCTGCGGAGTTCTCTCTCAAACTTCTCCCTTAACTTACGGTACATAATATGCATGTACAGGCCCTGGACATACTGCGTCCTGTGGGGCCAATGGGCGAGACGTCAGGTCTGCTCCCACTTCACCACTACCCTGTCTCTCAACTGACTCAGAGATTACAGATGTGGTTACGAACGGCACAGGAAGGACATGTCCCTGATTAGTGGTGTTACTTTGACACACACTGCAGGAATGGACAAAACTATCTATGTCTTGTCCCATCCCTGGCCAGAAAAAGTCAGCTCGGATACGGCCCTGGGTCTTCCTTTTGCCCATGTGACCTCCTGAGGCTGAACAATGACCCCATTGTAACACTGCTTGGCGGTACTTGGTGGGAACGACAAACTGCACTCGAACCTCACCCTCGGGTGTTCGTGACTCACAGTAGAGCCGTCCTTGTTTACAAAGGAACTTGGCTCGACCTCCACGTGAATACTTAATGACTCGACCCTTTTGTTTGTTCCCACGGCAGCAAGTGTCGGGTCAGAATGTTGTTCTTGTACAACAAGTTGACTACACATCAGATCTTGCGGCGATTCAATGATCACTGGGGTGACACAGTCTGGAGCCTCAGCCATGGCTCATGTTACCGCAGCAGCCGAAGTCTGAGTAGCGTCATCATCGGAGCAACTATCCTTGACTCCGTGAATGTTGCCTACAATTAGGTCAAATAAAGGTTCTGGCATGACAACTGCGAGTGTCGTACCAGTATAAAATGGAGATGCCACCTGGATACATGCCTCAGGGAACAATCTCACTGATCCATCAATAAGGTTTGCATGGATCTGTCGACCTGTATACTGCTCAGGCCGAACTAAACTCTGCTTGACAGAGCAACCTGAGGAACCATTATCTCTCAGGACCTTCACAGGAATGTCTCCCACAAACCCTGGCTGAACAAGGAAGGTACTGTCACCTGTGGGAGGGCCTGTGGAGGAAGCAGCTAACCACTCATGAGGCTGCTGAATTGATGCGGCAAACATTGTGCCTTGAGAATTATATTGGGAAGATGGAACATTGGCCATCTGTGGAGGGGGGTTCACTGTCACTGTGGGACTAGTGAACTGTGGGGGAGTACCCATACTGGTAGGGACGTGACCACCGTGCTGCTGCTGAGGAATGAAGGCTGCGTTCGCTTCCTGCCTCTTTTGAGCTGGTGGTGAAAAAGTTGGTCCCGACGGTCGGTTGCGTGGCTGATACTGCTGCTGGTTAGGGTACTGCTGCTGGTTGGGGTGCTTGTTGTACCGCTTCCAAGCAGGCTGCTGTGTATTTTGCCCCTGGTCCTTCTGCAGTTTGCTTGGACCTTGGCCATTACTCTGAGAACGGCCTTGGTGCTGGGATTCAGTCTGAGACGATTTCCCAGATTTATCAGGTTTTCTGTTCCAGGTGTTTTGCTTACGAGTTTGATACCCGTATGCAGTAAAGAATGCATCAGCCTTTTCTGCCATTTGGCTGGCATCTTTCACCTGGCAGATCTTAAGCTGTGCTATGAGCTCAGCAGGCCACGACCTCTCTAGCTGTGTACACAGCATAAGGTCAATTATCCCCTCACGCATGGAAGGAGTTTCATCTTTCTCCATCCGCTCATTTAAGTAAGCAGTGAGACGATCAAGGAACTGAACAGCTGTCTCCTTGTCTTGGAGACGAGCTCGCATGAACTGAACTTTGGCGTCGTCTACTGTGAGACCATACGCCTTAATGAGTGCAGCTTTCATCATCTCATATGTGAGATTGTCTCCACGAATTCTGTGGAGAATATCGAGGGCAGGGCCCTCAAATAAACTAAGAAATTGGATCCGCTTAGCTGCCTCATCCAGTTGATTCATGTCTGTCATGTCCTCAAAACGAGCTATGTATGGCTCGATTCGCTCGCTTTCCTTGTATGAAGGAAGCTTGATGCGTGGGGTCGCCAGGACATGTGCAGGAAGAGCGCTAGTGGAGCTTGGGCCAACTGCACCGGATGTGTCTGAAGCCAAGGAATCTCGCTTGAGCTTCATCATTTCATATTCGTGTTTTTCACGTGCTTCTCGCTCGGCACGTTCGTGCTCTCGTTCTCTCTCGCGTTGTTGTAACTCGTATTGACGTTCTCTCTCTCGTTCCTCACGCTGTTCTCGCTCATGTTCTAAGTCGAGTTCATGCTGTTTCTGCTCGTGTTCGCGCTGTTCTCGCTCGTATTCACTCTGAATCTTATGCTCTTCACGGGCATCATTCTCGCGCTGCTGCTCCTGATTATGCCGTGAGAGTATATACTCTTTAATTTCGGTTGGGTCCGAAAGACCCATTTCTTTGGCTTCCTGTAAAAATACAGTGGTAGCCATGGCGCTAATTTACTAAGCAAACCGAAACTGAGTACTGACTGCTTCTCAAACGAATGCTAATAACACAAATAAAGAATACAGACACAAGCTAGTGGTGACCAGTCTTATCTAGTTAACTGGCAAAGAATAAATCAAAAATGTAAATGACTGGGAAGACTCAATAATAAACACAATGGGTACAGCGACTACCCAGGAGCGAATAAAATCGTCCGGCGTTACCAAAAATAAAGTACTAGAGTTAAGTACTCTATGGATTAATAAAGCAAAAATTCACTTGATAAATTAACGGTAAACACCAGTAAACTTGTGCCTATAAACTTTAATTATAAATACCTAAATATGAACGAGTGAGCACTATCTCGTGAATAGCTTTAGAGCTAGGAGTTAATATCCTGTCGAGGCCGCCAATTGTCAGGGGTTTTTTAAAATATCACGGGGGTTTTAAAATAAATGCTAAATATTATTTAATTGATAATAATGTTCAATAATATTGAAGAGCAGGGACAATGATTGTCTTGCTAAATCAAGGAACGATTACTTTATGCTGGCCTGCTTCGCACGATTCTCTAAGAACGAGAATTTATAAACTTCCTCAACAGTACACAGCAGAGACTAATTACTCAATTCCTGTTTCTTAGTACTGTTAGCCTCTGGAGAAAGTTACTTCACCCCTGACAATAAATAACTAATACTAATAATAATATCAGGCTCTTGCTGGTGCTTAACTCCTAGGAGGCACAATGGATTTTTAGTTTAATACAAGACTGGCCTAAGTACCAGTTTTGAATAGCAAAACGTTTATGCAAGCTAGGAGCTATATGGAAAATAAGCTTAATTGTGGAGAAATGAAACAAGAGTTTACATTACATTAAGCTCAAGAAAAGAACTGTTAAATTTATTGATTACAAAAATAAATTCAACGTTACATTTCAAATCAAATTAATGAGATCGCACTCACTCACTCATGCAAAAGCTAAATACTTATGCCTAGGAAAAATACCTTAACTAAACTCTTAAACTAGGAAAACGAAAAGAAATACTGGTCAATGAATGCTGTGTATCACCAACTAAGGTGGGAGCACTGGAGAACTGGTCTAGTGGAGTCTGGGTGCTGCTGACCTCTCTCTCTCACTTCTGGAGCACAGTACCTTCCTCTGTCACAGCAAACACTTCACTGTTTAAAATCGTGAGAAAGAAATGGGAGCAATAGGCCGCATTTTTTTTCGGTTGAGTGAGCGAAACGCGCCCAAAACAAATCACTCAGCGGAAGCACTAATGTCTCACACAAAGATGATCACGTATGACAATGAAAAATTGATTTGACAAAGCTTCCGTCCAAATGAGCAGTTAACTGAACGATACACAGTGAGTTTTCCACTAATAGTTCGTGGCTTCTCACAAAAGGGAAATGTCGCGAATTTGATTCGTGACAGTGCCTTCACATCCTCATATGACACTCTGTCTCTCCATGTGACTCCACATGCTCCTCTCAACTAACTAATTTCCATTGTTCTCACCCTTGACTTCTGTCCCTCCAACAACTTTTAAGCTTCACCTCCACACGTTAGAGTTGGTTTCACAATAGTGTCATGTAGTAACTTTTTCACTTCCATGCTCACTACCCTGTTTCTTATCACTGCTTTCAAGGAACTAGCACCCTTTCTTCCTTGTTGTACCCTTTCAAGCACTTCACCCTCTAACCTTCCATCCTTACTCATCACACTACCCAAATACTTAAACGTACTCACATTTACCATGTCCTTCTCATCCAGCCTCACTGTACATTCACTGACTTCACTTCTCTCGAAGACCATAATTTTACTCATCCCTACAATCACCTTTAGATTCCGTTTCTTACACACTCTCCCAAACTCATTCACCAAGCCTTGCAGCTCCCTTTCGTCTCCACTTAACAACACAGTATCATCTGCAAACAACAGTACAGGGAGTTTCCAAACACTCCCCTCTCTCATTAGGGCCACTCCAACATCCACTGCTGTACCTTGTATCTCTTTTATAACCCCATCCATACACAGATTGAACAACCATGGAGACATGACACATCCCTGTTTCAACCCAACCTTCAAATATAAAAATCCAATTAGTTCACTGTCCACACGCACTGCAGCCTTAGCACCCTCATACATACTCTTCACAGCATTCAGCAACATCCCGTCTACTCCATATATTCTCAATACTTTCCACAGTCTTTCTCTAGCCACCCTATCACATGCTTTCACCAATTTCATGATGGCCGCATACAACTTCTTTCCCTTCTCTAGAAACTTTTCCACTATCGATCTATGAATATCTGATCTACACAACGTCTTCCCTTCCTGAAACCTCCCTGTTCTTCTCCAACTAATTCCTGTGTTATTTCCCTAACTCTGTCAATAAGTATCCTACCATATACTTTCCCTGTTACACTAAGAAGACAAATGCCCCTATGATTACCACACACTTCATTTTCCCCTTTTCCTTTGTACAAGGGCATAATTATACATGACTTCCAATCCTCCGGGACTCTTCCTTCCTCCCAGGCCAACCTGCACATTTTCCACATCCATTCTACTAGTATCTCTTCCCCATGCTTCAGCATTTCACCACACACTCCAACAATTCCTGGGGCTTTTCACATTTTCACTTTCTTCATTGCTTCTACAACTTTCATCCTACTGATCTCATTCTCTCTTCTCACCTCCCTCCTTCTCCCAGGCATTTCCCAGCCACTTATACTCACATTTCTTTCATTCTCTATGTTCAACATTTCCTTAAAGAGTTCTCTCCATCTGCTCACTTTATCTCCCCTCTTCTCTAGTAATCTACCATTATAACCTTTCACTCCCCAACTAACTTTTTTGGCACCCTGTCTAAATCTCATTACCTCCTTCCAGATCATTTTTTTACAGTCCCTCCACTTTACACTCAAATTCCTTCCAAAATCCTCATCCAGTCTCTTCTTACTCTCTCTTACTAATCTTTTCATCTCTCTTCCTCTCTACATATAACTCTCTCTTCCGTCTCTCAACGTCTTCGACGCCCCTACTTTGCATCCACTCACTATATGCTTTCCTTTTTTGCGCCACAGCCTGTCTCACCTCTTCATTCCACCATGCTGTTTCTTGCACCCCCTTAGGTCTTCACTTCACCCCACACACCACGTCACATGCTGCACATATTTCCTTTCTAAACATCTTGCACACACCTTCCATGTCCTCCATCTGCTCCAATCCATATTTATACAATCGTTCCTTCACTTCTCTCTTATATTCTTTCTTTTTCTCATCATCTTGTAAACTTTCCACTCTCCTTGCCCTTACTTCTTCCTCTTCTTCTATTTCTCCATCTTACATGGACCCTGATTCTGACCACCACCAAATGGTGTCAGAAAGTCCGCTCCCCCTATCTCTATATGCTCTTGCATCCATTACACACCTGCACATCCTTTCATGCACAAACACATAATCAGTCATTGCCTTTCTTTCATTCAGTTCGCCAACCACTCTTCTCATCACTCGCTGTGTATACCTGTGGATCATTTTGTGCATGAAGAGGGTATTGGCTATCACCAACCCCCTCCCGGCACAAATGTCCAATAAAGCGCTGCCATTCTCATCTATCTCAGCAGGCACACTCCACTCACCAACTACTACAACCACCTTCACATTCCCTATTTTACCATTCATATCACCAAACAAAAACACTCTCACATTCCTTTCAGACTTTTCCCTGCACATTTCCACATTTGTCCAGAACTCTTCTCTCTCTCTGCTTGCACGATCTTGCATTTGCGCATACACGCACACAATCGCCCACATTTGTATTCCAACTTTCAATCTTACCCACACAATCCTTGAGCCAACTGATCCATACTCTCTTATATTCTCCTTCCATCTGTTAATCACAACAATACACACTCCTTCTTTTGCCCTCTCATTCTCACCTACTCCCACACATATACCCCCTCCATACTCCCATTCTCTCCCATTCTCACCTCTTCATTTAGTTTCAGTTAATCCATATAGATCCACTTTCGCACCCTCAAGCGCCTGGACAATCTCTCTCTCTTTCACCTCATCATTTGCACCCCTTTCATTCCACGTTGCCATCCGTTATCATGTCCTTTGCTCGGTCCTTAGTCGTCATCTTTTGGTCCGTCCTGGTCTGAGGCTTCTTGTTCATAGTTTTAGTTAGTTGTTTTCCGGGGAGGGGCACTAACCCTCCACCAACCCACTTGATGTCACGTAGGGAATACGTGTTGGTTGGTTACAAGGTTGCCACCCAGCATTGTAAATAGTTTCCTGTTCTACAGGAAATCATTAGGCTTGCCACTCATTGTAGAGCTACCCTAAAAACAGAGTACCACTACACTAAGTGGGTATTAATATACTGGGTGTTAATATACATAACAGGTACTTTGCACCCGTTCGGCTGTTCCTCACAATGTTTAATTTCTGCCAGCATTTCTAATCAGTGCAGGTTAGAATTTGAGATGGATCAGGATCCAGATTCAAAAATAAATTATAAATTTTATTAACATTGGCAGAGGTATGCCTTCTTTGGGACTGTATAACAGGGACAGATTAGGACCATAGAATTAATTACCTCTGCCAACGACGATAGGCGAAGGTTGGTTTATAAATCATATATTATACTGGCGTTGTGCTTGCTGAGGTCTTTCTAGTTTTGCATGCTAACCTTTAACATACTTTTGTGGGTTATTTACGTCTTTGAATACTGAAAAGTACATCGAGATGCAATGTGCATAATAAGTCGCTAAGAATGAGGTATTAAGAAATATCCCAAGTCACTTACAATACGATCTCCAAAAACGCAATACATAAGTTCAAACGGCCCAAGGGATGTCAGATGACGATGATGATGCAAAAGAAAGACGACTTAGGTTAAAGTGTAATTACTACATGATGGGCATGAAGGCAGGCAGTCAACATAGGCTGTGCTGAGTCTTAGTCTTCTCCTAGAGTACTGTGCAATTTTCATTTTTTATATACATTGTTAATAATCTTTTGCATGTTATCTATGCATAGTGTGGCGATATTATATCGATTTACGTAACATGGAGAAGAACAGTAAGGTTAAATAAGCAAAATATGTCATTTAGGAAATAGTGTTAGGGTGCGTCTTCACCTAACCACAATACGGGCCCAGGTCTCCTCCATGTGAGTCAGAGTCACTGCAATCTGTTTGTTTTCACCCAAGGAAACATGGGCCACTTCCAGAGTACTGTGTTGCATGAAATGTTATAGTTATAACATACGAGTCTCCTTGGCTACAAGTTAGATCTAACCTACCAATCTGACTACACTTGGCCATGAACTGAGTGAAGAGGGTTCGGGATCATGAGGTTAAACTAAACACGCAATGCTGGGTCCCTAAAGATAGTATTTTATGTGTGTCCTTCCTGTCTTTGTTCTGCCATCCTCGATTGAAGCTTCATTCTTCCCATTCTGTAGTTCGAAACATATAAACCCTTCTTCCTTCCTCCTAACCTCAGTCACCCTCTGTCTGTTGGAGGGGCGGTATGTGTTTAACTTTGCTCTTGGGGTCTGGTTCTAGGGCTGGTATCGTCAGTTGAGGAATCCACCTAACACCCTTTCCAAAGCTCTTTATTTTGCATATTACATCTTACTGTTCTCTTCTATGTTGCATAAAACCTCCCAATATCTCAATACTTTGCATAAGCGACACACAAAGGGATATTACTCGACCCATATCCAAAAATAACTAGCTAAGGAAGAGGTGTTAGAGACCTTCCTTAGCCGGTGAGAATATAGGCCTAGATGACACTGAAATGTTCGTAGCACCTCTCATCTCTATGATTTATTCTGCTTATTACACCTAACATTTCCTTGCATGTTGTTTATATTGTTATGATATCGACAAAGTATTCATCATTTACACACAAGCGAATATTGACCTTATAATAAATCGCAAGGGAAGAGAAATTGTGGAATTCCCCAAACGACTAACGCTAGGACCCTTGATATGTTGTTGTTGTTGTTGGGATATTCGCCTCACAATATATGGTGGGGACACAGGCAAACAAGAGAGCCCGTCAGAGGTGCGCATGAGGCGCAAACTTGAATTATCGAGGGGGAGGGTAGTCCCTGACCGTTTGGAGTAGAATGTTGAGGGGAGCAAGGGCGACAATGCCAGCAGCATCCATAGAGTCATCCCCAGACCGTGCCAGTGCTGTGTCAGGTTGAGGCCTAAGCATGGTAGTGGCAGGGCAGTGAAGCAGATTGAGCGGCTCCATAGATCTGGCTAGACAGTGGGTGCATGGGTCTGGCTCTGCGCCAATAATCTGTCTATAGCATGGAAACCCCAGACGCAAGCACCTGAGCCTCACTAGAAGATAATTAGGTGTACTTGGAGGGGGTGACAACAGGGAATAGGAAGTGGCAGTGGCATACCAGGTAACAGAGCGAGAGCCCTCCGTTACCCAAAGCCGATGATCCTCTATGGATTGGCCGCCGATGGTAGTAGTTAGAGTGCGGATGAGGTGTGATGGGCCGGGGTGCAGTGGAAATGTTATATCAGGGAGAGAGCAAGCTGATCGCGCTGCACCATCCGCAAGCTCATTCCCGCGGATACCAACGTGTCCAGGGAGCCAGTGGAGGATGATATTTGCACCCCTGTGGACAAGAAGGGATGCAAATGTATGAATAGCTGTGAGAAGAAAGATATTGTCCTGAAGAGAAAAGGAACGGAGTCTCTGCAGGGAGGAAAGAGAATCAGTATGAATAATGACTCAGTGGCGATGATGGTGATGGGCATGTCGAAAGGCACCCAAGATGGCAGCAAGCTCTGCTTGGAAAGCTGAGACACCCTGGGAGAGTCACCAAGATTCTACCAGTTGGCCAGAAACAAAGGCCGCCCCAGCAGAGCCATCAGATGAAACTGAGCCATCAGTGAAATAGATGGCCGAGTCCGGTAAAGCTAGATTCGCTACTCGGCTTGGACCCTCCTGACGGAGGAGTGCCGGAAAGGAGGAGCGAGGTTTAGCCTCCGAGGGACCAAAAATGTGAAAAAGTGGGGGATCCCATGGTGGTGGTTCTGCGTAGCCCGGAAAAGGGGAGTCAGGATCCCGACAGAGGCTCTCAGCAACTCCCAACCCATGAACAATAGCAGCTGTATTGCGGGCCCAGTCACGCTGAGGGGCCTGCGCAGGTGGTCGACACATAACCCGTTTTAAGAGTGCCGAGACAGGCAGGTGGGGCCGGCACTGCACCAGCTGTAGAGTGATGAGCACCACTCGTAGCACAATGCGACGTGCCAGAGATGGCAAACCACCCTCCATTCGCAGATTAACAACCCGGGTCCAACGTGGAGCGCCCAGCATGACACGGAGGGCATTGTTCTGGATGACCTCCAGAGATCGAGATACTGGTGGAGTGAGGCCAGTCAGACAGATGGCGCTGTAGTCCACCAGAGATCGGATGGCGTGAATATAAAAAGTCCGGAGGACAGAAAATGATGCCCCCAAACTCCGCCTGGATAGATATCTAAGAGCAGCCATTCAGGTGGAAGCATGTTCCCTCAGATACCGAACGTGACAAGCAAAGGTGAGACCCCCATCTAGCCAGACCCCCAGATACTGGTGGACGGTGACCAGGGAGAGCTGATGACCTCCGAGCAACAGTGGAAAGTCGGGGGGGCGGAGGCCAAAAGGCAGACACTTCGTCTTGGCAAAATTGATCTTTAGCCCTAGCTCAGTGCACTTGGCATGCAGCAGAGAAAGGGCCAAGTCCGCCTGTGTGAAGCAGTCTCTCCTCGTAAAGATGAGGGCCAGATCGTCAGCATAGCAGAGAAGAGTTATGCCAGGCCCATATTCCACAGTTAGGAGCTCCTCCATCAGGACGTTAAAGAGTAGAGGGCTCAAAATGCTCCCCTGGGAGGTGCCATTAGGATGAGGATGAAAAGGGGAGAGGTGCCCCTGAAAGCAGACCACCGCAGTGCATTCACGGAAAAAGTCCCGGACCCAGGATATGAGCCTGCCCCCTACTCCCCTGGCCGCAAGAGCCGCCAAGATAACAGTGGGGTTTGCCAGTTCGAAGGCCTTCTCGAGGTCGAGGAAGATGGCCATCCCCTGTCCGCCCCTCAGCTACCCAAGGAATGACGCAAGGCAGTGGGTGGCACTCCTGCCTGGATGATAGGCATAAATCCTTGGGTGCAGCGGTCCCAGCCGCCAAGCAAGACGAGCCCGTACAACCGTCTCAGCTGTCTTAGCAATGCAATTGAGCAGGGAGATGGGGCGCATGGCAGTGGGATCGCGAGGCTTCTGAATCGAGTGGATGACAGCCATCTTCCACGACCTCGGCATACGCCCCTCAGACCACGAGAGGTTGAGCAGATCAAGCAGACGCTCTCTACCGCAATCTCCAGCATGTGATAAAATAGAGTACGTGACCCCGCCGAGCCCCGGCGCAGTGTCCTCCCGGCGCCACAGCACTTTCTGAAGCTCTCCGCTGGTGATTGGACAGTCAGCGGGGTCAGGCGTATCACACGCTGTCTGAATAGCTGCAATGCGAGAGGCAGACAGCTGCACCTGTAAGGCTCTGACGAACTGCAGGAGATTGGAAGAGGCTGAGCAGTCAGCGAAATGCTGGGCAAGACGGCCGGCCTCAGCGGCAGGGTCAGGGTGGGAGGGCAGACGAGGAGGACGCGGATCAGAGATGGACCTGATCCTCCCCCACATCTCACGGAGAGTGGAGTGAGAATCTAGGGTACGACACCATCTGATCCACGCCTCCTCTTTAAGGCGACGCTTTTCAGAAACCACATGCCGAGTGACAGCAACCAGGTACCAGCGGTGCGGAGATGTACGGCGCCACCTGTACTGTTTGCGTGCTGCATTGAGCCTCCGGTTCAATTCCCTGACCCTGTCGCAGTAAAACCAGCCATCCGGTAGCACCTCGCCGAGCGTCGCTGCAATGGAATGGCAAGAGAGGCAGCTTGCGAAAAAATATTTGCTGCTTGATCTGCTCGGCTCTCGAGGTCTGAGGCGGAAGAAGATGTTGCAAAGGCCGCCGTGAGAGCACGGTCAAAGGCGGCCCAATCTGCCTTGCATAGATCCCACCGTGGTGTGGGAGGCGGGGGAGGCGGGAGGGGGGCGAGAGGCAAGCCAACAAGAAGAGCGAAGTGGTCACTTGCAAGGTGGGGGTGGAGTTACAATGACGTCAGGCCTGACAGTGAGGCTGAAACAAAGGAGAGGTCGTGGCGACCTCCCCCAGTATGGGTGGGCTCTGTCATGTTGTTTAAGAAGGAGACACCACCCATCTCCTCCAGAAGTAAAGAAATGTGCCGTCCTGCTTCATTGGACTGAAGAGGCAATGACAGAAGGGCGTGGTGGGCATTAAAGTCACCCCCTATATACACGGCTCCCCTGGCAGCCTGGGAGAACAGATCACCCAACTCCAGGGTGCCTCTCTGGCTCCGGTATACATTATATACTGTCAGGGGTGACGTTGCCAGGTGTAGAACCACGCCCTGGACCTCCACATCAGATCCACAGAAAGGAGGAGGGTCACAATCTGTGCATGCAATGTGGTCCTGGACCAGAATGGCACACCCTCGTGTGACGCCACGAACATACGGGAGGAGATGGGTGGTGTAACCTGAGAGATGAAAAGTGGAACTATCCGGGAGCAGGGTTTCTTGCAGTAGGATGACATGGGGGCGGTCCCTGTTGGCCGCCTCCTGCAGAAGCGGGAGCTTGTGCCGTGCTCCTAAACAGTTCCACTGAAGGAGTCGAAGGGGGGAGCCATCCCGCCGTCCGGAGATAGACAGAGACGGACGTCCTCCAGCAACGGAGGTGAGGCCATGGCCATCGAGGGTGCCACGACGGGCGTCAGTTGTTGCTCTGGAAGGGGGTGAGGCCGACTCTGCTGAGGGGTGGAAGATAGGGCAGCGGCCTTCCTGGGCTTGGCTCGCTTGAAAGAGCGAGCCGGCTTGCGTGGGGGAGTCCGTGGCCCCCCTGTAGAGCGAGCCAGACGTTGAGGGGCAGGACGGATGTCGAGACCTTGCAGCTTCCTGGCGATTGCACGATCAACGATGCGATCGGCTGCAGAGGCGATTGAGGCGGCCTTGAGAGTGATTCCCAGTTTGAGTGACACTGCTTGGGCAACGGCCACTGCAATCTGTGAACCCAGGTCCCGCAGATCCTCTGCTGTGAAATCGAGGACCGGTGAAGCAGGAGCAGTGGGTGGACTGGGCGTGGAGCCGGGTACTGGTGGTAGAATTGTCGGTGGCTGAATGGACGCTACAGTGGGATGTGGTGGCGAGACAGGCAGTTGTTGGCGATGGACCTCTGCTGTGGTCCAGTCCACAGTAAGAGCTGAGGGCAATGGAGGGAACTCCTGGTCGCTGAGGGGTGGTGGGCGCTGAATGAGAGGGCAGCGCTGTTGTCCCCAGATAAAAGTGCCGGGGGGAGCTGGAGTGGCGCTGGTGGCCTGGTTCTCTTGCACAAAAGCAACCTGCCTCTCTCGACCCTGGTTCACTCGTTGAACCCTCATGGGGCAACTGCGGTGCCAGGCGTGGTGTCATCCTGAGCAACTGGGGCACTTGGCCTCAATTGGTTGCTTTGCCTTGAACTGCTGCAGGCACTGGTCCGTATCGTGGGCTCCACTGCACATGCCACAGATGACGGGGCAGTTGTAGGTGGCACGGTGGTGCCCGTAGCGTTGGCACCGGTAGCAGCGCAGCGGTTCCAGCGTGAAAGGGCGGAGATGGAAAGCTCCTCAATTGCCCAGGTCGAGGGATGGCACGAGAGGCCCCCGCAGAGTCACACAGACCTGCAGCGTTTCCTCTCTGGTTCTCTGGTTTTGACAGCGTTCTGCTGCCTCTACGAGTGTTGGCGTGTTGGTAGGGACGGGAAGCGGAGCTGAAGCAGCTTCCTCCATAGCCTCATGGACACGTGCAACCTTAGCTGCACGTGCCAAAGTGGGAAGGGGGGCTGAAGAGACAGCCCTCGCACGGGGAACCTGCCCTTTAGGACGACAAGAAGTAGAGGAGGCTGAGATGTCACCAGACGTCGACGAGTGAGAGCTCGCATCTGAGAGACGCCGTTCTCGCTTCGCGCCTGGCGTGGCAGCAGGGCGAGACGTCCTCTGCTGAGACTGGGATTGGCGCAGTGGCCCTGTAGGCCTGGGAATCTGGGTCCGTCTCATATCCCTGAGGGACAGTCACACAATCACACAAAGACGCCACTCACACAGGCACCCAAACAGATATACCAACACTCACTCTGAAAAACAATAAACTTAAGAAAAAAGCTGGCAGGTCCCTACAGTGACGGGCTACCTATGCTCCCCGCCCTCTAAAGGGCGACGTGCGAGGCCTTGCCACTGCCCCCTTTCGGGTCTTCCCTAATCTATCAGAGCCGCTCTCTGCACTTCCTATAACCAGGCCCTAATGGCCCCCCCTCGTGGAAATGCCCTAACGGCACCCCTTCAGGGTTCGGCTTCGTACCATCAGAGAGACACTAACGGCGTCCGGAAAAAAAAAAAAAAAAACACCCACACACACACCCACAAACACACTCACAAAACACCCACACACTCACACACACAAGTTCGAAAGGCTATCTGTCAGAGACAGAGTCCACCCAGAAACAGGAAAAAAAAAAGAAAAATCGCCTAAGTAATTAGGCTAAGTCCTGCAAGGCCCAAAAACAGGAAAAACTCCCGAAAATGCTTCCTCAGTAAATGAGGCAGAGACCAACACTCGAGAGAGACTGGCAAGAGGTCTGCTCATCACGAGAGCTAGGCAGGGAGTGACCCTTGATATGCTGAGCGATCTTGTTGAAATACTAGCCCTTTCAGTTCAAGGACCATTTTTTTTTTTTTTAGTAATCTCTATTACCAGACAATTTTATTCAGATTGAGAGCAGTAATGGCGTTAACTCCTTCACTTCTCAGACATAATTTTGTCTTATTCCTGCTATTTTATGCAATTTTATTCAATGTATGAGACTTTCAAACTAGAGGGAGTTAGATATAGCCTTCATTAACCCACCCCATCCTGACCGATTTTCCACCACTGACTACCCCCAATCCCGACCAATTTTGTAAAAAAAAAATTTTTGGCTCAAACTTCCGCTTTTGGTGAGAAACATCGAAAATTCATAGAGAAATCGCTCACCTGAGGTTTAAAATACTCGATACAGGTAGCAGTATTCCTTACACCTTACTAGGTTTTCTATCAGGCTGGCTCCAAAGAAAACGATTTTTATGGGAGGGCAACTATTCCACACCACTCATAAAAGGTATTTATTAATATATTTGGTACGAATTTATATGTAGTATGAGAGTATATTGGTTTTCGAACAGTAATATAGGCAATATAAGCATTGTTTCACTCACTAACACATCAACATACCTGACCTTTTTTTGGCAACATTACCTGATCATCATTTCTGACTGTTTCTTCCTCTAATGCTATGTAAAGTTTGTCCTCCACATTGTCATCGATTGGGGAATTACTCTGGCCCTGAATGTCTTTAATGACCAGGTCACTGGTAACAGGGGAATTGCCAAGACAATGGCGTGCGGGGGGGAGGGAGGACGGCCATGTGGGGTAAGGCATTGTTCCTGCTTGGCATCTTGTAGAGGAAGGTGTCCCGTGTATACATGCCAATAATCAAGTGCAAAAATTGAAAATTGTGCAAATTATCAACCTTGCAATTGCGTGATGTAGTTGTACGTCGATGGGTCTAACTGTGACAAAACGTTGCGACTTACTCATATGTTGAGGGGACGCCTCGTGTTAACCCGTTCTCTGCTAAGCATCATTTGGAAAGTGAATACAATCGTCTAGGGTGGGTGAATTGCAACCCCAGGCTCATCTGGACGTGAACCCGGTGGACTGCAGGTTGAAGCTCACCTTCACTACAGTCTTCTATCCTCTTTTGGCAGGGCAGGGAGTTGAGGGATAACTATTTAACCCTAGTTCAGTAGCGTCGTCCGGGATTCCGAATTTAGGCCTACTTTGCGTTGTGGAGGAGATGCTCCAAGGCCTACGGTGCTCAGCTGCCATGACATTTCAGTTTGTACTCTATCCTGTGTGTGTGAGGTGTGTTCGTGTTGCTTCCGTTTTTTTCTCATTTGCTGTAGCCAATTGTCTGGTATTCCGTACAACGTTTTTAAAATAGGAGCTTGTGAGTATGCCTACGAAACATATCATGTAATGTGTTGAATTTTGTCTAGGGAGGCTGGAGCATATCGGGGGACGTCTGGACTTCATGTGTGGCACAGGTCATCACCATCAAGAAACACTGTGGCTGGCAGTGGTGAAAAGATTACAAGGATGTAGCATTGTTTGTCATTTTTACACATTTTTTGTTTTATTTTTTTTTATAATGTTTTAGTTAAATACATTTAGTTCATAGTTCCTAGAGTTAAGATTAGGATCTAATTTAAGTGAAAATTTGTATGTATATTTCTACCCCCAAAGTTAGTCCAGGATTCCAGACATCGCTAGTAAGCACGTGATGCTGACAGCGCTACTGTTCCAGGGTTAAACTTGTATCGGAGTTCCAGGGTTATATCGGTGCCACCACTTGAAGGCTCTCTCACCATCACCCTTCTGAGGGTAGCAGGAATAAATTTTAGAATGACCACCTGACTGAAGGGGTTAATGAAGGCTGTGTCTAACCCCTCGTGTTCGAATAATCTATCAGAACCTGGATGAAATGACTGATGATGTTGTCATTGTTGTCATTGTTGCTGTTGTTGTTGCCATTGCTGTTGTCGTTGCTGATGTTGTTGTAGTTGCTGCTGCTGTTGCTGCTGTTGTAGTTGTTGGTGGTGGTGATGGTGGTGGGTGTGGTGCAATCCCAGGCACATCTGAAACGTGAACCCAGTAGATTGCAGGCTGAAGTTGTCCTCATCCTGCGGTTCGCCATTATCCATTCAGGGACAGGGATGTCTAGAAATGACATATTGTAGACAACAAACTCCCTCATCGTACTGAACCGGTTACACTAATTCTATGAGAACGGATATCCACCCTAAACTGAATGAGGTGTTGGAGAGGGATGCCCTCACGTAGTAGAACCGATATACTAGGAAGCTCTACTGCCTGGCTATACACACGTCTCTCAACTACTTCCCTCTCCACCGAGAGGAGGATGACAGACTGCAAAAGGGCAACATAAGCCTGGAGCCCACTGTGTTCGCATTTCAAGTCAGCTTGGGGTACCAACAATACCGAGAAGAAGAAGAAGAACAAGAAGAACAAGAAGGAGAAAAAGTAACTAAAGAAAATCATCTGGCAGTAGTAAGGAAAAAAATCCATATTAACCACGTCCTTAAATTGTAATGATTTTTAATTGACTCACTTATTTACCCCTTCACTCCAACGATGTGATCTCCAGTTTATTCTTGTCATCTACAGACGATTCTATTAAGCTTAGCAGAGACTTAGAACTGGAGGGTTTAGATTAAGCCTTCATTAATCCCATTACTACTTGGGGTTATACCAAGTTGACGGAAATCATGTGAAGAAGCAAAAATAAAGTAAAAACCACTCCATCGATTATACTGGGGACAGTGATGATGGTGATGATGATGATGATTTTACTGAGGTAAGCAGAAGTCGTCGATGGTCATTATTTTTTTACTAAATGTATCTGTCTCTGTCTTGAAAACTCAAATTTCAGAAAGTATTAATTGTACAAGAAGTTATTACTAAACGTTGTTTAAAGTCACAACTTGAGTTCACATGTCACTCAACCAACATTGGGAGTCATCCAGGATGGATACATAATAGTCAAGTTTTCATCTAATATTATTATTAAGTCTACCTGGCTCACAAATGACGGGTAGTCTTGTTATTATTATTATTATTATTATTATTATTAATAGTGATGATGATGATGGTTATTATTATCATTATTTTTGATGATGGTTATTATTATTATTATCATTATTATTGATGATGATGAAGAGGAGGAGGAGGATTTTTGCCGTCAGATGGAGGGAAGTGCAAGAAATCTACCACCTCATCCGTCCATCCATCCAGCCATCCTGTCAACCTTTCTCCTCTCCGTTGTCAAAAGCTAAGTCGAATACTTTACCTCAGTCAACATACACCTTTTTCTGTCATTCACTGGTAAATATTTGGACTGTGAATATGTTGTAGGAGAGAGAGAGAGAGAGAGAGAGGTGGAGGGGAAAGAATGTGGGAGAGCTGGGGAGAAGGGAAGTGAAGGAAGAAGAACTTAAAAGTAATGGAGAGAGAGAGGGGGGGTGGGGAATGTGGGACGGAAGAGCGAAACAGAGAGACAGACAGACAGACAGACAGACAGACGGACAGACAGACAGACAGACAGGCAGACAGACAGACAGAGACAGAGAGAGTGACGAAGAGGATATGAAAGGAAAAAGGAAAAGAGGAAGAAAATGCAGCGAAGGAGGAAAAAGTGAGACGCGGTAGAAAGGTGGGGAAAATCAAGGTGTGAATGAAGCAAGGGAAGACCTGAAAGATTAATTTTGAACTTATTTTCAGTTCATCAGATCACCTTGTTTCTCTGAGATCAAATGACACACAATGATCTCCAGGTTTATGTACTTTTAGACGTTACTGCAAAATACAAGGATTTGTTATTGTTAACCCGCCCCGTCCCGTCGACATATGGGTATGTTGCAACATTTTGCATTTGCCGGTCCTGGTGACGTACTGGTACGTCGTGCAATTGCAAGGTCCCTAATTTGCAAAATTTTCAATTTTCGCGCGTGATTTTTCGTACGTATACACGGGACACCTTCCTCTATTTCTCTACAAGATGCCAAGCAAGGACAATGCCTTACACCGCATAACCTCCCCCCTCCTCCCCTCACACCATTGTCTCAGCAATTCACCTGTTCCCAGTGACCTGGCCAGTAAAATATTCAGGGCCAGAGTGATTCCCCAATCGATGACAATGTGGAGGACAAAGTTTACATAGCATTAGAAGAAGAAACAGTCAGAAATAATGATCAGGTAATGTGGCAAAAAAAGGTCAGGTATGGTGATTTGTTAGTGAGTGAAACAATGCTTTTAATGCCTATATTACTGCTTGAAAACCAATATACTCTCATACTACAAATAAATTCGTACCAAGTAAATAAATAAATACCGTTTATGACTTGTGTGAAATAGTTACCCTCCCATAGAACTCGTTTTCTTTGGTGCCAGCACGTTAGAAAACCCAGTCAGGTAAGGAGGAACTCCTACCTGGATCAAGTATTTTAAACCTCAGGTGAGCGATTTCTCTATGAATTTTCGATTTTTCTCACCAAAAGCAGAGGTTTTAGCCAAAAAATTTTTTTTCGAAAATACCTCGGTATTGGGATGTCAGAGGTGCGGAAAACCTTGCAACATGATGGGTTAATAGGAGCGAACCAATTTTTTTTTGCATGAGTTGAGCAATGGCCAAGAATTATTGGAACACACACACACACAGACACACACACATACACACACCTGATCTACCTACGTATCTACCAACCTGACGTACCCACCTACCCACTTACCTGCCTACCAATATAATCTTCGTAACATAATAACCAACCAACCAACAAATTTCATCGTGATCTGCCTACCTACCATACCTGCCTACCAACAGATCCCATCACTCTTCGTGCATGACCGACTTACCAAACTAACTTACCTACCTACACTCCTACTAACAAAACCCACCTACTATCATAACATACCTACCATCAGATCTCATTGCAACCCACACATCAAACTGACCTACATAACTACCTACATTCCTACCAACACAGCCTAACTACCAGCAGTGTAATTTACCTACCAACAGATGGTCAGTCTACTAACCTGCTCTCCCCACCACTCTGACCTACCTACCTAACTACCTCCTGTTCTACATAAATAAACTACCAATCCAGTCCATACACCACAGCCCAACCACCACTACCAACCAGTACTCACAAACACTTCATCATTAACCCAAGACATCCCGTCAACGTATGGGTACGTTGCAACATTTTGCATTTGCCAGTCCCGTCGATGTACTGGTACGTTTTGCAATTGGAAGGTCCCTAATTTGCACAATTTTCAATTTTCGCTCGTGATTTTTCGTACGTATATTCGGGACACCTTCCTCTATTCCTCTACAAGATGCCAAGCAGGGACAATGCCTTACACCACATAACCTCCCCCCCCCCGCACGCCATTGTCTCAGCAATTCACCTGTTACCAGTGACCTGGCCAATAAAGACATTCAGGGCCAAAGTGATTCCTCAATCGATGACAATGTGGAGGACAAAGTTTACATAGCATTAGAGGAAGAAACAGTCAGAAATGATCAGGTAATGTGGCAAAAGAAGGTCAGGAATGGTGATGAGTTAGTGAGTGAAACAATGCTTATAATGCCTATATTACTGTTTGAAAACCAATATACTCTCATACTGCATACAAATTCGTACCAAATAAATAAATAAATACCGTTTATGAGTGGTGTGGAATAGTTATCCTCCCATAGAACTCGTTTTCTTTGCAGCCAGCCTGATAGAAAACCCTGTAAGGTAAGGAGGTACTCCTACCTGGATCGAGTATTTTAAACCTCAGGTGAGCGATTTCTCTATGAATTATCGATGTTTCTCACCAAAAGCGGAGGTTTTAGCCAAAAAAAAAAAAAATCCAAAAATGGTCGGGACCGGGGGGTGTCAGAGGTGCGAAAGTGGTCGGGACGTGACGGGTTAAGCTTCAAACTGCCCAACACATGATGCGAGAAGGTGTGTGTGTGTGTGTGTCTGTGTGTGTAATTGGGAATGCAGTCACATTCTCACTCCTTCACTGCCCAAGGATTTCGTGATCGATCTGGGAATGAGAGGCTGAGTTAAAAAAAAAAAAAAGCGGTATTCAAATCAAGCCCTAGATTCTAACAGACGAAAATATGAATAACGAGA
This sequence comes from Coenobita brevimanus, assembly GCF_032717465.1. Classification (NCBI taxonomy): domain Eukaryota; kingdom Metazoa; phylum Arthropoda; class Malacostraca; order Decapoda; family Coenobitidae; genus Coenobita; species Coenobita brevimanus. The sequence goes on along the minus strand of NC_136997.1, from coordinate 20,886,824 downwards.
ATCAAATCCAAAACACCGGCTCTAATTCCTTCTCTTCGCCAAGCACACTTGTTTATTTACAGTCAGGGAAAGTTCCGCATTACCCACCTCTCGAAGCACTGGTATGAGACAGTTGAATGTGAAGCGGCAGCCAGACCTCATGTGTCTGGTAACTGTGAGTGTGAAGGAGGGGGAGGCAGGGGAATGGGGGCAGAGGAGGGTTTGGTGATAGGTTGGGAATTACATATAACTCTGCAATGTATGACTTGGACGGTGTGTTTGAGTTAATTTAGTAAGGATAGATGACAATATGATGCTAGCATTTTATTTAAAATATTATGTAGATATCTGCAGTTAGTGCTGTCAGTTAAGTTATGGAAGTTTGCTGGGTTCGGACAGAGGTTTGAATGCTTTCATTCTCTCTCGACTTTAACATGAGACGTTTCCCCCGGAAATATTCGTAAAGATAAAACATATATTTATATTTTGTGTTAACCGAAAACGCTTATAAATTTGTTTAATTATTCTTCCTCTGTCATCCCACTATAAACATCTGCCAGCAAACATTTCCAGTGTTATTCTGGCAAATACTCATCTCGAACTTAGAGTCTAGGGTAGTGTGTAATAATATTAATGATAATAATAATAATATTAATAATAATGATAATAATAATAATATTAATAATAATGATAATAATAATAATAATAATAATAATAATAATAATAAACAATCTATATGAGCGATTAACAGACTTCTCATTTTCCTTTATACAGAATGACATGGGAAGTCCTAATTATAAGATCAGTCTCTATAACTATCATTCCTATCGAACATTACAAAACGCAGACAAAGAAGCATACCTCTGACAGTAAACATGTATTATATATGCAGTAATGTAGATAGACTCAGAGAACAGTGTGATGCTAATCAAACAACATACCGCTTTTGCACTTTGAGAATACGTTGGACGCGTGATCATTGGCAATTGATACCGTGACGTGAGCAACACTCCATACCCTTCCACCCCCGGGCACCCTCCCTTCCACTCACAGTTACCAGACATGTGGGCTGTGGCTGTTGCTTGGTGAGTTTTCGTCGACCACCAATGCTCCGAACAGTGGGTAATGTGGAACTTTCCCTGACTGTACCTTTACTCAAGTTGGGTTGGTTCTGAAGAAGTGATGATGTTTTCCAATAAGGCCGACGGACGATGATGGTAGTAGTAGTTGTAGTAGTAGAAGTAGCAGTAGTAGAAATAGTAGCAGTAGTAGTAGTAGTAGAAATAGTAGCAGTAGAAGTAGTAGTAATATACCCTATTTCACTTACTCGTGCAGCTGAGATGTATGGGGCGAATAGTGTGATTGATTCGTGGCTGCTGATTGGATGCCGATGATGTAAATCTACAGCTCGTCTTTATATATATATATATATATATATATATATATATATATATATATATATATATATATATATATATATATATATATATATATATATATATATATATATATATATATATATATATATATATATATATATATATATATATATATATATATATATATACATATATATATATATATATATATATATATATATATATATATATATATATATATATATATATATATATATATATATATATATATATATAATATCTCATCTCATCAGGCGCTTGTGTGTCCACTGCAGGACCGGCCTATCCCGACCGAAGTGGGGACGATACAGCCAATGTATCACTACCAAGTGGCTTAGGCTGTCTAGCAGAGATTGTAGGTAGGGTGAGAAGTGCTTGTAAGTGTAATTGTAGTGTTGGAGTGGCTTTGGATGTGTGTGTAGTCTGTGAACCAAGTGTAATCGGTCCGCGCAAGCCAACTGGGTGAAAGCATACTTTAAAGTATGTGACACTGGTTCAACCACAGCACCCCTTGTGTCCGTCAATGCAGTACGTGGCCTGAAGAACGCTCCCAAAGTTTATTACCCTGGCAGGGCGCATATTGTAACTACTTGCAATATAAGCAGCCAGATTAAACATGGACTAATTTCCGAAGCTGAAGAGGTCAAAATTACCTTTTAAAAGTTTACTGTTATCAAAGAAAATTAAAGCTGATTATGTAGTTTTACAAAACCATGAGTGACGTTTCAAGTAAATTATCACCCTCGATGTACACTTACGTCTGCATGTTGCACTGCATCCACCCACGGTGTACACCTACGGTATGTCTGCATGTTGCACTATAATATCCACCCACGGTGTACGCCTACGTCCGCATGTTGCACTATAATATGCACCCACGGGGTACACATACATCCGCATGTTGCGCTATTTTATCCACCCACGGTGTGCACCCACGTCCGCATGTTGCACTACAGTACATGCCAGCATTTACTTCAATGGCAACATCGGCGGCCAATCAGCAGCCGCGAATCAAACACACTCTGCTTGCCCCATACATCTCAGGTGCACAGGCCAATCAAATAGACTATAGTAGTAGTAGTAGTAGTAGTAGTAGTTGTAGTAGTAGTAGTAGCAGTAGTAGTAGTTGTTGTTGTTATTGTTGTTGTTGTTGTAGCTTAATCTGAACTTGAACTCAGTGACTGCAGGAAACCAAGCACTTCAGCCAGTAGCTCCCTGAGGTCTTTTGTTGAGGCTAGGATGAAGGATGGTCTGTGTTGTGATAGTATGGTGCATGACATGAATACGTGTGTTGCCTTGTGGGTAGAGTGGATTGTCTGTGAGGTGTATTTTGTGTTGGTGCTATGTCAGGGAAGGGTGGTGGCCGCATCGCAGCCTGGCTGGGTGTGCTCGTGTTTCTCTGAGTAGGGTAGTTTCTGAGTGGTGTATGGCTGGTGGTGGTTCTTGAAGGAGGCTGTTTGGCTGGAGGTTTTTGTTGGTTGTTGTCGTTGTGTGTTTACAAGTGTGCTAGTGAAGTGTGGTGTTGGGTGGAGGAGGAGGGATGTTGCTGAAATACTCTGTGTAGTGTTAGGCAATCATTCGTTTCCTATTTCTTTATGGACAAGGGTAATGTAAAATGAAGTTACACGTACAAGAGTGGGATTGGTCTTGAGCTCAAGCAATATGCTGTGTGCTTCTCATATGCTTAGGATGTTTGATTAGAAGTATCTACTGTATATTTTTCGATGTAAGTGATATAGATTTGTGGTCTTGATGCAGCCTGTCAGTATTCTTAAGGCTTTGTTTTGTGTTTTTAAGACTATCCATGTTTGTTTTTGTTAAGGGTGGCACCCATTTAGACAAGCATAATTCATAATTGTGCTAATGAATCGCTTATGTACGGTGTTCAGGGATTCTTTCTGTTGCCCAAACGCAATGCCTGTGTGAGTCTTCATGATATTGAGTTTACATGAAGCCTTTGCACTAATGTTACTCGTTTCTACTCGTGCCACACACTAGGATATGCAGAATAAATATCTAAGGAACAGGTGTTATGAACTCTCCATAGCTACCTAGGATCAGCCATGAACCGAGAGGAGGAAGGTAGGCAGGAGGGAAGGTAAGAATACAACCATGATTGACCTGAAAAAGTCAATTGGAAAAAAATGACTGTGTGATGATATATTTGTTTTGGTGAGCAACGCACATGAAGGCCTTACTTTTTGACTAAGCTGTACATTTACCCTCGTTAATCTTGCATCGGACCAATATGAAGTCGGGTACAGAAAGAAACATACACCAGAAGAAACACACACACACACACACACACAATATTCACGACAAATGCTAAATAACGTAAAGGAAGGAGAAAAAAAATAATTAAACTCGTTACTTTAACCTCTCAGTGCTGTTCAATGCAGTGTTACCAAGTACAAAATCCCAGAAAAGAACTATAGGTGTATATTTTTTTCCTGTAGCCGACTGTACTGTATAACCATTAGCAGAAGTTTCGCCTACACTTCATTGTCTGCTGTGGTGATGGAGGATATTATATTTAACTATTTAATATCTGCTGGTAATATGAAGCACAGCTAACAGAGAAGTATGAGGAGAAAGGATGATCTCTGTTGTTTTAGGGTTGTGGCAGTGAATGATCTTATATAATCTGTTACATACTAACATGACTCGGTGTTGCCCTAGTAAAAAAAAAAAAAAAAAAAAAAAAAATGACCCTGGATACCTGCATTGTCAGGGACATGGGAGGGTTGGGGGGAGGGCGGCAATCCCCTGGGGAAGATAACCTCCAGAGTCCCATTTCACCCACTGGCCTGAACCTATGTTCCCACTGGGTCTATTTACCAAGGGATATATTCCTCATAGGCCTATTCCTGCCATGGACCTAATTCCCATGGACCTATTTTCCCACTACTCACTCACCCGCCTGTCCATTGACCCACCCATCCAACCACCCATCCTGCCCCACCAAACAAACCCACACTACCCCACGATGCCCCACCAAATACACCCACACTTCCCCACAATGCCTCACCAAACACATCCACACTTCCCCACGATGCCCCACCAAACACACCCACACTTCCCCATGATGCCCCACCAAACACACCCACACTTCCCCACGATGCCCCACCATACACACCCACACTTTCCCATGATGCCTCACCAAACACACCCACCCATCCTACCCACCCCACCCATACTACCTAACCCACACATCCTGCCCAGCCTACCCATCCTCCCGCCACCCCTACCCACCCAGCCACCAAACTCCACCATGTTGACATGATACAGTGACTTTTATACAAGATAAACAGCAGAGGAGGAATTGCAACGAGGACTCTGATGCTACACACATTGCAAGCCTTACAAAACTGAAAGAAGGTATAAAATATGATCTCTCTCAATGTACTGAAAAGAGGGATATATCAGCCGTAGAATATACCCGTTATACTGTTATATTAGGAATATCGTGATATAATACAGCCTGATCCTTAAATAGCGCTTCTCTAGGAAGTCACGATCTTTTCTTAAAATTACATATCATTTAAAGTTATAAATGTGGTCAGTATTTGACCAATTTCGAATGGAGCCATCTGACTATTAATAATATTGGCCATAACTATGACAGGTCATGTCTGCAGTGCCTCAGTGTGATCTTAAAGCAAACTATATTGACATATCCTCTCAGTGTCCTTAGTCATGTAGGAGGGAACACAATATTTGTAAGCAACACTACATGACAAGATTGCATTCCTCATATTAAGTACTCGATGAGACCATTGTCTAACAGGCATTTTGAAATGCAGTTTTGTGTGAATCATTTAGCCTCTTGAGAATGGACTGAGAACTTCTCAGGCTTTAATCCGCCGCATCCCATTGACGTATATATACGTCCAAATGTTTTCTCACTGTGAGTCCCATTAATGTATATAAACGGGCTGCAATTGCAAGGTCTGTCATTTGCACATTTTTAAAATTTCGCGCGTGATTGTTGCTATGTATACACGGGACACCATACTTTACAAGATGCCAGGCAGGGACAATGCCTTACCTCGCATGACCTCCCCCCCCTACACGCCATTGTCTCAGCAATTCACCTGTTACCAGTGACCTGGCCAGTAAAGACATATCGTGCCACGGTACGAAATTCAAGGCCAGAGTGAATCTGTAATCGATGACAATGTGGAGGACAAAGTTTATGAAGCATTAGAAGGAGAAAAAGTCAGAAATGATGATCAGGTAATGTTGCCAAAAAAGGTCAGGTATGTTGATGTGTTTGGTGAGTGAAACAATGCTTATATTGCCTATATTACTGTGTGAAAATCTATATACTCTCGTACTACATATAAATTTATACTAAATAAATAAATAAATACCGTTTATGAGTGGTGTGGAATAGTTACCCTCCCATAGAACTCGTTTTCTTTGGAGCCAGCCTGATAGAAAACCCAGTAAGGTAAGGGGTACTGCTACCTTTATTCAATATTTTAAACCTTGGGTGAGCGATTTCTCTAAGAGTTTTCGATGTTTCTCACCAAAAGCGGAGGTTTAAGCCAAAAAAATTTTGTTCAAAAATTGGTTGGGATTGAGGAGAGTCAGTGGTGGAAAATCGGTTGGAATGGGGCGGGTTAACAGAATGATTGAGTGGGCAACTTCAGTGGCTCTCTGATAACTTTTAGGTGTATCCGGTTTCCTGCACCTATTTTTGAAAGATGGGTTGAGATGACGACATTGCTGTTCTTACTGATAATGATCATATCACTTCCCTAAATTCTATGCTCACTAATGTGGCAGAGCAAACAGCTTTCAGCTGGTCTTCTCCTTATCCATTGTTGTGGGAATGGCTCAGTCTGCTGGTGTGGGCGTGGATGTGTCAGTGGTAGGAGGAAATGGTTAAATATTCCAGGATGGACACTGATTATGCTAACTAAGCCGTCCCTGCAGCACACGAGAAATCACCTGGTTGAGTTAAAGAGCAGCCTTATATATGGACCACCCTGGACATATATATAGTGTGTTCATCTTAACTTGGCCCAGATTTTCGTCCCGTTGCACCATATCTCCACACCAATCCCTTGCCCTTCTTCATGACTATCACTCTTTTACCTTAACCCTCCCTGCCCCGACCACTTTTCCACCACTGACTCCCCCAGTCCCGTCCAGTTTGGGGAAAAAAAAAATTTAGGCTCAAGCCTCCGCTTTTGGTGAGAAACATCGAAAATTCATAGAGAAATTGCTCACCTGAGGTTTAAAATACTTGATACAGGTAGCAGTAATTCCTCACCTTACTGTGTTTTTTATCAGGCTGGCTCCAAAGAAAACGAGTTCTATGGGAGGGTAACCATTCCACACCACTCATAATCGGTATATGTTTATTTATTTGGTACGAATTTATAAGTAGTACGAGAGTATATTGGTTTTCATTCAGTAATATAGACAATATAAGCATTGTTTCACTCACAAACACATCAACATACCAGGCCTTTTTTCGCGACATTACCTGATCATCATTTCTGACTGTTTCTTCCTCTAATGCTATGTAAAGTTTGTCCTCCACATTGTCATCGATTGGGGAATCACGCTGGCCCTGAACTTCGTACCGTGGCACGACATGCCTTTACTGGCCAGGTCACTGGTAACAGGTGAATTGCCGAGACAATGGCGTGCAGGGGTGGGGGAGGTCATGGTGGTTATGGCATTGTCCCTGCCTGGCATCTTGTAGAGGAAGGTGTCCCATGAATACATACCAAAAATCACTCACGAAAATTGAAAATTATGCAGATTAGGGACCCTGCAATTAATTCGCATTTATATATGTCAAAGGGATTGGCAGTGACATAACGTGTGGACGTTTATTCACGTCAACGGGACGGGGCAGGTTAACTTGGATCAGATTTTCGTCCTTTGGCAGCTTCTTTCACAAAGCTCAGTGGCAGAAATTAATACTGCGACTCCATATTATTTCCACAGAGCTTCTTCGTGACTAGCTTCACATCTGAGTGTCACTCCTTTGTTTCAATTCAGCATTCAAGATGGAGAGATAGCAATTTTAGGCCAAGTAGGAGAAACAAAAATACTGTATTATTTATGATCATAAATTACTACAAGATCACTGGAGTTGTATTTTGTTTTGTAGCAGGAGTAGTAATGGTAGTAGTAGTAGTAGTTGTAGTAGTAGTAGTAGTAGTACTAGTAGTAGTAGTAGTAGTAGTAGTACTAGTAGTAGTAATAGTAGTACTAGTAGTAGTAGTAGTAGTAGTAGCAGTGTAGCAGCAGCAGATGAAGTAGCAGTGGTAGTAGTAGTAGGAGAAGAGTGGTAATAGTAGTAGTAGTAGTTGTAGTAGTAGTAGTAGTAGTAGTAGTAGTTGTTGTTGTTGTTGTTGTTGTTTTTGTGCCCGTGCAGTAGCAGCAGATGTAGTAGTACCAGTAGCAGTAGTAGTGGTAGTGGTAGTAGTAGTAGTAGTAGTTGCAGGGGCAGACTTATCTGAACGTGAACCCAGTGGGCTGCAGGATGAAGCTGACTGGCATGGGGTTTTGGGATTATGCAGTGATTAACCCTTTAACCGCGGGCATTGTTTTGCCCCGACTGGCCTCTCCCGCGGGGGTTTCGACCAAAATGTAAACAAACTTTAAACCTTTATAACTCTGCACAGAATAAATCTAGAGTGAAAAATAAGGTACCATTAGAAAGTACTAACCTTCGGCTTTGCAATGATGTAGGTTTCATGATTTTGTTGACTATCACTGGATGGGCAGTGCCATTAGAAGTGAGCGATCTAAAATCACTATTTTTCGCTCACACACCATTACCTTTGCTCATACACCATTACCAAATGCCAGCCTCATGCTGATAATAATACTATAAACATATATGAACACTGCACATACGATAAACACCCACTCTGTGTTCACTGAGGCAGGTAAAAGGCACTGTAATTCCCTGCACTTCACTGCCACATCAGCGGTGTTGTAATCACTATTTTTCGCTCACACACCATTACCAAATGCCAACCTCATTCTGATAATAATACTATAAACATATATGAACACTGCACATACGATAAACACCCACTCTGTGTTCACTGAGGCAGGTAAAAGGCACTGTAATTGCCGGCACTTCACTGCCATATGAGGGGTGTTGTAATCACTATTTTTTGCTCACACACCATTACCAAATGCCAATCTCATTCTGATAATAATTCTATAAACATATATGAACACTGCACATACGATAAACACCCACTCTGTGTTCACTGAGGCAGGTAAAAGGCACTGTAATTGCCTGCACTTTACTGCCACATCAGCAGTGTTCCCACTCACACAGCTGGACAGATACTGATGCCTGTTTGGTCCGGGGTGGGGTGGGGGACCCAGGGGGTGGGAGGTGGGGCCCCAGGGGGAGGGGAGGAGGGAGGTGGGGGTCGGCTGGAGTGAAAGAACTTAATAGCTACTCTCCCTTGAAACAATTGGCGCACGGAAAAAACGCGGGGTATTCAAAATATTCACAAACATTCGAGAATGACACCCGCAGTTTGGTCCAGTTTTTGCAATGTCATTCTGGAATGACACCCGCGGTTAAAGGGTTAAAGAATAATTTTCAATAATACTTGATACTTTAAAATGTTACTTGAGAACAGGGACAAAGAAATGACTTGTGAAAATCAAGCAATGATTATTTTATGCGGCTTACTTCGCCGATTCTCTAAGGACGAGAATTTATAAACTTTCTCAACAGTACACAGCAGAGACTAATTACTCACATGTGCTGTTTATTGGTACTGTTAGCCTCACGAGAAAGTGACTCCACCCCTGACAATCAATATATAATGCTATTAATGATAAGCAGGTTCTTGCTGATGCATTTACTCCTGGTTGCACAACGGATTTAAGTTAATAAAAAGGACTGGCCTAAGTACCAGTTATTATGAATAATGCAAAGCATTTATGCAAACTAGGAGCAATAACTAAAATAATGGAGAAATAAAACACGAATTTACATTACATTAAGCTCAAGAGAAAAGAACTGTAAATTTATTGATTACAATGAGATAAATTTACGTTACATGTTTCAAAATGAATTCAAAATAAGGAGAACACACTCACTCGCTCACTCAAAAGCTAAACTCTTAAATCTAGGAAAAACGAAAGGAAATACAGTAATCCCTCTAATATCCGGACGCCCAATAACCGAACATCCCCACTAACCGAACCTTATCGTCCTGGGATCAAACATTCCCAAAATGGTCCGAAAATCCAAAAAAATTGGAAAAAAAATCGATTTTTTGCCGTCCGTAATTTGAACTTGCCGCGCGCACCGCGTGAGAGCATTGTTTTGGTTCGTCATTCCTCCGACGTCCGATAGAGCGCCGCTGCATCCTCCCCACTTCCCGCCTGTCTCTCACCGTGACAAGACCTACGCTCTTCGTCATGGCTGCCCACGTGCTCGCTTTTGTGGTGGTGCCGTACTTGCTGCAAGGCCTCCTGCTGCTCTCTGCCCTACTCTTAGTGTGTGTGATGATGGCCCCGCCTTCTGAGAAAAGGAAGAGAGTGGTGTTGACTCTGGAGAAGAAACGGGAGATATTGGAGAAGGTTGATGCGGGTTGGTCTTCCTCTCGCATTCTCCGCGAGTTCAACCTGGCCCGGTCGACTTTGTTTGATATCAAGCGTCCCCCAGACAAGCTCATGCAGTACACGGCTGACTTCTCGTCGAGAAGCAAACGCAACGTGGAGAGGAAGGTTATGTTTACTCCCAAGTATGCAGAGATCGACCGCTCCACGTTGATTTGGTATCGACAGCAACGTGCAGCTGGTGTGATGGTACGGAACGGAGCTGAAGGCTGCTGCTGAGAAGTTTGCAAGGCTTCACGACGCCCTAGACTTCAAGGCATCCGAGGGTTGGCTCTTCGCGTTCAAGTTGCGACATGGCCTTACTAACCATAAAGCACATGGCGAAGCATTGGACGCTAACAAGGATGGAGTGGACGAGTTTCGGCACAAGGTGAAAGGCTTGATCGACAGGGAGGGCCTCACTCGGTCAAGTCTATAACGCTGACGAAACTGGCCTATTCTATCGCTCGGTGCCAACGAACACTCTCGCCGATGAGACGGAGAAGCGTGTACCTGGCCGCAAGCTTTCTAAGGAACGGATATCTGCTTTGTGTTGTGCCAATGCTAACGGCATGCACCGGCTTAAGCCCGTTATTGTTGGCCGTGCAAAGCAGCCTCGGTGCCTTCGTGGGGTGATGGATGTCCTTCCTGTCGTATGGTACCATTCTTTGAAAGCATGGTTCACAGCTGTGATTTTCAAAGACTGGTTTCACCATCACTTCGTCAAGGAGGTCATACATTACCAGACGAAGACACTGGGAATTCCTCGCGACCAGGTAAAGGCTCTCCTTCTCCTCGACAATGCACCTGCCCACCCGTGCGACAAGGACTTGGTTGCTGAGAATGGCCGTATTAGGTGCATGTTTCTGCCACCTAATACGACTGCTCTCATTCAACCAATGGACCAAGGAGTGATCGTGGCAACAAAGCGCCTGGTACCGTCGGAAGTTCCTGGACGAGGTGATGGTGGTTCTCGAGGACGAGGACGAGCGCAGGGAAGGACGTGACACTCGAGGCAAGCGGATTCCTGGAAAACCATCGCCGCTACAACATCACGTCAGCGCTGTACAACTGGGCTAGTGCATGGAAGGAAGTCCCTGTGAAAACTCTTGAAATGGTTGGTCTCGTCTGCTTCTCGGAACAGATGTGGAGTACGATTTCCTAGGGTTTGACGTGGATGACTTCCATGCACGGCTACGTATGCACGGCGACGATGTTGATGTGGACGATGTTCGTGAGTGGTTGGACGACGACGAGGGCGATCCTGGGTATCAGACGTTGTCTGATATCGAGATCGCGTCTTCGGTTGCTGGTGTCAGTCCCGAACTTGAAGATTCCGACGACGAAGGCGATGATGATGCAGACTCCGCCCAGCAGGACACTACTCCAGCCATCCCCAAGCTGAGCGCACTCCGGGAACATCTAGAGTTCGTCCTAGACTACCTGGAACACCCGGACTGCGACAGGGAGATGGGGCCCTTGGGACTCGTGGAGGAAGTGCGTGCTTTCCGGCAGCGCATCATCAATCGCCAGAATCGTCGGTCCTTGCGTCAGTCAACGATTGACAGTTTTTTCAGGCCCGTGACCCCCGCTGTGCCAAGCCCTGGTTCCACTCCGCTGCCTCCCAAGACAGGCCCTCATGCTCCGAGCCACAGCCCAGCACATCAGCTACAGTGGAGTCACCGCCGACGTGAGTTTGCGGCTGTCTTCAGAGTCTTCTGTAGTCGGTACGCCATCACCACTACCCACCGATGCACCCCTTGGACGCCTGCCAGTGATACTCGGGCTCTGACAGTGAATAAACAGCAAGAACTTCTCCACTAGACCACACGGGAATTTTGAGTGCTGTGCAGTGAAAAAACGGGTGTGTTGTGTTAAGGTTTTCAAGTTGGGAGAAAAGACTAAGTAGAAAAGAAATTTAACGTAACTAACCTTCTTTGTTTTGGCTTTGGAAACTTAAAAAACTTGGGAAAAGTTAATGTGCAACACTTAAATTTAATGGAACATTATTTGGACTAAAGTGAACACTGTGAAAAGAACGGACTTCTGTGTGTTAGTGACTAAGTTCAGTGCAAGACTTCAGGAAGAGTGTAGTGCAAGTGCTTCAGGAAATCGTTCTCTACTGTCAGAGTCCGAGAGGAGGCGGTTATTCATCGAGGTGGCCAGGGACTTGCTGTAAGTAGCCAAAATGTTTCATGTTGTACTATTTTCCATACTATATTTACCAGAATGTTTCATATTGTATTTTTTCCCATACTATACTTACCAGAAAGTGTCATACTGTACTTCTTTCCATACTAAACTTACCTCATGCATGTGCAGTAGGAATGTGTTTTTCAGAGTTCGGTTAGGTTCGGTTAGGTTAGGTTCGGTTAGAGTCCATAAGTACCAGAATGTTTATTAATGTATGAACATACTTCTAAACCCACATTTTATGTGTCTATTGCATTTATTTCAGTCATTTATGTGCCTTATTGGTGTGATTTGGGTGTTAAATAGGTGCTATGCATGTCCGGAGGGAGTTGTATAGGTGTTTCTCTGTGTTAGGGTCCGTAAGTACAAGTCCATAAGCTGGGGCCCAATATCCGGACAAAACCAATATCCGAACCTACCGATGGCTCTATTGATCCGGATATTGGAGTGATTACTGTACTGGACAGACAGTGGGCTAAGCGGATGACTGGGCGTCGTTGCAGAGGAAGGACGCTGCACATGCTGAACCTCTCGTCTGCTCACACCAGGTGGGAATTCAGGAACTCACTGGGCAACGGCAGCACTGCTCCACACTGGACCCAATCGAACCTGCTTCCACGATGCTCGAATCCTGACTGAGTTCAAATTGTGAGAGAGAGGCGAGTGTCGGGCCGCACGTGCTAACGGCTAGAAGTGAGCGAAACACGCCCATAACAAATCACTCAGCGGAGGTGCTAATGTCGCGCACAAGGACGATCACTTATGAAAGTGAAAAATGGTTCTGAAAACACTCCCGATCAGGTGAATACGTGGCGGTTGACTGAGTGATACATACTGGGATTCCACTAGAATTTGCGGTTTCCCACCAAAGTTTAATGTCATGAGTTTATTTAAATAGAGAACGTGCCGACTCGTGACACTGACCTCCTTCACCCCACCATTCTTCTTTCGGGGGATAGGGAGGGATCTGAGAGATTCATAACCAGCCAGTGGAACAGCCCGACAATATCAGTGCCACCACATGAAGGCACCCCTCTCCAGCATCAGTGTTGTTGATTAAGGAGTCTTTATTGCCTTGCTAAAAATCATTGACTTTAACACGGCGCAGACTTTTCTCCTTTGGCAGCTTCGTTTGATGCTGGTCATGAAGAAGTGCTGTGTGAAGGATGTAGAGTCACAGCGTTGTATCATCTAAATCTAACTTAACCTGTCTGGATATTGAGGTGAAACTGGTATCCTATGTTTGGGGTTCCAGTGTAAGAGAGAGAGAGAGAGAGAGAGAGAGAACACACACACACACACACACACACACACACACACACCTACACACACACACACACACACACACACACACACACACACACACACACACACACACACACACACACACACACACACACACACACACACACACACACACAGAGGGAAATAAACAGACTTGCGAGAGAAATGTAAAGACGATAGAAACGTGATGGTTTTATTAACAAACACATAAAGCTGATTATTTTATTAGAGAGACACATAGACAAGTACATAAAAAGTGATGATTTTATTAGACAAATACATAAGAATCGATTATATACATTGTTCGAAAAATACACTGAACAGGATGAAACCTAGGAAAGCTTTCCAGGGACACTAATAAAGTAATAATAATAATAATAATAATAATAATAATAATAATAATTCATCATTCACCCATCAACCTATCCTGTGTTGTCCCATGAGGAGCGTAGGAGCCCGGGGTTAGGCAAGTTGGTCCTAACATTTAAGATGAGTGACCAGTCTCACTCATTCGTGAGTGGCATTACGTGAGCAATAAACCCCAACCACCCTTTGGCTATACAGTATACCTGCACAGGCTCAATCCGATTGGAGAGCCTTAATTACCCACTAAATGACCAGGCGCCATAATATGGTTATATGGTTACCACCCAGCACAGTAAATGGCTTCCTTCTGTACAGGTAACCATTCGGCTTGCCACTCAGTGTACAGTCACCCGTAGACAAAAGGAAGAGGAAAGAGTGAAGGAACGAAAGACAGAAGAGGAGGGATGGAAGGAAGGAAAGAAAAAAAGAAAGGGCAGTCTCCCGAGAGCAGCACTACATCGAGTGAGTGGATGGTGAGTGTCCTCACCTACCACAATGATGATAATAATAATGATAATAATGATAATAATAATAATAATAATAATAATAATAATAATAATAATAAAAGTAATGATATTAATAGTAAAAATAATAATAATGATAGTAACAATAATTATAACAAAGTGTAATTACAAGAAGAAGAAGAAGAAAAAGAAGAAGAATAATCTGTAACTGGCTTCTGATTCGTTTCTTCTCGTATACCATAGAGTTATTTACTTATAATTGTTCCCATGTTCTGCCAGTTTACTTTTGTTTTTTCAGTGTGTTGCCGTGTCTATTACCGCTGCCTATCAAACAGAGAGAGAGAGACAGACAGACAGACAGACAGAGAAATCAGACTGATGCCCTTTGAGGGGATTCTTTGTCCACTTTTGTGCTCTTGTGACGGCTTCAAATCCCAGCAGCTCAAGCACCTTCATTCTTTGCATTCTAAGGCTCTTGTATCAATGAACTCCTGCGTTTTTTATGTTTAGAGACTGAGTAGGAGAGTTCCGTGAGGAGGGTGATGGCAGAGACGACCACCCCGAGGCCCAGCACTATGAAGGCTCCCTGTAGATGTTCTAGGTTCAATGCTCCGTCGCCTCGAGCCTGTGGAGATGACAAAATTAATAGATAGACAGAAAGACAGACAGGAAGATAGATAGACAGACAGATAGATAGACAGATAGATAGATAGGTAGACAGACAGAATGACAGACAGATGGACAGACAGACAGATAGATATTCTTAAGAATGGTAAGATGTAGCAATAGAAAAAGTGTACAAACAAAAGATTAAAAAGCATAGAAACCACATAGCGTATGTGTGTGTGTGTGTGTGTGTGTGTGTGTGTGTGTGTGTGTGTGTGTGTGTGTGTGTGTGTGTGTGTGTGTGTGTGTGTGTGTTTTATATCGTTTCTTCACACCATCACTACATCTTAACCAAAAGATTTAGCATAAAATTTTTTACTTTCTACTTTATAACATTTTTATGACGTTAGCAACCCAAATACACATAAGCTATACAATAAAACAACTCTTATCTGTATAATAATTGCTACCACGATTACTAATATGTCAAATGTTTAAGTGGAATGGGGCAACACGAATTCGTAGAGTTTTGCATATACTGAGAAGAGGTCTGAGTGGTAGAGAATGTTTTTAGGTTGCATCTCGCATATTTTAAATAGAATACTTTTTTAAGTATGTTTTAACCCGCCCCGTCCCGACCACTTTTCGACCACTGGTACCCCCCAATCCCGACCATTTTTCGACCTTTTTTTTTTTTTTTGCTTAAACTTTCGCTTTTGGTCAGAAACAATGGTCGGTGGCAAAGAAATTGGTCCCCGGGGTCCCTAATTAGCTTAACAAGGTATGCCTTGGTCCCACCTGGCCCCGTGTTCTCCCTAGGCTGTCTGAGCCTCAAACGTTTTCTATGGTATTATAAGTCTGGGAAACCAATGAAAGTAAGTAGAAATGAATTTATTACAAACATAAAAACATGTGATAAAAGATTATATTGGATTTTATACAAAAATAGACCAGAAATAAGCATTGTTCCATCGTGCGAAACGAGCAAAATCGGCCAACTTGGTCACGATGAATCGCTAACATTCTAAAATCATGATACACATAATTTTTTTTACTTACATAATACTTCTACAATAACATTATACCATTTTACATTTTATTGAACTGTTTTTACGTATTCACAGGCCTTTTGATAACATTTAGCGTAATGTTAGCGCTTATTTACGTAGTGAGTGAACTCGCTGTGACTGTTGTTTCAACTCGTATTGTGCTTTTTCTACTTACATAATACTTTTCTAATATTATTATACACTTTTCAACTTTATAGAACTGTTTTGAGATTATTTCAAGCCTTACGTAAATATATAGAGTAATAATAGCGCATAATAACACACACGGTGAAGTCGCTATGACAGCTATTTCAACTTATAACCTATTTTTGTACTTATATAATAATTCTCCACTAACATTGCACATGTAAACACTTGATATAATTGATATCACATCATTTCTGAACTTACGATGGAACTGAGCGTCATATTTGTGCGTACTTACACAGGGAGTGTTATCGCGATATCATTTGTTTCATCTTACACTAGTAATCAACTTATAAAATACCTTACTACTAACATTACAACATCTTCCACTGTATATAATTCCTATCACATACTTACTGACCAGAATGTGGGTGTACTCGTGAAATCAATTATGACAACTTACAGTAATGTTCAACTTATACGTTTTATTCATGCTAACATTACACCCGTTTCCACTTTATTTCCTTGCTATCACATATTTACTGACCAGATTTACACAGTGGGTGTAGTTTTGATAACAATTCTTTCCACTTACACTAACCACGTCACCATCGTCCCCTTCGTCAGGGTGGGGAGGTGAGGGTGGTGGGGGAGGTTGGGGAGGTGGAGAGCGGCGCCTCTCATCACTCGCACTTGTCTTCCCTCTCCCTTTTCCTTTACCCTTTCCCTTCCCTTTCTTTCCTTTCCCCACATCCTGGGGCTGTGGGGAGGAAGTTTGGGAATATTCAGGGGCGAAAGAAGTGCTGGGGAGTGACTCAACCTCCTCTCCCCTAGGCCTACGAGCACCCACCACGTGCTCGTGCTGCCTCCCTCACACCACTTGCCCCTTCACCCCGCACTACCCCCACACCACTCTCACTTTCACCCCGCGCTGCCGCCACAACACTTTCCCTTTCTCCCAGCAATCCCACCACACCACTTGCCACTTCCCCAGACAAAGTACTTTCACCATACCTTATGTGTCGTCTCGCCCCACCTTCTGATCCTCGTGGTGATATTTTCTCTTTTCCCAACCACGCGGCGATATCACGTCCTAGGCCTCCGTCATCCTCATCGTCCTCATCCTCGTCCTTATCAGATTCAGGATGGAGAGATAGCTTTGCACGTGGTTGGGGAGCAGGCTGGCCTTCCCTTGCCTTACGGTATGTCACATACCGCGTTTTTCGGGGCGAAGGGACCTCCTCATCACTGCTACTTATTTCTTCCTCTGGCTGGACGTAATCACGATCCACCACATCATCATCGAGTGGAGAATCACTGTCTCCAGTGAAGGCTTCCAGGACGGATGCGATTTCCTCGTCTGAGAGACCTTTCCGCGCCATGTCTGACCTGGGTCACTGCTAGCAGGTGAGTGACTGAGACAAGGGCGAGCGAGGGTCATGCGGGGTCTAGGATGCTGCCCGCCTGGCGGCAGGTAGGGGAGGCTTGGGTACCCGGGCGAAACGAAAATCTCGCGCGAATTTTGAAAATTGTGGAAATTATGAACCTTGCAATTGCAGGACGTTGAAGTACGTCCCCGGGATTAGCTGTGACAAAACGTGAGGACGTGGAAGTACGTCCCCGGGACGCCGCGGGTTAATCTTGTCTCCATTCACCCTGTCATGGTGGCAACAACTCTAGTATTTTTTTTATGTAACCCCAGATTATTTTATTCAGCTTGGTGTGAGTTATAGGAGTCTGAGAAACCTATACTCTTCACCTTAACTTGGTCCATATTTTCGTCCTTGTGCAGCTTCTTTCTCGTCGTTGAGTGGTAGAATGAGACAGTACTTCGGTTCTACATCCTTTCCATAGCAGTTCTTCGTGGCTAGCATTATACTCGTCTCTGTTTATTACCATAACAGCATGAAAAATAGAGACATGGTATTTTTAGGCAAGATTAAATTAAAAGATGCATACTATAATGCTTTATTCTAACGAAGTTCTGTCTTCAGTGTAACAACAGATGAACACTAGATTATGGTGACAGTCACAAAGAAGTGCCATGGAAAGGATATACAGTCTTTATCAACCACTGACCCCCGTGAAATAAGTTGCAAAAGGACGAAATCTGAGCCAGGGTAAGGTAAAAAGAGTATAGTAGTTGCAACCCTAGGCTCATCTGAACCTGAACCCAGTGGACTGCAGTCTGTTTACCCTTCTGCAGTTCACTTCCCTCCTTTTGGGGGTTATGGACGGAACTGAGGGACGTTTCTATAACTAGGCAGTGAGGCCACCTAGTCATGTCGGTGTCACCAAGTGCAGGCATCTCTCTCCAACGCCCTTTCTGTTATATGCGTAAATTACATTTCATCTTTTTCTCACTGATGTTCCAAGCCTCGTATCTCCTCTTCATAATCGATTTATTCCCCTGTTACATCTTAACATCCTCATGCCACCGATGCAAACCATGTCAAAATGAAGAAACAGTAAGTTAATTGCAATGTAAAATATAATTAAGGAGAACTGAGCAATATAAATACTTAGGGAAAAGGCTTCAAAGTTTCTTACGCCAGTGAGATGCAGGACAAACATCAATGTCGTATTTAAGATATCAGACCCATGCTTAACTCAAGGCCGAACTTCTGCCAGTGAGACATGCTGTGTACATACTGTATAACAAATCTTGGGAAATAAATCTCTAAGGAAAAGTTTCTGTGATGCTACCTTTGTCATCTAAAACATAAGAAGTAAGATGATTCGCTAAGAAAAAGTGTTACGAAGATACCTATGGAACAAAATACGTATACCCATTCCCAAATCAAGGGCGAATTTTTGCCAGTGAGACTTCCTGTATGCAGCTAATTGTTCGAGTGAGCGAAGCAAGCGAGAACACCAAATTTAGTCACAGTTTGGACAAAGATTTATCGCATCGGCAAGAAATGGGGACAGGAGGCGGAAGGAAAACTCTGTAGTACAGTAGCAAACTTTTTTTTTATATCTCAGTCAGTTTTGAAGCTACAAGATAGACACCAATTTGAAAATCGCATAAAAATCCACAATTATTTTCATTTCACAGACAACCAGCAATTTCAAATAGTTTTTTTTTTTTTTTTCCGTAAATCGGCTACGCAAGAAGTAACAGCCTAAGGTTGCGTGAGTAGCGCAGCAATATTTTCCGACGATTGCTGAGAGAGTTGGTTTTAGGAAGTGTAAGGAAATATTTTTGGTGTAATCGAATAAGTTCTTTTTAGTATTTTCAGGTCAGGAAATCAGAGGAAGATGACAAGCCGCATGAGACAATATTCAGCACTGTCTGACTTGCTCGCTCGCTCGAACACATTCCACACTTTCAGTGTGGACGCTTATTACATGTTAAATCTTGCAAGTAAATCGCTAAGGAAGAGGTGCTACGACTCACTTACGGACGAGCTTTTTCCCAGGAGGCTTCCGGTGTGCCGCTGATAGATCTTGGAGAGGATGCCTGTCTCCAGAAGGCAGATGAGGTTGTCTGAGATGAGGCGGGTGTAGGGGGTGTTGCGACGCAGTAACCAGATCATAAAGTGCTTGTATATCTGTGGAAGTAGGTACACTATACCACCAGCTGTGTGTCTGTGTATACAGTATATATACCTGTTTATCTATCTGTCTGTGGCTGTAGGGGGTGTTGCTACGTATTATCCAGATCATAAAGTTGCTGTATAACTGTGGAAGCAAGTACACAATAGCGCAAGCAGTGTGTTTGGTTGTTTATCTTTGTTTCTGCTTTTTAATCTATCTATCGTTCCGTGCGTCTGTGTACCTATCTATCTATCCGTCTATATTTATCCGTCTATCCCTGCATAATTCTGTCTGTCAGTATGTATTCATGTCAACCTGTTTGTCTGTATATCAATCTAAATGTCTTTCTTATTGTGTGTGTGTGTGTGTGTGTGTGTGTGTGTGTGTGTGTGTGTGTATCTGTATAAAATCTGTCCATCTATCCATTTCTCTATCCTTCTGTCTGTATGTTTGGCTGTCTATTTATCTCTACACCACCCACCTTCTCTCTCATAATGTAAGTATCCCGAGTTAAATTCTTGCGATGCTGCGTGTAAATCAGATAATCAATAGGAAGAATCAAAGTATGTGTCCTCTGCATCACCAGCTCCAGCGTGGCCACATACGGATCGTGGGTGGTAATGTTTGGGTCGAAGTACAGCCTCCTCCCCAGTTCGGCTAGGATGGGGTTCTCTGAGCTCCTTAAGGCGTCTGGTACAAAGCTTCCATAGTCGTACATAACGGGCCTGGAGAGAGAGAGAGAGAGAGAGAGAGAGAGAGAGAGAGAGAGAGAAAATCATCATGAATCATCATTGTCATTGCCATCATCATCACCATTACCACTCTAGACTTCTTCCTCACTCCGCAATAAGAAAAAATAAAAGGAACCGACTCGTTTTTTATTCTAACTTGGCCTAAAATTGTCATCTCGTCATCTTGAATGCTGAGCTGTAGCAATAAGTTAGCATTAGAAACTGATACTAGTTACGAAAATGTGCAATGTAGAGCCGTGACATTTTCTTTTTCTGCCACTGAGTTACGTGAAACATGCTGGAAAAGGACAACAATCTGGGCCAGGTTTAGGTGACATAAATATAGGTAACAGGTGTCCACAGTAAGGTATGGAACATGATGGAGTCGAGTAGCTCTTGAGATAAAGGAAAATTGTTGCATATTAAACACAAATTTTATTCTAGTTTACCATTTGCTCTGCAGGTGCACCTCTTGCCTTGATAATTTTTGTATCTGTTTGCTTTCCATTAAAAATGAAGCAAACAGTGATGTGGCAAAGTTCTAATTCTCTCTTTTCCTGAACGTCAATCCTCTAGATTCTCTCTGCTCTGGGGTCGGCTAGCCTGTCATTCTCAGACTAATACGTTTTGTACATATCCATTAATTCTACCGACTTTGAAAAATTCTTTGACTATCTTACTTTAAGATGGCAACACATTCTGTCAATTTCTTCTTTCTCTGGAATCTCCATTCTAGTTAATTTCAATGTTCACCAGCACCTTTGGCTCTCGTACAAATCAGCTGATCGCCGTGGTGAACAAACCTGTATCTTATCTATTCCTAATGACAAAGCAGCTTGTCCTCGCACAGCACCCTACCTGTATCCCTGGCCTCCTTTCCTTACAACTAATCCTTCTGCTTACTCAGTCAATCCTTCCTCTCTGTTTGCCTCCTCCGACCACAACCTTATCACCTTAATCTGTCCTATCGTTCCGATAAACCCTGTGGACCGTCCCAAGAAGAGGCAGGCTTGGCACTTTGGGGCTGCTGATTGGGAGCCCCTCAGGCGGTACCTCTATGATTTTCCCTAGAATGATTATTGCTTCCATGACTGAGAGCCATCTGAGTTTGCTTTGCACATTATGGAAGTTGTTCTCTCGGGCATGGAAGCAGACATTCTTTTCTTTTACCTTTTGACTACTGAAAAAAAAAGAAAAAGGTTTAATCACGCTTGTTCTAATGCTGTCCACAACAAGGAGAAGGCCTACAAAAAGTACCGGAGCTAACACACCCTGAATTTCTCCTCTATTACATCTCCGTCTGGAATTTTGCTAAGTCTGTTCTCCACTCTGCTAAGAATAATTTCACTCCTACAAAATGCTCTGAACTCTTTGACTCAGATTCTTTTCACTCCTTCAGCCACATTACCAAATACCTTCCCAGCAACTGTAATTCATCTTTCTT
Source organism: Coenobita brevimanus (assembly GCF_032717465.1). Classification (NCBI taxonomy): domain Eukaryota; kingdom Metazoa; phylum Arthropoda; class Malacostraca; order Decapoda; family Coenobitidae; genus Coenobita; species Coenobita brevimanus. Next base: position 20,864,999 of record NC_136997.1, on the reverse strand, counting down.
CCCTCCTCTTTTCCTCACTGGTGACTTTGTAGCTGTTTCTTCTACTGGAGAGCAGAATTCTGTGCTCAAACACACTCATCCAGTTCCGCCCTAGATGATTCTGTAACTGCTCCACCATCTCTTCCACCTCTGACTTCCTCATGACTAATACTGAAATTTCTTCAGTTGATATACTTTCTGTCCTCACTAGCCACAGTACTAACAAGGAGCATAAGCATGATGGGGTCCCTCCTGTTGTCCTCAAGAACTGTGCATCTCTGCTTACAATTTTCCTAGTTAAGCTCTTTCCCCTTCGTCTGCCAACTCGCACATTTCCTTCTTGCTGGAAGTTTCCTCTCATTCAGATTGTCCTGAAATTGGGTGACCATTTCCAATCTACTAATTATCGCCCCATTACTTTAACATCCTGTATTGAATCTATTATTAACAAAAACCTTCAAGCACCTTGCCTATCACAACCTTCTTTCTGATCATCTGTATGGGTTCCGCCAGGGACATTCCACTGGCGATCTTCTCACCTTCCATTCAGATTCCTGGTCATCCTCTTTTCGGGACTTTGTCGAAAGCTTTGCCATTGCAACTGACATCTTAAAAGATTTCGATCGAGTTTGGCATAAATCTTTAATTTCCGAACCACCCTCTTACGATTGCCATCTTTCTATGTGTGCCTGCATCTATAGCTTCCTCTCTGGTCGTTCTACACTTTTTGTAGTAGACGACCACCGATCTTCTCTTGGAGCTTTCAGTAGTGATGCTCCTTAGGAGTCTGTCTTATCTCTCCTCTTATTCATCAGTGACTAAGTTGTACATCTAACCCTATCCACTCATACACAGATGAATCCACCCTTCACCTTTCCATCTGCGAGGCTATGGCACACCTAATGTCTGTTTATATCTCTGACTGGGGTAAAAGTAATCTTATTAATGCATCAAAAACCAAGTTCTTACCACTCTCAATCCGTCAAAATCATCCGCAAGGGAATGTCTTAATTTTTAATTATATTCATCTCAGTGTTTCATCATCTTTGAGCATATGTGGGGCTTCATTCTCGGAATTTAGCTTCGAAAGATTATAATTATTACCTTTCTTGTAAAATCAACTTCTAAGAGATTAGCTATGCTAAGACGGCTTTATGCCTCCTTTACCCTTGTACAATTGTTAATTTTATACAGGGGTTTTATTCGTCTCTTTGTCAAGTACAGTTCTCATGAATGGGGAGGCTTTCCACATACACTTCTCAACAAAGTGGAGTCAAAGGTATTTCGTCTCATTAACTCTCTTCCTCTTACTGGCTTCCTTCAACCTCTGTCTGTCCTCTACACTGTTGCGTATTATTACTTTTCTATTTCTAATTTAATAGTCACTGATCTTCATAACTGTCTGTTTGCATCCCCTCTCCATCTTCATTTGGACGGACACGTAGCACCCGTCTAGTAGCAAACTCTCATCCTTTTTCTCTCCTGTTCTCTAATGCAAAACCTAACCTTTACTCCCAGTCCTTCATGTATGTAACAGGTCAACTCTGGAACTTGAATTACTCTCTCTGTATTTCATACTGCCTATGACCTCCAGTCTTCTAAGACCAATGTTCTCTATTGCTCCACTTGCTAACTAAATTATTATCACCATCATCATCACCACTATCACCGCCATCATCATCATCACCATCATCACCGCCATCATCATCGCCAACATCACCACCACCACCATCATCACCATCATCACCACTATCACCACAGCCATCATCACTATTATGACCACCATCACGACCACCATCATCACCATCATCACCACCATCACCACCACCATCATCACTATCATCGCCACCATCACCATCACCATCATCACCACCCTCACCACCACCAAGATCACCATCACCACCACTATCACCAACACCATCATCACCATCATCACCACTACCATCACCACCACCATCACCACCACCATCATCACCATCATTACCACCATCACCACCGTCACCACCACCATCACCACCATCATCACCACCATCATGTCCATCACCACCACCATCATCATCACCACCACCACCACCACCATCACCACATTACCACCACCACCACCACCATCACCACCACCATCATCATACTGTTTTTTCACTTCCATGCCATACCTGAGGGACCTGGTAACACCTCTTCCCAAGCAATTTATTCTGCCTATTATCATCTTGTATGTTATTGCTGTAAACTATGTCGACATTGAAGCTTTATAAATAATCATATAAGTCAGTGTTAAGATATAATACGCAAAATACAGGGTAGTCCATATGTAGCGCTCCTCTTACACCTCGCCGGGCCATTTCTCGTGTGCTGTGGGGGCGGCTCAGTCATCGCCATATCCATCCTCCATTATTTATTTCCAACCCCCACTGTCACGCCCACGCCAGCACACTGAGCCATCCCCGCAACACAATAATCAGATGAGTTACTTGTGCAGCGCTATTTCCGGACTACTCTCCATAAAATCCTCCAGCCAATATTTAGCAAACTGTGCGTGTTCAATTTTGCCAAATATTTTCGTTCTTTTCCATTTTATTTCACGTAGCTCAGTGGTGGAGTTTGACAGAACTTTGGCAATGCATCCTTTCATAGCACTTCTTCGTGATTAGCATTGTATCAAACTTAGACATATTATGCGAGTACACAGAGCTTGTAAAATGTCTTACATAAGGAAGAGAGAGAGAGACACACACACACACACACACACACACACACACACACACAGAAGCTTACAAATCAACTCACGTAAGATGGGATTCCGCCAGATCTTTCACGGTCTCAAGTTTGGCAGGGTAGACGGGCACTGTCAGAACGACTACGAGGTTGCTTGTATATCCAGCCGCTAAGATGTCTACCGCAATCCACCACACCACCAACCACACCCTTGCCCACCACACTGTTATCTCCTTATCCGGCATGGACTGTCCTATCAACCCAGACCCTATCTGCAAGAAGAGGGAGAAGAAAATAGCGGTGGTGGTGATAATAATAATAATAATAATAATAATAATAATAATAATGTTTGATTATAATTTGCCCTCTTGATTTTGAGGTATTCCAGTAAGACGCAGATGCACACATAGACACAGACTCAGGCGATTACATTATCGCCCCATTAGGGAGGCAATAATAATAATAGTAATAATAAAAATAATGAAAATAATAATAATAATAATAATAATAACAATAATACTAATACTAATACTAATACTGATACTAATAATAATAATGAGATGATCATGATGATGGTAATAATCATAATAAATAATAATAATAATAACAATAATAATAATAATAATAATAATAATGATAATCAATCCAACCATCCATCATCCATCATCTAATCCTAAGTCATCCCACAGAGGAGCGCAGGAACCAGGGCGTAGGCAAATTGGTCCTGACATTTAAGATGAGAGTGAGTATCTTCTTGAATTCACTCTCATAATAATAATGATAATAATAATCAAAATGTTACTGGCAGGACTTCGGGACATACATCAGCAAAGGGGCATCTCTCCATTTTGGCCTATGACAGCGCTGATGGCTCTCATCACCTATAGACAGTCATAGTATGTAAGAGCAAGCAAACCAGGTCATTGAAGGACATCATGGCCAAGCTTCCTGTGTAGTGCCATGGTAACAAGTTAACCTGGTTTAACCAAGATATCATTCATGGCTGGTTCCACCACCGCTACGACCCTTCCGTGCAGCAGCACCAAAAAAGTTGACGGCAGTGCTGCTGCTAGACAACACTGCAGCCCATCCTTCCTCTGCTAAACTCTGCAGAAAGGGTGGACGAATCAAGCCTTGATCCTGCCAGTAACATCATTAACCTTACCCAGACCAAGGACCATGGAGTTACAGAGAGTGCAGAGGCACTTCAGAAAGCTCTACTTGCACCAGTGCATCATTGTGACTGTGGATGGGATGGACCAGGAAGACTATGAAGACACCACAGGCAAGAAATCCCAGTACAATTTCAAGATATACAACATCAACGACGCCTCATCAAACTGGCAGAGGTGTGGAAGAGTGTCTCTTGCCAGAGCAAAGAATTGCTGGTGCAAACTCCTCAGAGCCCCCAAGACTCCAGCACCACTGCGTGAGTTTTAGAGGTTTAAGACACTGAGAATGGCAGAAATGTTAGTGGCTGCAGGGCAGAGTGATCTTACTGAGAAGAGCCTGCAAGAATGGTTTGGTGAGGAGGCTGTTGTGCCTAGCTACCATCATCAGACAGAAGGGGAGACTGTGGATGAACTACAAGACTGGACACTGGCAAAAGAGGAAGACGAAGAGAAGAAGGAGACGACATCTGAACCGTCTCTGGTTGCAGCCATTGATCCATCCTGGCCGTGAAGAAGAAGTCGGAGGGAATCTGGCTCAACATTATGAGGTCAGCTAAACAGGTTGGAGTTGATACAGCTGCAGCAGGCAAGGAAAATCCTGGATAAGATCTTCCAGTTTTTCAAGTCTGTACCAACTGCTGCCAAGAGGCTCTGCACAGTCAGAGACCTCCAATGTGCCCGTGGCAACAACATCCTTAGCCAGCCTCCACATAGCCTCAAGATCCAGCAGTACAGCCTTCTGGACCCTAACACCTCAGGATTCTCTATATCAGATGTGACACCAGAGCCACCAGAAAACATCTTTGCCAACAGTGACAATGAATACACTTAATTCAATCTGAAGCATACAAGAAGAACGGAAGTGTGAGCACTCTGCATCCATCTAAACAGGTGAAGGGCACAATGCATGAGTGTCCTACCCTCTTCATCCTAGCCTGGCCTGAAATTACCATCTTCCCATTATAACTGCTGAGTTGTGAAAACAGACTATTAATTTTGTACTAGTCATGAAATAGTACTATGTCAAGGGTGTGAAATTATGAGACAGGTTAGTTTAAAAGGGGTATAGTTTTCATTTTTAGCATTAGAATATACTGTTTTACTAATTTATATTCAAACTATACTTTAAATCCCACATAAGGGAGGACCATCGACAGTGCCGGTTCTAGACTGCTCCAATTGGAAGGGCAGCTAGACAATGATGGGGCACAAAGGCGTAGCTATGGGGAAGGGATTTCTCTTTTCCTCCACTTCTCCCTTTCTTCCTTCCTCCATCCCTCCATCTCTTCCTGTTCCTTCTCATCTCCCTTCCTCTGCCTCAGGTTTGTGGTATTTCAATAAGCTAAAATAACACATAAAAACAAATGAAGCATTTTAAGTGCTATTAGAAAACTGCTACACGTAACTTTGATAAAATACAAAATCCTGTACATTGTAGAAGGCAGATGTGCAAAACTCAGATGAAATTATTATGATAATGATATTTCTCCATGTCAAGTGGGGTTGGTGGAGGATTAGTGCCCCTCCCTGTAAAACAATTAACTCTAAGCCCTTGGCCACCCCGTTTGGGATACATGGCATCTGGCAATGAATGAATGAAAATATTTCTCCCTATCTTTCTGTGACTGATTCACTTGAAGATGAATATGAATTAACAGTCTCAACCATAGCAAGTATAAAGTGTTCACATTTTACATGCTATGAAAATGAAGACCTTATTTAGTTTTATTGTTTCAACAAAAATAAACAACTTCCATTATAGCAATATAACACTTAAGTTGATAATAAAGCACTGGCAAACAACAGCAAGGCAGATTACAAGCAGGGAAAACACACACACACACAAATTCTTGTTTTACTAATTTTACATATTAAGCACTAATATAGTAAACGTTAGGCATAACACAAAATTTCGTTTCCCATAAAATAAGGAAAATAACATTAAGGCAGAAATTCATGTAGCAGAACTTAAGATTCACTAACATTACATCATCAACCATCTGCATATTAGGAAATGCTGTCTTTCCCATATAATAAGGCAAACATCAAAGCAGATAACTGCCATAGAACTTAACCCTCCCCTTCCTGACCACTTTTCCACCACTGACTCCCCCCAGTCCCGACCATTTTTGGAAAAAAAAAAATTTGGCTCAAACATCCGCTTTTCGTGAGAAACATCGAAAAATCATAGAGAAATCACTCACCTGAGGTTCAAAATACTCAACACAGGTAGCAGTACCTCCTCACCTTACTGTGTTTTCTATCAGGCTGGCTCCAAAGAAAACGAGTTCTATGGGAGTGTAACCATTCCACACCACTCATAAACAGTAATTATTTATTTATTTGGTATGAATTTATATGTAGTACGAGAGAATATTGGTTTTCACACAGTAATATAGGCAATATAAGCATTGTTTCACTCATGAAACACATCTACATATCTGACCTTTTTTAGCAACATTACCTGATCATCATTTCTGACTGTTTCTTCCTCACATGCTATGTAAAGTTTGTTCTCCACATTGTCATCGATTGAGGAATCACTCTGGCCCTGAATTTCGTACCGTGGCATGACATGGCTTTACTGGCCAGGTCACTGGTAACAGGTGAATTGCTGAGACAATGGCGTGCAGGGGGGGGGAGGTCATGCTGGGTAAGACATTGTCCCTGCCTGGCATCTTGTAGAAGAAGGTGTCCTATGCATACTTACCAAAAATCACTCGCGAAAATTGAAAATTGTGCAAATTAGGGCCCTTGCAATTAATTCGCGTTTATGTACGTCAACGGGATTGGCAGTGACAAAACGTGTGGATGTTAATTCATGTTGACTGGACATTGCAGGTTAAGATGCTTAGCTTATAGCACCAACCATCTGCATTTTTTTTTTTCAAGGCGTCTTACAAATTCATCCATATTTAGACTTTAGTTATTGTTTTTTTTCATCGGCCAAGATCACCAAATTTTTCCTTCTGTCATGTAGCATTCCGCGTCGGAAAGGAGTCAGCACTCGTGACAGCGTGGAGAATGAGCTCTCACATGATGCTGATGACACTCCAATAACTAGGGCTGTGACATTCTTCTTATGCAGTTCAGGAAATGCTTGTTTGTACTTTTGCAAATATTTACATGTTGTAGATATGGAACCATCACTGCAGCTGCAAAAATTCTTAAGTAACATGGATTTTGCAAAATTTATTTCGTTTCTCAAACTCATACAATCAGATTTTTTTCTTATTGGCAAGTATTTGCAAAAGGCCAAGAGAGATGAAATCCAGAAATGAACTTGACTTAGGCAATAAGCAGGACACAGCTTTCATAATATCCAGGTTTTTCATAGAAAATCTGTTTTCCATTTTAGCTATTGCTCTGTTTAGGATGTTGAGAAGAGATCTCTTTAGAAATTGACAAGGAGTGATTGTGGGATTATCAGAATAATTATGCCCAACAATGGAGAGCACAATGCTTTCAGCTAGTTGCTTACTTATGGGTCTCTTTCTCTTTAAAGGAGGGTTACATATAGAAGTCTCAAAATCAGAAAACCAAGAATTATCTTCTCGCTGACCTTTCAGCGTTTGTAAGCTGGCATCAATAACTTCCCTAGCACTGTACTGAGCCTGCAGCAAAGAATTGGCTGGTTTTAGAGAACCAAGTACTCGAAGAAGAAACTGACCAGTTGCAAAAAAATATTCTGCTTCTTTAGCTGTACTCGAAGGCCTGATGCATCTGTACATACATTCATTGCTGCTTCTTTATCCTCAGAAAAGTCAGACAGAATGTTGAGTATAGCATCCTTATTTTCTACTATGCACTTTGCCACATCACAATGACTTGTCCAACGGAATTCTAGGAGTATTTTTAGCGATGTAGCATTATAATTTTGTTCTATATAATGCCGATGGAAGAAAGAATGTAGTGAGCTTGAAAGCTCAAAAAAGGACTTGGCACAAGGTTCTTGTTGTATAAAATGCACTATAGCTAGGTGAAGCTCATGATTAAAGGAATGAATATACGGAACCTCTCTGCCAAGCCTTTTTTGTAACAATGCTTGTACTCCACTGTTGACCCCACTCATGACTGCTGCACCATCATAGCATTGACTGATTATAATGTCAGTACTGTAACCTCCCTCTTGCAGATGGTTGAGTATTTGTGTGGCTATATACTCTGCATTTAACTGGCTTAAGTCAAGCAAACCAATCAAGTGTTCCTCAAGCAAAGAATTGCGAACAAACCGTATCATAATGGAAAGATTCTCCACATTACATTTGTCTCTTGTTCCATCACTCTTCATACAAAAACCTGATGTATCTGACTGTTCATACTTGTTTTTATCTTCCTGAAAAACTAAAGTAGCCATTGTATCGATTACCTCATTTTATATGCCCTCTGAAGTGTACTTGGCATTCTGGGGCACTGTCTTAGCTACTGTACCTCTGAAAGTTTTTTGTCCTTAGTCAAGGTACACTCAAAGAGATTCAAAAAAGACCCTGTGGAGATGTCTGTTTGTGTCTTCATTACTGTGAAACCTTTCGCTGCTTCCCCGTAAAGCAAGCTTATTGACAGATAAAAACTGTATTACTTCCCCTGTGCTACTCATATAGTAGCGATTGTTCTATGATTGGGTTGATCCTAATAGACATGCTACTGTTTCACCTGGTGATTGTCTGTTTCATCTCTACCCAGATGGCTGCAGCTTGCAAATGACAATGGCTTGAAGCATGTTTGTTGAATCCTTTTTCACGTTCTAGTGCAACTTTCCAATTTGAGAACCGTCACTTAGTAAGAATTACATCTCTGTCATTTGCCACACCATACTTGCGACAAGGGAAACAGAAGCATGCATCACGTATTACAGAGTATTATAGTCATGGTCTCAAATTGTGCCAGCTTGAATTGAACGTTTTTTGGGGGAAAGATTTTAGTACTGGCTGTGTTGGACGATCATTGAGGTCATCCTTTGCAACGCTAGAATACTCATCATATTTCCGAACTAATGAACTCGGAGAAGGACAAGCATTGTTTCACTACAATTGGTGCAACTTGTGGAAGGTGCCTCATAGCTAGAAGTGGCAGGCTTAGGTTTACGAGTCAAATTTTTTTCAATATAGGTAAAGTTACTGTACTGATAAGATGGCCAATCTAGTATAATACGAATGCAATAAGATATAACAACGTCAATTAGTTCGACCTCCTGCCTAGACCCCTGCTGAAAGCTCCCTCTGCACACAATAAGTCATATATTAATAGTTGCGGGCAGCAAGTAAACAACTTAGAGAGTTGCCAGACATAAATTTTTATCAGTTACCAACAGCAATTCTCTTGATAATTATTTAGAAACAAGACTTTTCATTAATCATTCTTAATTCAAATCAAGCATAAAAACTACTTTAGAATTATTTTTCTGTTCATTACAGTGTACTGTAGTTGTTGATAATAATGCATATTGAAACTACTGGGAGTTGTTGCCAACGTTCCACTCAGTGTTGCTAAGCGTACGATAATTATTGTACTGTTCGAACATTTACAAAGAGAACGACCAGAGTGGTCTGCAGCACATTTCAAACAGAAATAATTTGCATTTGGGGAGGCAATCGAAAAATTTGGTGGGGCATTGCCCCCCCGTGCCCCCCTCTAAAACCGGCTCTGGCCACCAGACAGATCGGAGTATCTGCTTTATTGGATTTCCACCCATTAATCTGTTATAGTGAGGGTCCACTCTCTCTCTCTCTCTCTCTCTCTCTCTCTCTCTCTCTCTCTCTCTCTACATATAATCCAAATCAAATCAAGAACACACACACACACACACACACACACACACACACACACACACACACACACACACACACACAAACTATCCATTTATCTTTCTGTCTGTCCATATGTCTATATACAGTATCTATCCATCTATCAATCAACACCAATATAATCACCTTGAGAGCAACGTTGACAGGATCATTGATAACACGTTGTTGATACAGAAGTAAGGCGAGAGACGAAGCCACCACAATGGTCGTAGCTGCCAGCAGTCCCCACATATGCAATGAAAAAGGGTACAGAACATTCCTCCAACGCGGCAGTGGCTGCGGGACGCGTATAAGGAAGGCGAAACTCGTGTCCCAGTGAGGATAGGTGAGATCGAAGTCGTGAAGCCGATCCCTATTTGGCTGAAGAACGTTAACGGTCATGTCCTTCCCGTGGTACATCACTTGGCCAAGCATGCCAGTGTAGGTGCCGTTTAATTTACGAGCGAACTCAATACTAGGGAGGGGAATCATGTTCACTCCAAACCCATACTTGTCTCCGATGATGTTCAAGGCGTCTACATTCCTCCCGACACAGCCACCCATTTTGCCGTAGTAAACGAAAGGAACATCGTAGCACAAGGCCGAAACCTGCAAAATCTTGCCCCCGAAATCCAGGAAGCGAGGTGGGAAAAGAGACTTGAGTGGGTTAAGTTTACTAGGATCCCCAACTTCCAATGGAGCTTTCGTAAGTGAGCATCCTTGACTGTTGCACTGTGTGGGTAGGCTGGTATAGGAATATATGTGTGTTTTTCCTGCTTGAACAACCGACTGCAGAAGTAGGATGAATTCTGAGCGTTGGACGACAGGTTGACTCAAGATAGAGGTCGTGTTGAGATATGGGTCCAGACAGAAAAGGACAATATAGCAGGGATTCCAGTCTTTGTTGCCTGCCAGGAGGAGGAGAAATGAAGTAGGATCACTGTTGAAGATGATGACAGCAGTGAGTCTTGATCCCCTGATGTGGTGCTGGGGACGTGGAGTATGGAGGAGTGAATGTTGGCTGGCGAGGTAGACGGGAGTGAGGGAGAGTCCCGCTGCTGACACCACCTGACTCATATCTAGCAGGCGATGGGTGTGGTTCTCGCTCACCACCAGGAGGTCCTGCCCACGCAAAGGACCCCCAACCAGCGATGACAGAGTGTTGGTTGGGAGAGTGTGGCTGTCTGGGGAAGAAAAAGAATGAATTATAGTTGGTTGGTTTTCATATGAGGGAACTGGGTCATTTCTGTTGCTTGAATACTAAGTCGTGACTGCATGAACTCGAGGACCCATTGCAGATAAGGTTGGCCTAAAACTCTCATCTCCTCATCTTGGTTGTTGATTTGTGACAGTTGATTAGCACTAGAGTACAATGCTAGTCACGAAGAATTTCAGTGAAAAGGACTTAAAGCCAGTGTACTGCCTCATTCTACCACTTAAGCTACCAATGGACGAAAATCTAGGCCAAGTTAAAAGAATTATATTCTTTTTACTCTAACTTGGCCAAAAATTAACAACTCTCCAGCTTGAATGCTGAGCTGTAGCGATAAATTAACACTAAAATATGATGCTAGTCATGAAGTGATATAAAAAGAATGTAGAGCCATACTATTGCCGCTTTCTGCCACTGAGCTACGTGAAATAAGCTACCAGTGGACGAAAATCTAGACCAAGTTAGAATGAATGAGTATATTTTCTTGTCTAGTAGGAGGAACTCTCTTAATCTCAATAAAATCATCTGGTAAGAGGATATTTAAACATGAATATACACTGTACGTTGATCTCACTATGCGGCAGGGGTTGTTTTTGTGACCTGAGGTTCATCTGAAAATTCGTCCCGGTGGACTGAAGGCTTAATTTGCTCCTCTTCCTCAGTCTACCCTCCTCCTTCCGATGAACAAGGAAGTAGTTGAAGGACGTTTGTTTAACATAGCAGTTGAGCAGCTTAGTTATATTAGTCCCATCACATGAAGGCGTCCCTTATGAAATGTGGACCTGGTGGACTGCAGGCTTAAACTGTCGTCCACAATCCTTCTTTCGGTGGATAGGGAAGTAGTTGAGGGAGTGAAGAGAGAAACCTGTACTTTACATAGGAAATATCATCCAATACTTTACCAATATGTCGGAATGCAAACCTGGTATGTTGCCTGGCTCTCACCTGAGAGATTGGTAATATTTTGTATAGCTGAGGGAGGTTTGAATAAAAAGGTAGTTGAGATACTCGGTTATATCGGTGCCACCACATGAAGGCGTCTCTTGCCAGCACCAAGGAAGTTACAAAAGAAAATACAACACTGGGGTGGGATACTCAAACATATTTACGACCCAGGCCCTGTCGTAACTGTGATGGGTTTTGACAGGAGGAACCGGAGACATGGAATCAATTCGTTCTTTGTCCTTCCACCCAAAAGAGACAACAGAAAACAGATAACATAACAGAAAACCGACACCAGATAACATAACAGACAACACATAACGGACAACAGATATAACAGTTTCCTTCAACTAACCAGGAATTGTTTTGGACGAAAGAACGCCAGCCAGGGAAAGATTCTAATGTCGTTAACCATCCTGCAAAAACTAATCCGAGATGCGACAGGGAATCCTCCATGAAATACCTTTAATCCCACCCCAGGACTGTATTCTAAGTGGCTTTGGTGATTCCATAACACCTTTTTATTAACGATTTGTTTTGTACATAGTACCTCAGTATCTTCTTGGTGGTAGTACTAGTAATAGTAGTAGTAGTAGCAGTAGTAGTAGTAGTAGTAGTAGTAGTAGTAGTTGTTGTTGTTGTTGTTGCCCTAGGTTCATCTAAAATGTGAGCCCAGCGGACTGCAGGCTTAAGTTGCCCTCCCGCAGTCCACCATCCTCCTCTGGGGGGATAGGGAGAGAGTTGAGGGAAGTTTGTATAACCGGGCAGCTCCACAGCCATATTATATCAGATCCACCACAGGAAGGCGTCCCTCTCCAGCACCTGTGTCGATGAGAAAAAATAGCACGAAAGAAAGTGTTAATTGTAACATTCAAACTAAATGGCTAAGGAAGAGGTGTTAAGAAGCCTCCTGCACTACTTAGAATACGTCTCACTGTCACAGGAAGAAGCTAAGACTTTCTGAAGGAGGCTGAAGTATCTGAAGCTCAAGAGGGAAGACTGAAGTTAGGAGGAGGAGAAATTATAATATCTTAGCCTGTACTTCGTTCATTTTAACTTGGCGGATATTTCGTCCTTTCTGCACTTATTTCCCGTAACTCACTGACAGACTAAGGCAAGAATACGGCTCTACATCCCTCCCATTGAACTTCTTCGTGACTAGCATCATAGTCTGGGGTCAGTCTCTCGTATCAGCTGAATATTCATGATGGAGAGATGGCCATTTTACACCTAGCTGAAGTGAACAGTGAATAACCGTAAAACTGCCCTCTCTCCATTCTCAGTACAGAGCAGTAACACGAGATTAACACTAGAATATGGTGCTAGTCACAAAGAAGTGCTTTAAAAGAGATGTTAAGCCACACTGTTGCCTTTTTCTACCCATGGGCTACGGGAAAAAAGCTGGTAAATGAAAATCTCCCCGAGATCGTTAACATATTGGGTCATTTTTACTCTTTATACTCCTATGTCGTGGTGCTGGAGAGGGATGCCTTCACGTGGTGGCACCGATATAACCAGGCGGCTCAATTGCCAGGTTATACATATGTCCCTCAACTGTTTCAGTGTTCCCCTACAGGCGGATGGTTGAATGCAGGAGGAAGGCGATTTCAGCCTGCACTCCACTGGGTTCACGTTTCAGATGAACCTAACGATCTAACTACTACTACTACTACTACTACTGCTGCTGCTGCTGCTGCTGCTGCTGCTGCTGTTGTTGTTGCTGCTGCTACTACTACTACTACTACTACTACTACTCCTACCACCACCACCACCCCCACCACCAACTCTCCACTACGACTACCATTGCTGCCGCGCTGCTGCGACTACAACTACTGATATTGGATCTGCTACTGCAACTGCTACTACCCCCTCTGTTACTATTGCTACTACTACCGCTACTACTAATACTACTATAACTACTACTACTACTACTACTACTACTACTATGTCAGTAGAGTCGAATTCTAAGTGACAGGAGGTTTTGTTGCACCTCTTCCATAGCGATTTATTTTTCATATGACACCTTACATTGTTTATATGTTCTTTATGCCATTTGGATTTTCATGTAGTTTGCGCCTGTAACATACAAAAGGATAAAGAAATGTAACAGAAGAAATCGCTAAGGAAGTGGTGTTACAAAACCTTAGCCAGACGATCATGTTTAGTTTCGAAAAATAATCCCTTGTATTGCAGACGTTCCATTATCTCTCTCTCTCTCTCTCTCTCTCTCTCTCTCTCTCTCTCTCTCTCTCTCTCTCTCTCTCTCTCTCTCTCTCTCTCTCTCTCTCTCTCACCGGATAACACTGGGAAGCTGCGCAGGGCTTCAGCAGAGGCGGCGAGGGAAGCGAAGAGAGAGAAGCAGAGGCAGTGTTGTGTGTATGAAGGCGCCATGGCGAGTGACTATACCTGCCCTGCCACACCACCACCACACCTTTACAAACACCAGCACCTTATAGCCGGCACCAGGGGGCTTGGCGCAGGCGTGTGGAGGGAGAAAGAGGAAGGGGGAGAGAGAGAAGGAGGAGAGGGAGAGGAGTAAGGGGGGTGAGGAGGAGAGGGAGGATGTGGAAGTGGGGAGAAGGGCAAATTCACGAACGAACACATATGGTTAATTTCGTGTTGTGTGATTTATTAATATTAGTTTATTGTTAGTATTGTTATTGATAGCAATAGTAGCAGTAGTAGTAGTAGTGGTAGCAGTATTTCAGGGTTTGAGGGACGATTGTAAATCCCGTATCTCCACCACCCAGCCATGGCAGTACCACCACGTGAAGGCGTCCCTCTCCACACAAGAGAAACTTAAATTCCATGATAAACAAGAATACCAGTATGCCAATTTGCCATTCTTATCAGGAGGATGTTTGTATAACCAGACAGGTGAGTCGCCTAGTTATATCGGTGCCACCACACGAAGGCGTCCCTCTCCAGCGCCAGTATAGTGGAAAACAATGAATTAAATAGCTGAACGATTACTGCTGACATTTTCTTCATTGTCTGGTGCAAATGTGATCTTGTTTTGGGACACGAGCCAAAACAACAGCCGCATCAACTCAAAGGCTGACGTTCGTATGCAAACAGCCAATTTTGTGAAGGGTTTATATGGAACACCTGCTGAGTATTTGATGGGGTGGGTTAGCCTGCATGCCACGTTATAGACTGCGTTCAACAGGGAGGTAGAGAAGCTGTTACCTTCACTTAAGCATCGGATGTGGTTAGCCTGCATGCCACGTTATAGAGTGCGTTCAGCAGCGAGGTGCAACAGTCACACCTTAACACTTATCATGGGTTCAAGCCCTTCAGTCCGAGAACGTATCACTGATTTTAATCCTGCTGCCACCAAGCGATTTTATAGACGTTACTACTACTACTACTGCAACAACCACCACCACTACTACTACTACTAGCCATGACTACTACTACTACTACTAATACTATCGCTGCTGGTGCTGCTGCTGCTACTACTACTACTACTACTACCGCCGTTGTTGTTGCTGCTGCTACTACTACTACTACTACTACTACTACTACTACTACCGCTGCTGCTGCTGCTACTGCTACTACTTCTTCTTCTTCTACTACTACTACTACTACTATTACTACTACTACTACTATTACTACTACTACTACTACTACTACTACTACTATTACTACTACTACTACTACTACTACTACTACTACTACTACTACAACGACTGTTCTAGCTAAACTCGCTTCACCTTAGCATGCCCAGATTTTCGTCCTTCTGCAGCTATTTTCACAGCCCAGTGGAAGAAAAAGACATTCCTACGGCTCAGCATCCATTACACAGCACTTACTCGTGACTAGCAGCATATTCTAGTACTAATCTCTTGTTATCACCCGCCTTTACCATGGCGGAACGATAATGTTTTTGCCCGTGTGTGTGTGTGTGTGTGTGTGTGTGTGTGTGTGTGAAATTTTAGTAAATAAGATAACTTGGTCAAATATTACCAGTTAGGAAGCATTGTCTCTCCGATCTATTTCTACATATCAAAAATCTAACTTTTCAAAAATTGGAATACAAGCCAAAAAAATATTACGATATTTGTAAAAAAAAAAAAAGAATTAATAGGGCTTTGTTGATCTTATTTTGTATAGATAGAGATTTTTTCATGCATGTCTCTTTATTTATTTATTTATTTATTCCTCTTCCTGGTTAGACCGTGCATGTTGGATTACGGCTCCTTTGTTCCGGCAGCCCTTAAAGCCTCCAAAAATCCAGTCTATTCCACTCTGGGCCACAGGATGGAGTTGGATCCTGTTAGATACCTCCCTGACACTTATGATTTCCTCCTGAGAAAGGTGTTGAAGGGCACCCACGGCCTCATCGTCTCCGTTGATTACCTCGTCTATACTCAACACAGAAAGGGTCTCACGCAGTCTACCTACATTATGGACGAATCGGTAAGTTTTATTTACTTTTCCTGCTTAGAAAGTATTGTATGTATGAAAGGAATATAGGACCGTATTCTCGTCGGTTAAGGAAGCTCCCTAACACCTCCTAAGCATTTTATTTAGCTGATTAGTTACTATCCTCTTCTGTGTCCTATAAATCATTCAGATATCAGCATACTCTGCATAAATAACTTACAAAAAGGATATTAACCAAACATACAAAAGGATTTTAACCAGACATACGAGTATCCAAAAATATATCACTAAAGGAAAGGGTGTTAGGGAACTCCCTTAACCGTTACAAAAGGTGAATTCGGTACAGTATCCATATCACGTTGAGTACACCGCTTCCCGTCCGATCAGCGAAGCTAAGCAACGTTGGGTCTGGTTAGTACTTGGATGGGTGACCACCTGGGAACACCAGATGTTGTTGGCATCCCTACGTGTCAAGTGGGGTTGGTGGAGGATTAGTGCCCCTCCCTGTAAAACAGTTAACTCTAAGCCCTTGGACACCCCGTTTGGGATACATGGCGTCTGGCAATGAATGAATGAAATAAAAGCGTATTTCAAAAACACGATATATAGACACTAAAACCTAAATCCTCGTCAGGTAAGAAAGCTCTCGAACACCTTTTTTCATAGCTATTTATTTTTGGATGACTGGTTAGCATTCTTTTGTGCGTTATTTATGCAGAGTACGGCGATGTTAGAAGGATTTATATAACACCGAATACGACAGCAAGGTGTAATAGGCAAACTAAATCGCTTAGGAAATGGTGTTAGGGAGCTAACCAGCGAAATACAAGATGATATTGAACAAGTAGTGCAGTTGATCTGAAATTTCCATTCCACATTTCGCCCGAAAAAATACAACACAGATCATGACCACTGAAAATTCCAAATGTTTCTCTCCCACGTTGATAAAACTGGATTCTTAAAATTGCTATTTATGACTTCTTTTACATAATTATAACCTGGTGTATGATTTTTTTTTATTAATTTGGTTTTCCTTCCTCTGCTCGTTTAGTAAGAAAAGAAAAAGAAAGTACTGTAATAAAATCACTTTCAAATGATAACGGATGATAACGGATTAATCATTTCGGAACATCATGAGTAATAGTGATCATTATGGAAATTATAGGCCTTATCCAGCGCTATAAACAATTTTTTTTTTTTTTTTATCGATTGTATATTAGATTAGGTTAGAAGATAGGGAGTATTTCGTATATTAAAATTTGTGAGTATATTTCGTGTACTTCTGAAGCGAGGATGTACATAGTGTATCAAATCGAGATAGTGTAATTCAAAAGACACATTTGTAATCACAGTATTTTGTTGTAATATTAAAGCCTTTTGTATAAAAATGGTGTAAGTATTGTAACTCTTGATCCTTTCCACAGCACTTCTTCGTGACCAGTACCGTGTCCATGTTATGTATGCAATTCTCGTATATATATATATTATATATATATATATATATATATATATATATATATATATATATATATATATATATATATATATATATATATATAGTATGACAGGGCAAACATTATTTTTCTGTCTATGCCTAGCCTTCGTTTATTTATTCATCCATCCATTCATCATCCAGTCCTATGCCTTCCCATAAGGAGCGTAGGAGCCCGGGACTAGGCAAGTTGGTACTAACATTTAAGATGAGAGTGATTAGCCTCACTCATCCGTGAGTGGCATTACTTGATCAATAAACCCAAATCACTACTTGGATGTAAACCTACACCGGCTTAATCCGATTGGTGCACCTTAATTACCTACTCAACCACCAGGCGCCATTATTTGGTTATATGGTTACCACCCAGCTAGTGTAAATGGTTTCGTGGTGTACAGAGAACCTTTTGGCTTGTCACTCAGTGTAGAGTTACCCATAGGCAGAATGAAGAGGAAAGAATGAAGGAAAAAAAGACAGAAGAGGGAACGTAAAGTCACCCGTAGGCAGAAGGAAGAGGAAAGAATGAAGGAAAAAAAGACAGAAGAGGGAGTGTAAAGTCACCCGTAGACAGAAGGAAGAGGAAAGAATGAAGGGAACAGAGACAGAAGAAGGAGGAGGGAAGAGAGGAAAGGGTAGATAACCAAAGTAGCACTACATCGAGTGAGTGGATGGTGAGCGCCCCTACCTACCACTATATTTATTTATTTATTTATTGATATGGCGAAACTAGGCAACTCCCAAAGCCTACACACTGCACATTGAATATATGAAATTCAATCAGCTGTAGATATGAGGTGGGAATGAGTCTCCTCAGTTACTAGATAAATCTGCCCTCAAAACTGACTACACATGGCATTAACTCATCTGTCTGTCTGTCTGTCTGTCTGTCTGTCTGTCTGTCTCTCTCTCTCTCTCTCTCTCTCTCTCTCTTTATATATATATATATATATATATATATATATATATATATATATATATATATATATATATATATATATATATATATATATATATATATATATATATATATATATACCATCACTCTCATAAAGAAATTGCCTAAGTCATTTTTCGGCGATTTCTTGATTTTTGCCTAAATCAATTCTCCATCACGTGGCGCACCTATTAGTATAGCTGCCTTTGTCAGGTCTAGGGTGTGAGTGGTCTAAAATGAGCCTCAAGTTTCTTCCTAAATCATTTAAAAGTTAAGAAAATGAGACAAGTTTTTTTTAATTTCCCGAAGTGTAGAGGTGGAGGAATGCATGCAGACAGTTCAGAGGAGCAGTGACCATTGAAGCAGCGACAGAAAAGAGATAAAGATGCAACAGTGCGGCGAAGAGACAGAAGTTGAAGGGAGTCAGTAAGAGGAGGAGAGTTAATGAAATGAAAAGCCTTTGACTCCACCTTATTGAGAAGATCTGTATGTGGGGAGCCTCCCCACACATGAGAGTTGTACTCCACACAGGGGAAGATAAAACCCCGGTATAGAGTCACCAGTTGAGCATGGGTAAAGAAAGAACGGAGTCGGCTTAGCACACCCATTCTCTTGGAAGCAGATTTTAAAAGAGTTGTAATATGATCTTTCCAAGATAAGTCCTGAGTAAATGAAACTTCAAGCATGTTCAAGGATGATGCAGGATTAAGCAGAATATTATCAAATGTTAGTGGGTGCACCTGTGGATGATTTTTTCGGGTTGATAGGTGTAAGAACTGGGTCTTTGAGGCATTAAAAACAAGATTATTTTTACCGCAATCAGAGATACGAGCCAAGTCAGGCATTAGGTGTGCCATAGCCTCATCCCTTGTTTGTTGAAGTATCTGCTGAGATGGGCGTTGCGGGAATCGAATGGAAAGGTGAAGGGTGGAGCCACCAGCGTATGAGTGGATAGGGTCAGATGTACAGCTCAGAAGGTCATTGATGAATAAAAGGAAGAGAGTTGGTGATAGGACAGAGCCTTGAAGAACACCACTGTTTATGGATCTAGGAGAAGAACGATGGCAGTCTACAACAGCGGTTATAGAACGACCAGAAAGGAAGCTGGAGATGAAGGTACAGATAGAAGGATAGAAACCGTAAAAGGGCAGCTTGGAAATTAACCTTGGGTGTCCTGTCGATGTATGAGTATGTTGCAACGTTTTGTCACAGCTAGACCCATTGACGTACCAGTAGGTCGCACAATTGCAAGGTTCATAATTGCACAATTTTCAAATCTCACGCTTGATTTCTGATAAGTAGGGTCGGGAGACCTTTCCCTACCTGCCACCATGTGGGGACACTCGGCGATCCTGCATGACCCGCACTCACCCTCACCTTGGTCACTCACCTGTTAGCAGTGACCCAGGTCAGACATGGCACACAGAGGTCTCTCAGAAGAGCAAATTCAAGCTGCCCTGGATGCTTTCACAGGCGACAGTGATTCTCCCCTCTATGACGAGGTTGCAGACAAGGATTATGTGCAACCAGAGGACGAAAGTAGCAGCAGTGATGAGGAGGTCCCGTCCCCGAGGAAGTGGCGCTACGTCACATATCATCCCACTAGAGAGGGCCAGCCTGCACCAAAACATCGTGCAATCAGCTCTCTGCAGCCCCTATGTGATGTGGAGCCTGAAACCGAGGACGAAGACTAGGACGAGGATGAGGACGGAGCCGAAGGAAGTGCTGCCACGTGGTAGGGCAGCGAGATCATCACTCATCACGGCCCCGAGCGGACAGCACGTTGTTCTATCAGGTATGGGTCTAGTGCTTTATTTGGAGAGGGCAGAAGTGGCGTGGAGGGAGTGGGGAGTGAAACTGAAAGTGTAGGGGTGGTAATTAAAAGGGAAAGTGGCGGGAGTGAGTCATCGTTCTCACGTGGTGGTGCAAGGGAGCGAAGCTTATCACGTGGGGCGGTGAGAGTGCGTGGTAAATCACGTGGTGTGGTAATGAAGCGGGGAGATGAGGAAGAGCCCCTCCCCAGCATGTCTTATGCTCCCCAATATTCCAGGACTTCCTCCCCACAGCCCCCTGATGTTCCCCAAGGCCGTAAGGATAAGGGAAAGGGGAAGGGTAAAGGCCGAGGGAAGAGGAGTGCGAGTGGGGAAACCCTTTGCACTCCTCCTCCCCAACTCCCTCACCAGCATCTCCTCCCCACCCCGACAAAGGCGACGATGGGGGCGAGGATAATGTGAGTTGGAATTGGGAAGATGGCAGTGATTTCTCTCCCATCATTCACCCCTTCAATGAGGAGGGGCGAGCTGGCTGCACGGCTCCTGGGATTCATCATGCCTCCACCAGGCTGGATTTTTTCCACTTATTCTTCGGTGAGGGTTTTGTGGAGCAGATTGTGGAACAAACCAATGGTTTTGCTAGCAGCCAGAGTTGTGAGAGTGAACGACTGGGCACAAGGAGCAGGCATTCGATCATTTATGATTACCCTGTCTCCTTGGCAGAGATGTTTGTATTTTTTGCCCTGGTACTTTTGATGGGTATTTTACATAAAAACAGAATTCCGTCATACTAGACTCTCTCATGCAGACACCGATATTTGGCAAGGTCTTGAGCCGTAATCGGTTTCAGGAAATTCTAAGCTGTCTCCACCTTTATGATGCTGATGATCCTTCCAATGCAAATGACACCAATAAGATGAGGCGAATTAGGTTGGTTTTTGATCACCTATGGCAAATATTCCGCCCCTCATTTTATCCCTAGAAAGACCTTGTCATAGACGAGAGTCTTATGTTGTGGAGAGGCAATATTTCTTTTCGCCAGTATATATCCAACAAAAGGCACCGTTTAGGTTCAAGATCTTTGTTATGTGTGACTGTAGGACTGGTTATGTGCAAGACGTAGTCTTGTACACCAGTGCACAAACAGACATAATAGAAGATCGGAGAATTGGATTGTCTGGAGCAGTGGTAAAGACAATGATTGAAGAGTATCTTCATCGTGGTCACGTCCTCTACCTGGATAACTGGTACACTAGCCCTCTTCTCACTCGTTATCTACACGTGCCTGACACTGGACTCTGTGGTACCGTCAAGGTGAACCTGCATCACGTGGTCAAGGTGGGGCAGAAACTAGACAAAAATGAAGTGGTCTTCTTCAAGGCTAACAACATCCTAGCTACAGTGTGGAACCACAACAGAGAAGTCTGCCTCTTGTCCGTCCACGGTTCACCACCCATTGATGCAGTGTACAGAGTCCGTGGATTACCACAGCGAGAGGAGGCGCTGCATCTGGAAACCTGAGTGTGTGCTGGATTATAACATCAACATGCGCCTGGTGGACCAGTCTGACTCCATAATATCCACTGTGGAGTGTGCCAGGACCACGATGAAGTGGTACAAGAAGCTCTTCTTTCACCTGCTTGATATAACTGCCCTCAATTGCCACCACCTGCACGCCATGACAACAGGAGTGCAGGAAACCTTTGAAGGGTTTGTGAGGGAGCTTGACCGTGAGATCATAGCCCGGTATGCAGTCGAGAGGACCCAACAATGCACACACACTGCCCCTAACACCCAAACTCCCATGAGAATTTCCGCCCTCCATTTTGCCACTCCAATACGTCCCCAGCCAAATAGACCTAGGCCCCAATGCAGGTGTCATGTGTGTGGTAATTCCTATGTGAGCCCCACCACTCACAGAAAAGACACCCGCTACGAGTGCGCTGAGTGTAACGTGGGTCTCTGCATTCACCCTTGTTTCAGGGAATATTACACCTTGATGCACTACTAATATGGTGTGAATGTGATACAATGCTCATACTCAGGAAAAAATGTGACATACAGACGCTCAGTGTAACTATAAAGGCCCGTAAATATGTAAATAGTAGTATAAACTGGAAACAGGTGTAATGTAAGTGGAAAATTATTATGTAAGTGCATAAATATATTCTAAGTCGAAACATTCCTAGCAAGTGTATAAAGATGCAATATTCTGACGCTCAGTGTAATAAGGCCCATAAATATGTAAATAATAGTATAAAGTGGAAACGGGTATAATGTAAATGGGGAAGTATATTGGAAGTAAAGAAATGAAATATAAGTTGAAACACGAGTGGTAGCAGGTGTGCTTGCTACGTGAATATGCGCTCGCATTTAGCTAAATGGAAGGAGGTAAAGAAAGTAAGGCAGTGTGAAAGGGGAAATAGTAGGGGAGTGAAAGATAGGAATAATAGATTGTTGGTGGAGAAGAGAGAGAAATTGAGGAGATGGAAGGAGCACTTTGAGGATTTGTTGAATGTAGAGAGTGAGAGCAGTGTGAGTATAAGTGGTTGGGGAATGGCTGGGAGAAGAAGAGATGAGAGGAGGGAGGAAGAGATCAGTAGGTCAGAAGTAGTGGAAGCGATGAAGAAGATTAAGCTGGGAAAGGCCCCAGGAATTGATGGAGTGTGTGGTGAAATGCTTAGGTATGGGGGTGAGATTGTTGTGGAGTGGATATGGAAGTTGTGTAGATTGGCTTGGGAAGAGGGAAGGGTTCCAGAGGACTGGAAATCAGGTATAATTGTTCCTCTGTACAAAGGAAAAGGGGAGAGAGAAGTATGTGGTAACCATAGAGGTATTTGCCTTCTTAGTGTGACTGGTAAAATATATGGTAGAATACTCATTGATAGGGTTAGGCATATGACAGAGGAGCTAGTTGGAGAAGAACAAGGGGGATTTAGGAAGGGAAAAGGGTGTGTAGATCAGATATTTGTTCTAAGATGTTTAGTGGAAAAGTATCTAGAGAAGGGAAGGAAAGTGTACGCTGCCTTCATGGACTTGGAGAAAGCTTATGACAGAATAGATAGGAAAGGTATGTGGAAGGTATTAAGAATATATGGAGTGGAGGGGAAATTGTTGAGTGCTGTGAAGAGTATGTACGAGGGAGCTAGGGCTACGGTGCGAGTGGATGGTGAGCTGAGTGAGTTCTTTGATCTCAATGTGGGACTGAAACAGGGGTGTGTAATGTCTCCATGGCTGTTTAATATATATATGGATGGGGTCGTAAAGGAGGTACAAGGTAGGGCAGTGGATGTGGGGGTGGCCCTAATGAATGAGGGTGAGATTTGGAAGCTTCCGGTGTTGCTGTTTGCTGATGATACAGTATTGTTGAGTGAAGATGAATGGGAGTTGCAAGGTTTGGTGAATGAATTTGGGACAGTGTGTAGGAGGAGGAAGCTGAAAGTTAATGTAAACAAAAGTAAAGTTATGGTGTTTGAGAGGAATGAAGTCACAGAGTGTGCAGTGAGGTTGGATGGTGAGGATATGGAGAATGTGAGTGCATTCAAGTACTTGGGTAGTGTGATGAGTAAGGATGGAACTTTGGGGGATGAAGTACGTGAAAGGGTACAGCAGGGAAGGAAGGCTGTTGGCACACTGAAAGCAGTGATGAGAAATAGGGAGGTGAGTATGGAAGTTAAGAAGTCACTGCATGATGGTATTGTGATCCCTACCCTGACGTATGGAAGCGAGGCGTGGACCTTGCAAGAGGGGAACAAGTCAAGAGTGAGAGCAGTGGAAATGAGTTACTTGAGAGGAGCATGTGGAGTGACATGGAGGGACAGGTTGACGAATGAAGAAGTGAAGGAACGTTGTGGGGTAGATGTGGATGTGGTTGAAAAGATTAGGAGAAATACACTGAGGTGGTTTGGACATGTGGAGAGGATGGAGAATGAAAGACTGACTAAGAGGGTGTATGTAGGTGAGGTGGAGGGAGGGAGAGGGAGGGGTAGACCGAGGATGAGGTGGAGGGATGGAGTTGAGAGGTATGTGAGGGAGGGGGTGAGTTGGGGGAGGGGAGTCAAATGGTGGGTGACAGAGTGACTTGGAGGCGTTTTGTCTGCGGCCACCCTTTGCGGGATTAGGGCGTCGGGCTATAGATATAGATAGATAGATTTAGCTAAATATCTTCGTAAGGAATGAAAATAGGTGAAAACATTTACATTGGTTGACAAATGGTATAATGTCATGGAAACAATAATATGAAAGTAAAAAAAAAAACGTAATGTATGTTGAGAGAAGAGTCATAGCGAGTGCGCTGAGTAGGCAAATATGTGCAATAATTGTGCTAAATATCATTGCAATGAATGTAAACAGCTGAAAACATTTACATAAAGTCAAAAATGGTAAAATGTCATTGAAACAGTATTATGCAAGTAGAAATAATGATATGTTTCCTGAAACAAGAAACTTAGCAACTAGCATGTAACCAATGTGACCAAAATTGCTATGCTCGCGCAATGGAACAATGCTTATTTTTCCTATATATCTCATTGAAAACCATTATATTTTTGTTGTGATTCTTCATTAGTTCCAGATCAATAAATGTAGACGGGTTCTTTGTTGTTTCTCCCAATATTACCCACCATAGAGAACGTGAGAGTCTGACACGACATCAGATCAATAAATGCAGACGTGTTCTTTGTTGTTTCTCCCAAAATTACCTACCATACTGTAGAAAACGTGAGAGTCTGACATGTCAGTGACAGAATACGATACCTGACGCGGGGAGGCTCACCTGTTCTGACCACTTATGGACCCCAGTAAGCCTTTTCTTGGTGATTTTCCTTTATTTAACCAAAAAAAAAAAAAATCCAAAATAGCTCAGGATTGGGGGGTATCGGAGGGGAGAAATCGGTCGGGACGTGACGGGTTAAAGATTTATGCCAGACTCGATCGAAAGCCTTTGAGATGTCAAGTGCAATGGAAAAGTTTTTGACAAAGTCCCTAAAGGAGGATGACCAGGAGTCTGAAATGTAGATGAGAAAATTGCCAGTGGAGCGTCCCTGGCAGAATCCATACTGACGATCAGAAAGAAGGTTGTGATAGGAAAGATGCTTTAAAATTTTTCTATTAAGAATTGACTCGATAACTTTTGAGATACAGGATGTTAAAGCAATTGGATGATAGTTAGAGGGTTGAGAATGGTCACCCTTCTTTGGGACTGGCTGAATGAGAGCAAACTTCCAGCAAGAAGGAAAGGTACAAGTTGAAAGACAAAGACAAACGACTTTGCCTAGGCAGGGTGTGAGCACAGAAGCACAGTTCTTGAGAACAACAGGAGGGCCTCCATCAGGCCCATATGCCTTGTTAGTACTAAGGCATGTGACGGCAGAAAATACATCAGCTGAAGAAATTTTACTGTCAGCCATGAGGAAGTCAGAGGCGGGAAGTGATGAAGGAAAAGCACTGGAATCGTCTAAGGTGGAACTGGAGGAGAAAGTCTGTGCAAAGAGATCTGCTTTATTAGTAGAAGAAATAGCTACACAGCCATCAGAGTTGAAAAGAGGAGGGAAGGATGATGAGGTAAAGTTGTTAGAAAAGTTTTTGGCAAGGTGCCAGGAGCAGGAAGAATTCGAGTTGGAGAGTTGAGAGCATTTAGTACAGATGAAATTATTTTTAGCAGAGCAAAGAACAGACTTAGCATGATTCTGGGCAGAAACGTATAAAAGATGTGATTTAGGGGTGGGTTGGCTCCGGTACATTTTATAGGTCCTCTCCTTGTTGCGGACAGCTTTAGAACAAGTGTGATTAAACCAAGGCTTTCTTGCATTACTCAAAGGATATGGGAAAGGAATGTATGCCTCCATGCCTGAGAGAATAACCTCCGTAATGCGCAAGACACACTCTGATGGCTCCCTGCCATGAAATCAATAATCATTCCATGGAAAATCAAAGAAGTACTGCTTAAGGGCCTTCCAATCCGCAGCTCCAAAGTGCCACAGACGACGTTTCTTTGGAGGGTCCACAGGCCGTACTGGAGCGATAGGACAGGTTAAGGTGATTAGGTTGTGATCGGAGGAGCCCAACGGAGAGAAAAGATTAACAGTGTAAGCAGAAGGATTAGTTGTTAGGAAGAGGTCAAGTATGTTGGAGCTCTCCCTAGGGCTGTCAGGGGTATGGGTAGGGTGCTGTACAAGCTGCTCTAGGTGATTAAGGATAGAAAAGGTGTAGGCTTGTTCACCAGGTGGATCAGTGAAAGGAGAGAAGAGCCAAAGGTGGTGATGAACATTGAATCTCTTAGAATGGAGATTTCAGAGAAAGGAGAAATGGATAGAATGTGTTCCAACGTAGAAGTAAGATAGTCGAAGAATTTTTGATAGTCAATAGAATTATGGGATCAGTAAACAGTACAGATATATTTAATCAGAGAATGAAAGGTAAGCCGAAGCCAGAGTGCAAAGAATTCAGAAGAATCGAGTTCAGGAATATGAGAGCAAGATGAGCCGTTGGGTATATATACACAACAGCCACCTCTGGCTTTCAAATGAGTATAGAGAAAATAGGAGAATACAGAAAAGGGTTTGCTATCAGTTGCCTCAGACAGTTGAGTCTCAGTTAGGAAAAGAAAGTAAGGTTAAGAGAAGCAGAGGTGGTGCTCAACAGAGCGAAAGTTGGAGGAAAGGCCACGAATATTGCAGAAATGAAGAAGTGAGTCAGACAGTGGTTCCAGGCAGTTAGGGTCATCACCGGGAGCGGGGCGGAAGGTGGGTGCATTTCTTGTCCCCCCATGGGGACTCCGAGGCTAGGTATGTTGAAGCCATCATTACAATATTTTTTTGAATTTTGGAAAAGGAAGTGTAGTGTGTATCGTGCATGTAGTCTGGTGTTGATAGTTAGAGAAACTTGTATTGGAGAGCATGCTGGCCTACTCTCCTTACTACTGAGACAGTGAAAAAGTTCAGCAAAAGGGAATGGTCGGTAACAAGTCCCGAGAGCTGATGAAACGGGAGCTCCAGCTCTCTCTGTCATCAGCTTTCCATCTACCTTGGGAATATATATATATATATATATATATATATATATATATATATACACCCCCTGGGAGTATGGGGGTTTTTCAAGAATACTCCCCCAGTATCCCTGCTTGTCGTAAAAGGCGACTAAAAGGGTTGGCGGAGGGTTAGTGCCCCTCCCCGGAAAACAACTAACTAAAAAAACAAACAATAAACCTCGGACAAGGACTGACCAAACGATGACGACCAAGGACCGGACAAAGGACATGGTTATCGGAACGTGGAATTTAAGAGGAGCGAATGATGAGGTGAAAGAGAGAGAGATTGTCCAGGTGCTTGAGGGTGCGAAAGTGGATGTATGTGGAATAACTGAAACAAAATGGAGAGGAGAAAGTGTGAGAGAATGGGAGTATGGATGGGGTATATGTGCAGGAGTAGGTGCGAATGACAGGGCAAAGGAAGGAGTATGTATAGTTGTGAGTAAAAGATGGAAGAAGAGCATAAGACAGTATGGATCAGTTGGGTCAAGGATTGTGTAGGTAAAGTTTTGGAATACAAATGTGGGCGATTGTATGTGTGTATGCGCCAACGCAAGATCGTGCTAGAAGAGTGAGAGAAGAGTTCTGGACAAATGTAGAAGTGTGCATGGAAAAGTTTGGAAGGAATGAGAGAGTGTTTTTGATTGGTGATATGAATGGTAAAGTTGGGAATGTGAAGGTGGATGGAATAGTTGGTGAGTGGGGTGTGCCTGCTGAGATAGATGAGAATGGGAGTGCGTTAGTGGACATTTGTGCTGGGAGGGGGATTGGTGATAGCCAACACCCTCTTCAGGCATAAAATGATCCACAGGTATACATGGCGAGTGATGAGAAGGGTGGGTGGTGAACTGAATGAAAGGAAGGCAATGATTGATTATGTGTGTATGGATGAAAGGATGCGAAGATGTGTAATGGATGCAAGAGTTTATAGAGGTTGGGAGAGTGGACTTTCTGACCACTACTTGGTGGTGGCCAGAATTAGAATTCAAGTAAGATGGAGAAATAGAAGAAGGGAAAGACGAGAGGAAGGAGTAGTTGCAAGGAGAGTGGAAAGGTTACAAGAGGATGAGAAAGAGGCAGAGTATAAGAGAGAAGTGGAGGAACGATTGGGCAAATATGAATTGGAGCAGATGGGAGACGTGGAACGTGTGTGTAGGATATTTACAGAAGAAATATGTGCAGCATGTGATGTGGTGTGTGGAAGGAAGAGAAGACGGAGGGGGGTGCAAGGAACAGCGTGGTGGACTGAAGACGTGAAACAGGTTGTGGCACAAAAGAAGAAAGCATACAATGAATGGATGAGAAATAGGGGCGTGGAAGAAGTTGAGAGGCGGAAGAGAGAGTTATATGTAGAAAAAAAGAGAGAGATGAAAAGATTAGTAAGAGTAAGAAAAGAGTGGATGAGGAATTTGGAAGGAATTTGAGTGTAAAGTGGAGGGACTGTAAGAAAATGTTCTGGAAAGAGGTGAGGAGGGTAAGACAGAGTGGACGTGATGTTAGCAGGGGAGTGAAAGATAAAAATGGTAGATTACTAGTGGAGAAGGGAGAAAAAGTGAGCATATGGAGAGAACACTTTAAGGAATTGTTGAACATAGAGGATGGAAGTAATGCGAGTATAAGTGGCTGGGGAATGGCTGGGAGAAGGAGGGAGGTGAGAAGACAGGAAGAAATCAGTAGGATAAAAGTTGTGGAAGCAATGAAGAAAGTTAAATCAGGGAAAGCCCCAGGAATTGATGGAGTGTGTGGTGAAATGCTGAAGCATGGGGGAGAGATAGTAGTAGAATGGATGTGGAAGATGTGCAGATTGGCCTGGGAGGAAGGTAGAGTCCCGGAGGATTGGAAGTCAGGTATAATTATTCCCTCGAGCAAAGGAAAAGGGGAAAAAGAAGTGTGTGGTAATCATAGCGGCATTTGTCTTCTTAGTATAGTAGGAAAAGTGTATGGTAGGATACTTATTGACAGAGTTAGAGAAAAAACAGAGAAATTATTGGAGAAGAACAGGGAGGCTTTAGGAAGGGAAGAGGTTGTGTAGATCAGATATTCATTCTTAGATCTTTAGTGGAAAAGTTTCTAGAGAAGGGAAAGAAGTTGTATGAGGCTTTTATGGATTTGGAGAAAGCATATGACAGGGTGGATAGACAAGGATTGTGGAAAGTGTTAAGAATATATGGAATAGATGGGAAGTTGTTGAATGCTGTGAAGAGTATGTATGATGGTGCGAAGGCTGCAGTGCGTGTGGATGGTGAACTAAGTGAATTTTTCTCTTTGAAAGTTGGGTTGAAACAGGGATGTGTCATGTCTCCATGGTTGTTCAATCTGTACATGGATGGGGTAATAAAAGAGGTACAAAGTTGGGTAGTGGATGTTGAAGTGGCCCTGGTGAGAGAGGATAGTGTTTGGAAACTCCCTGTACTGTTGTTTGCAGATGATACTGTATTGTTGAGTGAAGACGAAGGGGAGCTGCAAGGCTTGGTGGATGAGTTTGGGAGAGTGTGTAAGAAACGGAATCTAAAGGTGAATTTGGGAAAAGTAAAGTGATGGTTTTTGAGAGAGGTGAAGTCAGCGAATGTACAGCGAGGTTGAATGGTGAGGAATTGGAAAATGTGAGTGCGTTTAAGTACTTGGGGAGTGTGATGAGTAAGGATGGAGATTTGGAGATTGAAGTGCTTGAAAGGGTACAGCAGGAAAGAAAGGTTGCTGGTTCTTTGAAAACAGTGATAAGAAACAGGGAAGTGAGCATGGAAGTGAAAAAGTTACTACATGACAGTGTT
This sequence comes from Coenobita brevimanus, assembly GCF_032717465.1. Lineage (NCBI taxonomy): Eukaryota > Metazoa > Arthropoda > Malacostraca > Decapoda > Coenobitidae > Coenobita > Coenobita brevimanus. Next base: position 20,834,810 of record NC_136997.1, on the reverse strand, counting down.
GTGATACCAGCTCTAAAGTACGGAAGTGAAGCTTGGATGTTGTTGGAAGGACACAAGTCAAGAGTGAGAGCAGTGGAAATGAGTTATTTAAAAGGAGCCTGTGGAGTCACATGGAGGGACACGCTGACGAATGAGGATATAAAGGAGCGTTGTGGTGTGGCTGCGGATGTGATAGGAAGCATTATGAGGAACACACTGAGGTGGTTTGGGCATGTGTAGAGGATGGAGGGTGAAAGACTGACGAAGAGAGTGTGTGTGAGTGAGGTGGAGGGGGGAAGAGGGAGGGGGAGGCCGAGGATGAGATGGAGGAATGGGGTGGAGAGGTATATAAGAGAGGGGGGCGTGAGTTGGGAGCAGGGCAGTGAAATGGCGGGGGACAGGGTGACTTGGAGGCGATTTGTTTGTGGCCACCCGAAACGGGAATGAGGCATCTGGCAATAGATAGATAGATAGATTTCGAGATGCCTGGAAACACTGCGTTTGAAAGACTGGAGATCATAGGCAGCAGGAAATACAGACAGAGGGAGACAGTTCCAGAGTTGACCTGTTGCATAAATAAAGGACTGGGAGTAACGGTTAACTCTTGCATTAGAGAGTTGGACAGAAAAGGGATGAGAGTTTGCTGCTACACGGGTGCTACGCGCCCGTCGTAGAGGTGGAGGAATGCATGCAGACAGTTCAGAGGAGCAGTGACCATTAAAGTAGTGATAAAAAAGAGATAAAGATGCAACAGTGCGGCAAAGAGACAGAGGTTGAAAGGAGTCAGTAAGAGGAGGAGAGTTAATGAGACAAAAAGCCTTTGACTCCACCCTATTGAGAAGAGCTGTATGTAGGGAGCCTCCCCACACATGAGAGTTGTACTACACACAGGGGCGGATAAAACCCCTGCAGGAGTAAAGAAAGAATGGAGTCGGCTTAGCACACCCAATCTCTTGGAAGCAGATTTTACAAGAGTTGTAATATGATCTTTCCAAGGTAAGTCCCGAGTAAATGAAAACCCAAGTATGTTCAAGGATGATGCAGGATTAAGCTGAATATTATTAAACATTAGTGGGTATACCTGTGGAAGATTTGGACAGGTTGATAGGTGTAAGAACTGAGTCTTAGATGCATTAAAAACAACAAGATTATTTATACCCCAGTCAGAGATACGAGCCAAGTCAGACATTAGGTGTGCCATGGTCTTATCCCTTGTTTGTTGAAGTAACTGCTGAGATGTGCGTTGCGGGAACCGAATGGAAAGGTGAAGGGTGGAGTCATCAGCGTGTGAGTGGATAGGGTTAGATGTACAGCTTAAAAGGTCATTGATGAATAAATGGAAGAGAGTTGGTGACAGGACAGAGCCCTGAGGAACACCACTGTTGATAGATGTAGGAGAAGAACGATGGCCGTCTACAACAGCGGCTATAGAACGACCAGAAAGGAAGCTGGAGATGAAGGCACAGATAGAAGGATAGAAACTGTAAGAGGGTAGTTTCGATATTAAAGATTTATGCCAGACTCGATCGAAAGCCTTTGAGATGTCAAGTGCAATGGCAAAGCTTTCGCCAAAGTCCTGAAAGGAGGATGACCAGGAGTCTGAAAGGTAGGTGAGAAGATCGCCAGTGGAGCATCCCTGACGGAACCCGTACTGACGATCAGAAAGAAGGTTGTGATAGGAAAGATGCCTTAAAATTTTTCTATTGAGAATTGACTCGAAAATTTTTGATATACAGGATGTTAACCTGCCGCGTCCTGGACGCGTGAATTCACATCCTCACATGATGTGCACTCATATCCCAGAGACGTGAATTAACGCGGCGACACTGCAAGGTCCCTACTTTGCAGAATTTTCAATTTTCGCGAGTGATTTCGTGAGTTATTTTTGGCACGTATACATGGGACACCTTCCTCTATTCCTCTACAAGATGGCAAGCAGGGAAAATGCCTTTCACCGCATACCCTCTCCCCCCACCCTGCACGCCATTGTCTCGGCAATTCACCTGTTACCAGTGACCTGGCCAATAAAGACATTCAGGGCCAGAGTGATTCCCCAATCGATGACAATGTGGAGGACAAAGTTTACATAGCATTAGGGGAAGAAACAGTCAGAAATGATGATCAGGTAATGTGGGAAAAAAAGGTCATGAATCGTGATGAGTTATTGAGTGAAACAATGCTTATAATGCCTATATTACTGTTTGAAAACCAATATACTCTTGTACTACATATAAATTCGTACCAAGTAAATAAATAAATACTGTTTATGAGTGGATAAAATAGTTACCCTCCCATAGAACTCGTTTTCTTTGGTGCCAGCCTGTTTGAAAACCCAGTCAGGTAAAGAGGTACTCGTACCTAGATCGAGTATTTTAAACCTCAGGTGAGCGATTTCTCTATGAATTTTCGAAGTGTCTCACCAAAAACGGATGTTTGAGCCAAAAAAAAAAAGGTCCAAAAATGACGGGACTGGGGCGTACCACTGCCCACAAAACGTCGGGATGGGGCGGGTTAAAGCAACTGGACGATAGTTGGAGGGTTGGAAGTGGTTACCCTTCTTTGGGACTGGCTGAATGAGAGCAAACTTCCAGCAAGAAGGAAAGGTACAAGTTGACAGACAAAGGCGAAAGAGTTTGCCTAGGCAAGGTGTAAGCAAAGAAGCACAGTTCTTGAGAACAACAGGAGGGACTCCATCAGGCCGATATGCCTTGTTAGTATTGAGGCCAGTGATGGCAGAAAATACATCAGCTGAAGAAATTTTAATGTCAGCCATGAGGAAGTCAGAGGCGGGAAGTGATGGAGGAACAGCACCAGAATCGTCTAGGGTGGAATTGGAGGAGAAAGTCTGTGCGAAGAGATCTGCTTTATCAGTAGAAGAAATAGCTACAGAACCATCAGAGTAGAAAAGAGGAGGGAAGGATGATGAGGTAAAGTTGTTAGAAAGGTTTTTGGCAAGGTGCCAGGAGGAGTGGGAAGAATATATATATATCCCATTGGCGCCCAGAGTCCTCAATATGGAACGGAAGTCCCATAAATCTAATAAAGAAGTGAACACCGGGGTAGGGACCTATGAGGTTGACGAGTATGAGCCGGCAGGTACAGGGTGGTATGCCTAGCATCCTTCCAGCAAAATCCCTCGCACAGGAAATCTGAGAGCCAATGGGACACACACACACACACACACGCACACACACACATACACACACACACACACACATACCAATCTATCTATCTATCTATCTATATCTATATATATATATATATATATATACCAAAATGTCCCATCATTGGCATAGTGCCCTGGCATAACAATGAAAGGAAGTCAGAGTGAAGGACTATTTTTATTTATTTATTTTTTTATTTAGGTTCTTTATTTACATTTCAGTACAAGCCCCAACACTCTGGGGAACACAGTCCCTGAAGGCCAAGCAGGGAGGACTGCCTAAGGAAAACAAAATCGGCATCACAGGGTATCTAAGGTACAGAAAGAATTATTATTGCAAGCGAAAAGGACTAAATGTCCATTTTTTCTAAAGGTACTCGTGTACATTTTTCGTTTTCTTCCTTTCAACCATCACAGAAAACGGTTAAATGGGTAACTAATCAAACTGCAAACTACTGTGGCATTTCTTTGACGTATTTTTCTGTACAGTATCCGTGCAAGCCTTGTCACACCCTTCCCTGCTGACCCTCTGCCCCTTCTGTGGACGTGTACAACTCCTGCTAGTCATTTATACGCCCTTCTGGCACTTGCTGACCGTCCATCTATCCTTTCTTTCTCCTTTCCTGAAATACCAGCCCGTCTTCCATCCATTCCCTTTCCTACCCTACACATCCTTTCCATGTTTATACTGTCCTCTGTAATGGCCGGGAAGGGGCTGTTTATCTTGCTTATAATTATTTTGTTTCTCCCATATTCTCTTAAGGAAAAGGTGTTAGGGAGCTTCCTGAACCGACGAAAAGACCGCCTATACTCCAATACGGTGCTCTCTCTCTCTCTTTCTTTCTCTCTCTCTCTCTCTCTCTCTCTCTCTCTCTCTCTCTCTCTCCGACGAGAATGTCGCCCATACTCTGCTCTCTGTCTCTCTCTCTCTCTCTCTCTCCCATGAGAATCCTGGCCATACTCCCATACAGTGCCCTCTCTCTCTCTCTCTCTCTCTCTCTCTCTCCCTCTCTCTCTCTTTCTCTCCCCGATAATGCCGCCCATACTCTGCTCTCTCTCTCTCTCTCTCCCTCTCTCTCTCTCAGTTGTGCTTTGACCTGTGACTCAGTTGTGCTTTGACCTGTGACCCGACAACATCTCCCTTCCCGAGGTCTAATCTGCCCACCTGTGCGGCCCGACTCAACGGATATCCACTACTGAAAGGGAAGTCCATAATAGATTTTCTTAAATATCTCCCTTAACTCTAACCCCAATTCTTCTAATTATATACTTGCTAAATTGTGTCCCCTCCCCTGACTTAGTAAATAACATCAACATGCCCCCAGTACGAGTTCCTTGTCCCTCATGTGGAAACAAATTCTTCAATGATTGGTTTCCGAAATTTGGAAGGCCCGATGCAAAATGTTTTATGTGCTTGACTAATGAAAATATTCAGTATCTAGAAAGCTCTATCAAAAGTCATCAGTATGCAATTGAGGATCTGAAACAGGAAAATGCAGACCTCAAGGCAGAACTTAAAAAAGTGAAGGAAAGCCCCCTGAATACGACTCAGTATCTAGAAAACACCATTAAAAGTCATCAACATGCGCTTGAGGATCTGAAACAGCAAAATGCAAACCTCAAGGCAGAGCTAAAAAAAGTGAAGGAAACCCCCCTGAATATGACTCCAGCCGACCAGGCATTTCAAGTAGTATGTAATAAACGAAAATGTAAACAAACGCCTACGAAAACACCCGGAATTCCTACATCCAACAGGTTTTCCGTTCTTTGTGATGAAGGGGAAAATAGAGTAAAACAGGTCGTCCATAAGGATGTTAAACATAGAAGCCAGGACATAAACAAAGCAAGTGGACGTTTCCTGGACACCAAATTCAGCACTAGGGAGAGCACCACACTGGTGGTTGGTGACTCCATATTAAGAGGTCAGGGCGCTGCCTTTGCATCAAATAATAAAGGCAAGAAAAGATCAGTGAAGGTTGTACCTGGCAGCAAGATTGACATGATCACCAAAGACATTGCAAGTACACCAGTCAGTCGAGATGCATGTCTTGTAGTAAATGTAGGAACAAATGATGCACACGACGGAGGTAGAGTTTCCACCAAAAATATCTTGCAGAAATATGAAGCCCTTCTAAAAGTCATGAAAAATAAATCAAATAAGTGCGTGGTGAATGGTATATTGCCAAGGCTACGTTCCAATTCTTACTGCAGGAACAGAGTAGTAGAAATTAATGGAGCCCTTAAGGAAATTTGTACCAGAGAAAACATATATTTCAATGATGTCTGGAACAGATTTGTTGAAAAGCCAAGCCTCTTTAGACAAGATGGTGTACACTTAAATGCGAAAGGAATTGCAGAGATGGGCAAATTGATAAATATGGCCGTTTTTAAAATCCACAAGAATGCAGGTGTGGCGGAAACACCTGTGTCCCCTGGGGACCTCACGGACGCTCCCACCTCACCCACCTCGCCCATCACCCCAGCCCCACCCCTCACCCTCACCTCACCCCCCCCTAATCTCACAGTCGCGCAGTCACCCTCCCCCTCCTCTCCCTCCCTATCCACCCCTCCACTGACCCAGGGAAACTAAACCAAAATACCCGGGAGATGGTGTATCCGGATTAGCCCTACAGTCAAAGCCAACCGCAGAGCAAATTGAAGTATTATCATTCAATGCTCGCAGTCTTAGAAACAAGTTTAATGAACTCAAAATCCTTTTAAGTGTCGAAGATTTTCATATAATTGCCGTAACAGAAACGCATCTCGATATAGGTAATAGAGATTTATTAGCTGAATACCAGTTAGACTCGTATAAATTTCACTATAAATGCAGAGAAAATGGACGCCTAGGAGGTGGTGTTGGGATATATGTAAAAAATCACTTAAACCCAACAGAAGTAACCTTAAGTGGACAGAACACCGAACTGGTCTGTGTCAAATTACGTTTAAAATATATGAATATAAATATTGTTACAGTATACCGTCGCCCTACTCATACTCCAGAGAAAGACACAGAACTATATAGTACCCTGCAGGAAGTTCTCGATGGGGACGAAACGTTGATTACCGGCGACTTCAACCTGCCGTCAGTAAATTGGAATACAGTTACCGGTAGCAGTAATAATGACAAAAGAATGACAGATTTCATTAAGAACAACTTTTTATTTCAATGTGTCACGGAACCGACAAGACAGGGCAATATCTTAGATCTTGTCATCACTACAAATGAAGATATGGTCTCAAGCCTCACTGTGGGTGAACATCTAGCATCTAGCGATCATAATCTCATAAGATTTTCCATGAATCTCTCACATAATGAGTGCACAAGTAAAACTAAATTGCCGGACTATAAAAACGCAGATTTTAACGGCCTAAAGGACGCCCTGAGTACACTAGCTGAACATGTAGAAAGAATTAATAATGTAAACGAAATGTGGGCAGAATTTAAGCACGTATTCATGACCGCTCAATACAAGTACGTGCCAATGAAATCTAGACAAACCAAGGGTAGAAACAAACCAGCGTGGTTTAACGCCGATATTAGCAGAGCAGTTAAAGAAAGAAACCGTCTCCATACCTTGCTTAAAAGTCACACCAGTGAATTACTCACAGGGCAATATATCAGTAGTAGAAGAAAAGTTAAAAAACTCATTAGAACAGCTAAACGACAATTTGAAATTGATATAGCAAAAACAAGTTCTACGGATCCTAAGCTTTTTTATGGATACATTAACGGCAATAAGAGACTCAAGGCGGGCGTTGGTCCACTTGTCAGCGACAAGGGTGCTCTTATCACGGACGATCAGAAAATTGCCTCTACTTTAAATAAGTTTTTCAGTTCAGTTTTCACAGTAGACGCCAATGACACCATCGAAGAGCATCAAATGTCAATCCAAAATGCACTAAGTGATATGCATATTAGCAGTAATGAAATGAGAGATAAACTTAACAAAATGAACTGTAATAAGACTCCCGGCCCAGACAATTTCTACCCTAAAATACTAAAAAATGTGATGGATGTAATATGCAGTCCTCTAACAACTATCTTTAACAAGTCCCTACAACAAGGAAAGGTTCCAGCAGACTGGAGACTGGCTAACGTGACCCCTATATATAAAAAGGGCAGTAGAGATCAACCAGATAATTATAGACCAATTAGCCTAACCTCTGTCTTGGGAAAGATCCTCGAAGCATTAATTAGAGATAGGATAGTTGAGTTCCTAGAAACTAATAACGTAATTAGGAACAGCCAGCATGGCTTTAGAACGCGGAGATCATGCGTGACAAATTTAATTGAGTTTTACGATTCACTTTTTAAAATGAATGATTGTACCAGGTCACTTGATATAATCTACTTAGACTTTCAGAAAGCCTTTGACAAAGTGCCGCATGATAAACTAATGACAAAAGTAAGATCACTTGGAATTGACGGAAATATTCATAGGTGGATACGTTGCTGGTTAAGTGAGAGAAAGCAACGAGTCGTTATAAATGGAGTAGAGTCAGACTGGGCTCCAGTGACCAGTGGTGTTCCTCAGGGATCGGTGTTGGGACCAGTCCTATTTATTATGTATATTAACGATATCGATGTTGGCCTAAACAATTTCATTTCTAAATTTGCAGACGACACAAAAATCGGCAACACTATATTAACTGAAGAAGACAGAATTAGCCTTCAAAATGACCTTAATAAAATTATCAGCTGGTCAGAAAAATGGCAAATGCCCTTCAATGTAAGCAAATGTCAGGTACTGCAATGTGGGAAGAAAAACAAAAGGTATGATTACGAAATGAAGGGCCAAATCATTAGCAAGTCCTCACTAGTTAAAGATCTAGGCGTACTAATTTCAGGCGATCTGAAATGTTCAAATCAATGTATCTCTGCCGCCAATAAAGCCAACAGGGCCCTAGGCTTCATCAAAAGACATTTTACGTATAAAAGCAAAGATATTGTAATCCCCCTATACAAAAGCATAGTCAGGCCACACTTAGAGTTTGCAGTGCAATTTTGGTCGCCTCACCTAATTAAAGATATAGAAATACTGGAAGCGGTCCAGCGTAGGGCTACCAAGTTAATCCCGTCCCTGAGGAACAAACCATACCTCGAGAGACTCAGAGAATTAAACCTATTCTCTCTTAGAAAACGGAGACTCAGGGGACAACTGATTGAATGCTTTATGATTCTAAAAGGCTTTAGTAATACTGATTCAAGCAAGCTATTCACAGTAATTACCGAGACTGTAACTCGAGGAAATGGTATGAAGTTGCAAGCAAGAAGGGCTAATCTTGATACAACCAAAAACTTCTTCACTTACTCTGTTGTAAGCGAATGGAATAAACTCCCTGGGAATGTGATTGAGAGTGGTACCATAAATATGTTTAAAAAGAGACTGGACATGTATCTTGACGCAATTGGTATCGTTTAGTTAGGATGGAGCAATTTGCATATTCGCGTCTGCATTCATGTGTCTATTAGACACAGACAATATTTTAGAATATATATAATAGATAAACATTCTGTTCATCTGATTAAAAAAAGAAAAAAAAAAAAATGCATGTATAGAGTAAGTATGTGGCTGTATGCCCAAATTTTCCTTTTCCACATTATTCTACTTTCTGCCGATCCTATAAAATTCCTTAAGGTTTTTCATTCCTGCAAGGTTTTACTTCCTCTCTTGTTTCCTGTACGGCTAATGCCGGAGGGTCTGGAGGGTGGGGGAGAGAGCCTTCTGCTGTGCTATCCTTTTCTCCTGCTCCTATGCACTATTTTAGAATTAAGGCCGGACCACCTCGTAAGGACCGTAAGGTCTGTGTGGTCTGTGTATCTATGTAACTCTATGTAACTCTCTCTCTCTCCGACGAGAATCCTGGCCATACTCCCATGCAGTGCTCTCTCTCTCTCTCTCTCTCTCTCTCTCTCTCTCTCTCTCTCTCTCTCTCCCCGATAATGCCGCCCATACTCTGCTCTCTCTCTCTCTCTCTCTCTCTCTCTCTCTCTCTCTCTCTCTCTCCGACGAGAATCCTGCCCATACTCCCATACAGTGCTCTCTCTCTCTCTCTCTCTTCGACGATAATGCCGCCCATACTCTTCTCTCTCTCTCTCTCTCTCTCTCTCTCTCTCTCTCTCTCTCTCTCTCTCTCTCTTCGACGATAATGCCGCCCATACTCTGCTCTCTCTCTCTCTCTCTCTCTCTCTCTCTCTCTCTCTCTCTCTCTCTCTCTCTCTCTCTCTCTCTCTTTCTAACCAACAAGAGAATAACGCCCATACTCCCTGAAATATCGACCGTGGCAACTGAGCACCACCGGGACAGAGTGACACTCCCAGGAGGTGACCACGGAGGGGCTCTGAGGGCACTCGCGATGGCAGGGCAGTATGGATATATGTCCTCGACTATATATATATATATAGATAGATACATAGATAGATAGATAGATAGATAAATTTATATTTATATCATCTCATCTCATCTCATCAGCCGTTTGAGTGTCCACTGCAGGACCCTCCTATCGCGACCGAAGTGGGGACGATGCAGCCAGTGTATGTCTACCAAGTGGCTTAGGTTCTCTGGTAGAGATTGTACAGTATGTAGGGTGCGAAGTGCTTGTAAAGGTAACTGTAATGTTGGAGTAGCTTTGGATGTGTGTGTAGTCTGTGAACCAAGTGTAATCGTCCCACGCAAGCCAACTGGGTGTCAACATACTTTATAGTATGTGACACTGGTTCAACCACAGCACCCCTTGTTTCCGCCAAGGCAGTAAGTTGCTAGAAGAACTCTCCCAAAGTTTATTACCCTGGTGGGGCGTGAACCCTCAATCTTCAGTGTACGAAAATGCACACTTTACCACTGAACCACAGAGGTTCCATACATATATATATATATATATATATATATATATATATATATATATATATATATATATATATATATATATATTGCCAGACGCCTCAATCCTGTTTGGGGTGGCCACAGACAAATCACCTCCACGTTGCCCGGTCCCCCGCCATTTCACTGCCCTGCTCCCAACTCACACCCCTCTCTCTCATATACCTCTCCACCCCATCCCTCCATTTCATCTTCGGCCTCCCCCTCCCTCTTCCCCCCTCCACCTCACTCACATACACTCTCTTCGTCAGTCTCTCACCTTCCATCCTCTCCACATGGCCAAACCACCTCAGTGTGTTCCTCATAACGCTTCCTATCACATCCACACCACAACTCTCCTTTATATCCTCATTCGTCAGCCTGTCTCTCCATGTGACTCCACAGGCTTCTCTTAAAAAACTCATTTCCACTGGTCTCACTCTTGACTTGTGTCTTTCCAACAACGTCCAAGCTTCACTTCCATACGTTAGAGTTGGTATCACAATACTGTCATGTAGTAACTTTTTCACTTCCATGCTCACTTCCCTGTTTCTTATCACTGCTTTCAAAGAACCAGCAACCTTTCTTCCCTGCTGTACCCTTTCAAGCACTTCACCCTCCAAACCACCATCCTTACTCATCACACTAACCAAGTACTTAAACTTACTCACATTTTCCAATTCCTTACCATCCAACCTCGCTGTACATTCACTGACTTCACCTCTCTCAAAGACCATCACTTTACTCTTCCCTACATTCACCTCTATATTCCGTTTCTTACACACTCTCCCAAACTCATCCACCAAGCCTTGCAGCTCCCCTTCATCTTCACTCAACAACACAGTATCATCTCCAAACAACAGTACAGGGAGTTTCCAAACACTATCCTCTCTCACCAGGGCCACTCCAACGTCCACTAGCCTACCATGTACCTCTTTTATTATCCCATCCATGTACAGATCGAACAACCACGGGGACATGACACATCCCTGTTTCAACCAAACCTTCAAAGAGAAAAATTCATTTAGTTCACCATCCACATGCACTGCAGCCTTAGCACCATCATACATACTCTTCACAGCATTCAACAACTTCCCATCTACTCCATATATTCTTAATAATTTTGACAATCCTTGTCTATCCACCCTGTCATATGCTTTCTCCAAATCCACGAAAGCCGCATACAATTTCTTTCCTTTCTCTAGAAACTTTTCCACTAAAGATCTAAGAATGAATATCTGATCTACACACCCTCTTCCCTTCCTAAAGCCTCCCTGTTCTTCTCCAAATACTTCCTCTGTTCTTTCTCTAACTATGTCAATAAGTATCCTACCATTCACTTTTCCCATTATACTAAGAAGACAAATGCCCCTATGATTATCACACACTTCCTTTTCCCCTTTTCCTTTGTACAAGGGCATAATTATACCTGACTTCCAATCCTCCGGGACTCTACCTTCCTCCCAAGCCAATCTGCACATCTTCCACATCCATTCTACTACTATCTCTCCCACATGCTTCAGCATTTCACCACACACTCCATCAATTCCTGGGGCTTTCCCTGATTTAACTTTCTTCATTGCTTCCACAACTTCTATCCTACTGATTTCTTCCTGTCTTCTCACCTCCCTCCTTCTCCCAGCCATTCCCAAGCCACTTATACTCACATTACTTCCATCCTGTATGTTCAACAATTCCTGAAAGTGTTCTCTCCAGCTGCTCACTTTTTCTCCCTTTTCCACTAGTAATCTACCATTTTTATCTTTCACTCCCCTGCTAACCTCACTTCCACCCTGTCTTACTCTCTTCACCTCTTTCCAGAACATTTTCTTAGTCCCTCCACTTGACACAAATTCTTTCCAAATTCCTCATCCACTCTCTTCTTACTCTCTCTTACTAATCTTTTCACCTCTCTCTTTCTTTCTGCATATAACTCTCCCTTCCACCTCTCAACTTCTTCCACTCCCCTATTTCTCATCCATTCACTGTATGCTTTCTTCTTTTGTGAAACAGCCTGTCTCATCTCCTCAGTCCACCACGCTGTTCCTTGCACCCCCCTCCGTCTTCTCTTCCTCCCACACACATGCTTCACATATTTCTTTCGTAAATATCCTGCACACACCTACCACGTCCCCCATCTGCTCCATTTCATATTTGCCCAATCGTTCCTCCAGTTTTCTCTTATACTCTGCCTTTTTCTCATCCTCTTGTAACCTTTCCAGTCTCCTTGCAACTACTCCTTCCTCTCGTATTTCCCTTCTTATATTCCTCCATCTTACTTGGATCCTAATTCTGGCCACCACCAAGTAGTGGTCAGAAAATTCACTCCCCCAACCTCTATAAGCTCTTGCATCCATTACACATCTTCGCGTCCTTTCATCCACACACACATAATCAATCATTGCTTTCCTTTCATCCAGTTCACCACCTACCCTTCTCACCACTCGCCATGTATACCTGTGGATCATTTTATGCCTGAAGAGGGTATTGGCTATCACTAACCCCTCCCATCACAAATGTCCACTAAAGCATATATATATATATATATATATATATATATATATATATATATATATGAGGCCCCGCGTGCAAGAGTATACCCATGCGTGATTTTTTAAAAGTGGCATAAAACGCGGTTAAAATTTTTACAACTTTGAAGAACGATATCGCAAAAACTATTATACCTAGGATAATGGTGTTTACATCATCTTAAAGCTGATTGTCTCTACTTTATCCAGAATCTTTTTAGTAAAGATACTGCTGTTTTTACCCGAAAAAAGAAAATCGACATGTTAGCATACAATGTTGCTACTGCTATGCATAAACTAGTACCACAGGACAATAGCTAGTGAGTTCATTATGTTGTAAGACGCAGTTGAATGTTTGTAGAATGGTTGGTTATGAATATGCCTGGTTATTGTCATAAAAAGTAAGCATTATAAAAAAAAAAAATTTGTACGCAGCATTTTCTTTTTCACCTGGTCCTTTTTGTCCTGTGTTTTTATGTGAACAGTAGACACTTTACATCTATTAAATGCAATAAGAAACAAAATAACACCAATTATGCTAGGAATAATGATGTTTTACATAAATAATCTTATTAATGAATACAGTGGCTGCTGCAATAAAAAATACAATGATTCAATAAAAAAACTAACCTCACTGAAAGAGTTAATGAACACAAAGCTATGGGAAGTTAAGAAAGGTTATTATTTCTTTTTACTGAAAAACAAAACAAAACACAAAACAAAGTCAGAACTCACACTGTGTCCTGCTGTGGTATTATAACTACCGAAATTACGTAGGTTATGACACACACAACAGAGCGTGCTCACCGCTTGGTCAGCCAGAAAAAGCTTGGGATGAGAGCATTGGTATTACTACAGCACAGCAAAAAGGCTCCGGATGAGACTATCCTCATCGCCTTGGTGATTGTTAACACTACTGCACGCATAAAATGGCGCGCTGAGAAGCCATTCTCCGTGAGGATGGCGCATGGGTATACTCTTGCTCCAACATAGTGGCGAAAAGCGTTTGATAAAGGTTGACGATGTATACCCAATGTTATTTTTATGGGTTTTCGCCCTTATGTCTTGGGTCATAAATCACATCCACCAAGTCCACATGAAAGTACATACTCTGAGGGACTGTGGGATAGCATTATCTCAATTTTCAACAAGGGTGCGCATGGATATACTCTTGCAAACGGGGCCTTATATATATATATATATATATATATATATATATATATATATATATATATATATATATATATATATATATATATATATATATATATATAGTGTCAAACTAGTGCCCAAGTGACTATGTAGTATGCCTATGTGTCTATGTGTGTGTAATATGTTGCACTAGTGCTTTTACCACTGTGTGATATAAGGTGAGACACTTATATTCAGATTGATATCAGAGCCCAAGTAACAAACTGTGAAATATAACATCATTCATTGTACAGTGTCCGTCCGTCGTCCTTCTGGCTGGTTAGTATCCTGCGTGATGCCCACAAACCACTTGGGACCCTCTAGTCTGTACAGCACAGTTGATAGTAAACAGAGTATCGTGTACAACTCCCAACCATATTGTACGAAGGTTGTAATTTAGATAATATATGTGTAAGGTTTTTATCCAGAGTTTTTGTGTCCTGCTCTTCTCGTTGTGTGTTCTAGCTACAGTCTCGAAAGAGGACCCCGGCTCTATTGCTGGTGTTTCTAGGACGAGAAATCGCCCTAAAACACCTAGCATAACACTGGTGGCCAGCAGTGGTTCTTGACCCGGGCAGAATACAGGGAGGAGCAAACAGGCACAACAGCATAAATGGCAACAAAACCTCATGTACAGTTACCTAAATTCGACCAGGAACAATATGACATACACACTTACCTATCTATAATCAAACCACTGCTGGACATAGAGTTCGAGGATGACAGACAAAAAACAGCAGTTACCCTACCCCTCTTGGGCAAAGAAGTGGTCAGCATTGCCCCCAAAGTCGTCCCAGAGCTAACATGGGCGAACTTTACCAAAATAGTGATCCAGACCATCACGCCATCACTAAGAAGAGTTGTGGCACTCTCGCAACCCGACAATTTAACCTATGATGGAAACCTGGATGACATACTCATCCAGGCCAGGCTACTCATCACCTCTGCATACCCGGAAACGGATGTATTAACCCGGGAACAACACACATTTAACATGCTGCTGAAACTTCTTTCCAGCATGGTCAAGGAAAATTTTACAATACACGACCCTATGGGAGATCTAGATCAAGGCATCCAGCTCATACGACGCCTCCTAACCTCCCTCTCCGCCCAAAAACAGATCAACATCATCAGTAAGTTCCCCAGACAAAGACCAGCACCACACAACAAACATCGGCTGCCCTCAACCCACACCAACTCCATGCCAACAGCCAGCCTACCTAGGGCGCACCCCACCAACAAGCACCCCAACCCTAAGGACAACTAGAATTTAATTTCCATTAACCCGTGGGAATTTACTGCTTGCAGCAACAGATGTCCACTCCACGACATCAGAGAGCAATTAAAGGCTGCCAGGCATAGACCAGCCACCCATGAACGACGAAAAGTGTCCTCCCTTGATAACGAGGGACCCGAGGGCGACACTGCACTCACCGGGGACACCGACCCCTGCAAAATGGAGCTGAAGGAAGACGAGATTCCACAGCAGCGGGATTTTTAGGCCCGCCCCCGCACGTCCCCATGGTGGTGGGGGCCACCTCTCAGTAATACCACCCCCCCAGTCTACAAAATGAGACTGAACGGGGTAAAGCGAGGTTACTGGTCAACACGGAAGAGGCCAGATCCTGCCTCTACAGTCATTTTTACTCCCGTCATAAGTCGGCTTTTGGTCCGCTTTTCCCTACGTCAGCTTATTTCGCGGACACAGGGAATGGTTCCCTACCCATCTGTGAGGAAACCCAGGGCTTACGCACCGACACCCACCAACAAGTCTCCACTCAGCACAAGTTTATTGTGTCTGACTCGACCTGCTGTGTGCATGATGGATATCTGGGACTGGACCTCCTGCAGAAGTTATGTGCGAACATCGACTGCCACAAGCGGCAGCTCCTATTCCAGAAGCCCCCAGACCCCCTCCCACTACCCCCAGCTCATAAGCACTTGCAGACCCCCTCCCCTCAATCCCCTCTTCCCCCATCTGTTCCCCCCTCAGCTCCTCCCCCAGCCCACCCCCACACCCCACCTTCCCAGTGACAATTGCTTCCTCCCTAACGACCCCTCCCCACCATGAGACTTGGTTACATCTAAACAGGCCTTATGGAGCCTCCATCCTGTTCTCCCCCAACCTACCACCCGGGACCCTCTTGGCCTGTCTGCTGCCCCCCACCTTCCTCCCCCCCACATTGCATCAGTCAGAATAGCCAACATCTCCACCACCCCCTTCATGCTACCTAGGGGATTAGTAGTAGGAGAGATGGAGGACGCCGAGCCTTGTGCCACCCCCCCACGCACTACCACCCATACCTGAACATCTCTTCCCCCACCAGACAGATAGCCTCCGCCACCTTCTTCTTGACTTCCAAGAGCTCTTTGCGTCAGGCCCTACCAACATCAGCCACACCACCTACCTGATGCACGACATACATACCACAGGACTCCCCATTTGCCAACCATCCTGGCAAAAAAAAAAAAAAAAAAAAAAAAAAAGCAATCGGCTAAGGAAGACCGACATGTCCAGGAAATGCTTGATGCCAGGGTCGTATCACCCTCCAGCAGCCCGTGGTCCTCCCCCGTCATCCTCATCAAGAAGAAAGGCGGCACCATGCATTTTTGTAGAGCCAGCAGATTAGGTTAAGATATACTATAAATGCAATCTAGATATAAGAGAAGTGTAACTTAGTAGTTAAGAGCAGTTTAATATAAATGCGAATAATTGTAAACTAGTGTAAGTGTAAATTAAGTATAATATAAGTGAGATTTCTTGTATTGTAGAAATAAGGTAGTAGGTAAACAGCTATGCATTATGTAATTCGTGTTAAGTATTGCATCAGCCGATCAAACCTATCCCCCCTCCCTTCCCCCCCTTTCATAAAACACGCTGGTAACAAAGGTTTGGCGAATATTTAAATTAGCCGAGACTTCATAGTCTTCCGTTTGAGTCATTTCAAAGATATTCTTCAGTCCTAATCCATTTAAGTGACAAAAACATTATTTTAGAAGTATCAGAAAGAGAGAAGCAGTTCATAATAGCCTATGTGATGTTAATCTCGAATTTCCGATCGTTGTGCTTACCACCAAGCCAAGTTTAACCGACAAAATAACATCCGAACGTCATGACAAACACTTAATATTAAGTGATGAGATCATTATCGATAGTATTAAAATTTTCACCATCGTCATATTATCTTTGCGAGATACTATAAATCTTAAAAAGGCCATTCCCAAAGTAAGTTGTACGAGATAGGTTTGTTAAGGAATAACAGTAACCGGGGAGTTGGCATTTTCAAATGCAATTGGACCAGTTCCCCTAGGTTATATAAACCCAGAGCACACATCGTGTGCGTGACTCTACCATCAGTCCTTGTCATGTTCGCAGGTTAACCTTAGTACCAACCAAGTCCATGTCTGCCTGCCACGTCATCACACCCTACACATTTTACACTTCCCTCCTTTCTCCTCTTTATTTTGCTTTAGGTCAGAATCTAGACATAGGTGTTTTTTATAATAGACTGAGAAATTTCTATATTATAATTCATGAGTGGAACAATGTAATCAGAGTGGATATAACTGTTATAAACTTACTCCTTAGTTCTCGGAAATTTGTAAGCATTAAGTCAGTTGTAACTTTTGAAATTTGTTGGTAACTGAATTGAGTGGTTATGAACATGTCTCATCATTAGTAAGAAAGTGGAATCTCACATTGTTTAGTATCAACCCTCCCTGAGTCCACCAGTGACCAAGGAGGACAACGCCCGATATAACCAACAGGTCATTCTAATTGAGACATTGTTAGAGGAAACAGTAATCAGTGAAGTGAGTAAAATGTGCTTTGAACATTTGAGGTATAAGTAAAAGAATGTAGTATCTTATTTCGGATTTTTTCCAACCACCTTCTCTAATAAACATGAAATGGGCAGATCACAAGGTGTACTAGGGAGAATATGGATACATAAATCCGAGTGAACCTATATCCATGCTATCCTTTTTTTTTCAGTGGAATTCGAGCCTAACTGTTTGGACACATTTCGGTTAATTAGTTTGTACCTATTACGGAGTAAGAGAATTAAACCAAACTGGTTAGTTTTGGATTTCACACTCATAATAGGCTCGGTATCTTAATGGTAGCCACATTACTAATTTAAAAAGGGTATTTCAAGGTCATTACACTGGTGGCTTAGCCATAAAGAAGATCACGTTACCCCCCCCCCATTTCCCATAATCTTTAATAAAAATTCTGAGCAATGACTGGTGGTCAGTGGTGGATTTATATATATAAAAAAAAAAAAAAATCCCAGCAATACACTGGTGGCAGCGGTGAGATAATAAGAATTCTCCGCAACCAAGGTACACTAGAGTCCTGCCTAACTTTATACGGGAGACAGTCCCAAGTATCATGCTTAAAGTATCCCTAGTGGGCCATAGCCAGATTCCTTGATTGTTGGTGACCCCGAATGTAGAACTGAGAATATATCAAGCCCCTGGAGTGAGAGCAAAATAATTTTTTTCTGGTAACCGAATGAATAGGGTGCTAGAATGGAAACATGATGTGTGTATACTCTGGTTAGGAAGTAATGATATCGACCAGAATACAACCCCCAGGTCGTGTAGTAAATGATATCAATCAAGTAGGGAGGGCTATACAAAGTAACTGTGAGACTGTAGTATGCATTTGCCTGATAGAACCTAAATCTTACTTGGGAAATTTTCCTATTTCTACCACCAGCTACAGAACAGTTCAGAATGCTATCAATAATAAAATAAAATGTACGATGAGGAACCAAGTTGTCCAGTTTAACACGGCATATTACGTGGAAACTTTCATAGATTGGATACACTGGACTGATGAAGGGAGAAGCAAGGTGGAAGATAAATTGTTGACAGTGATCAGGGGACACGTGGCAAGGAAGGATGCAGAGACTGATTGTGAGTGGGCATATGCCATAAGTGACAGGAAATCCTCTGATACAACGAAGTTGTAGGGATCACTGATTCCCCCACAATTGTCAAGTGTAGTTTCCCTCTTCATCTTTTCATTATGAGTAGACATGGTATTACCAGTTATAGACCTAAGTCTGAGGAAAGGAAGGATGAGCGATCGGTAAGGGATAGAATAGCGAGAGAACTAGAAGAGATGGAGACGCCATTACCCCCTGCAAACCCTTTCCAACCATCACATTCAACCCCTCGCTCATTCACGAGATTGAAGGAGAATGGTCTCACTAAGCCCCGGGATATTCCAATTCTGGAACTCCACCAGCTGCAAGGACTCGATGCAATGGTCAGATCTGAGATGTTCTTTGAACTAGTGGAGCAATGTGATCCTAACGATATCACCCACATGCAAATTGCTAAGAGTAGGGTGGGTTCGGAGTTAGCTATATTCATACACAACCATCAAAGGAACCATCCAGCAGACTCCTGGCTAACACTTAACCCTTTGTGGGCCAGGGGTTACCAAGTTACATGGAAAGCCGATGAGGTCCCGGCGGACCCTAAACCTTAATGGTGTATTTATGCCATATTCATAATGTTACATCTGCTAAACTTTGTGCACATGTTGCCCAGGACACAACACGTGGAACCAACCCACCAAGTGTCCATTTTTGTTTTGTTTTTTATTATTTTAACTTTTTTTTTAATCACAATTTTATTAAAGTTTGTGTGTGGAAGTACTGATTCTACATTTATTTGAATGTCTGATTGTCAGTATGCTTGAAACAGGTTCTCAGAATAATAACAAGTTCATGTGTAAAGTAAATTAGCATGACCATAAAACAAAACTATCCCTATAATGTTCAAATTTGGTACAATAATTTCTTGTTTTATCCTCTTGATGAGCATCTTTTGTATTACTAGCACCACTTGCATTTTCAGAATTACCATCAGCACTCACAGGGGACTCAATACTACTCACCCTAATTTCACTGTCTGATCGTTCAAGCACTTCATAATCATCAGCGTCTAATACAGATAAATCTCCATCTGAATAATTTTCTTCTTCTTGATCACCTTGTGCCACCGCCATTAAGGCATAAAACTTTCCTACTGGTATTAATGATTATAATCTGAAATATCTGAAAAATATATATACCGGTATATAAAAAATTAGTCACACAAAGGCCAGGTGGGGTCCTAGTGGACCCCACTGACATTTATTGCAATGTCACTCCTTAATCGTGCTAGATCTTTTGCTCAAATTTTATGAGGATATAAAATAACCATCTACAACAAAAGTCATGAGAGGCCAGGCTCTTAAAATAAAAAGTGGCTTAATGGCAACATTTTAAAAACATGCTGGGGTCTGCAGGGACCCCATTTGCCCACGCAGGGTACATCTCCTTATAACAGAGTTTGCAATAGAGGTTAGCATCGATCATGCGTGGCAGGAGTTGGAGTCGATGAGAATCACCCCAGGCTTTCACCCATAGATTCATTTGTCAACACACAGTAATCGAGTCAAAGTTCCCTAATGAGAAATTTCCTAATCGAGATAAACGGATAAAGAAGAGGCTGTGGTATGACTTGCCTTCCGATTCATGAGAGAAGATGGAGGGATTTATAGATGATGAGTACCCATTGCGCAAATTCCTTGACTGTATTGAACATGAATGACAATTGCTGGAAGAGAGATACTGGTGAAGGATACTAATGATAGGGTAAAAGCCGGCACACGTTCCATCCCCTTCATTCCCGAAGATTCGGCCAGTAGTATGAGTATGGTGGAAACTAAGAATGATATGGAAGAACTGACAGCCCAAGTGCGGGAAGTGAAAACAGACTTAGAGCGTGTGAGTAAGAGACAAACATGTGATCAAGGGACCCCCCACAGAAAATATAGTAGTCACTGCCAAGCAACGTCCCACACTCTGCAAGAGTGCTGGCGGAAACCCCCTCCCGGTCACTGTTTTGACTGTCACAGACCTGGATGTCATCGGGGAAACCATGGGTGTCCCAGACATAAGCGGTAGCCCCAACCCATGCTAATTAAGATGCCCCCTGCTGAAATGATGCAAGTGACACAAACAAAAAGTTGAGAAAACAGTGTTTGAAAGTTGGCGGGTTGGCTAACTCCCGCTTTCCCTTGCCTCACTTCATCTCTAGAGCGGAAGTGAAGCAAGGAGCAAATCAGTGGCGCTAACCTCATTTCCATCTCTCATATGCTATTTTCTCAGGTTATTATTAATTTACTGATAATACATGACCCCTTGAAGCACATGTCACTTTTGTACCTTATATTTTGGGTACCTCCATACGATCTCACTCAACATACGAAGATATGTCGGAGTTGCATGGATAAAGAAAATGGCATCCTTTACCTATTAATAATCATGTTGTTTTAAACAATCTGAATAAGTGGCTGATGAAGACTGAAGGCCTACCCAAGCCATTGCGAGACGATGACCCTAATAATAATATTATTGAATGTAATTGTGCTTTGTCTTATTACGGTACTACTTCGTCACTTAATATGTTCTTGATGTCACTACTTAATAATTTCTTCTCCATAATACAGTGAATATTATTTTCTTGTAAATTAAAAAGAAATAGGTAATGTAAAACTCGTAAGGACTTTTCAAAATAATATTTTTCTTTAATGTAGCCACGTACACACAACTTGCATTTCACTAAAAAAAAAAAATAAAATAACTTTTCTTTCAGTATATTATTTTTTTCTTAACACTAACTTAACACTAAGGCTTTCTCTTGGGTACTTCACTTAATCATAGCCATAGAACCCCCTTTGGCACAAGGGGTCAACACTGAAAAATATTTTCTTAAAAAAAAAAAAAAAAAAAAAAAAGTAGGTAATGTAACACTCGTAAGGACTTCTCAAAATAATATTATTCTTTTATATAGGCATGTACACACAATTTGATTGTTACTAAAAAAATAATGACTTTCCTTTCATAATAATTGTAACGCTGGGTAGAATTAGGCTCGACTTCTCGTACCTATTTTACCCAACGTGGAGTGGGGTCCTCTTTCGAGACCGGAGCTAGTGCAATAAAGAGAGGTAGGATATAAAAACCTTCGCCAACACCATACACGTATATTACCACAGTCAGACACAGGACACTTCAGCAGACATTACAACACAATACAGAGCAATACAAAAACCTTATCTAAAATATTGTGTATCTCGCAGGATACTGGCTTTCTAGATACTAATGACAATACAACAAATCTTAGTACTAGGAGTGCAGTACATACAGATGCGCGCGGAGCGCGTGAGGAGGGGGGGGGGGAGTTTGGGATCCGCCAGGAGGAGGTAGGGGAGACACGGAGAGTGACTTAAAACGGCGAGGAGACAGTTATGGTAATATTGAAGGATGCCCGATATTAGCAAGGGAGTTTAGGTGTTTTCTGTTGGCGAAGATTCTTTGACAAATAACTCTGATTCTTACTTTGGCTTTTAAGAGCGGGAGCGAGGAATGGAGAGAGTTTTAGGAATAGCGTGCGGAGGAGGGGAATATCGTTAATACTCGCCTTCCTTGATATTTTGGTGGAAATAGGTTTCTGTAGGCACAAACTTATTCCTTACACATTTTCTAGGTATGATATGTAGACTCTCGCTTCACAACGCGTAACAAAGTCGGAATACTCGTAAATACTATTCCACCATATTACTTAGAGACTAGCCAATAGAAGTCCAATAATATTTTAGTCTTTCTTCGGGCTCTAGAGATATGTCTTTAGAAAGATTCGGGGTGACACTCGCACGTATTTTCACTTTAGGTCTCAACCCACACTCTCGTCCTTCAACTGGATATTGTGTTCTGATTTACCCCAATGGAGATTACATAAAGTCACTGCACAATACTTATTCTAGGAGAAAGGGAGTCACACTTAACCTACTTCACGATTGTTACAGAGTCACTCGTATTTCCTCATGGAGAGAAACAAGGACACGTCATCGGCGATCCGGTCGGACTGAGGGCGTCGTCAGGGCGGGGCGAGCCGGGAGGACACGGGGCGGCTCCTCTGGGCTCCGGCGTAAGGCCCGTAGGACTGGGGCCGAAGAGGTCTAGGAACCTCTGGGTCAGGTCCCGGCGTCGCGGGGGCGTGGTGAGGTCTCGCCCGGGTGTCCTAGGGCGGGCCGGAAGAGGCGACAGACTGCGGTCTCCCAGGGGTGCCGTCAGGGGAGGGTTGCAGCAGCGGCTGTCACGGGGGCCCGACAGGTGTGTCTGCTCGAAGGCCACGCATAGGGAACAGAGGCTGGGGGAAACAGGGAGGTCTCTCCGGGATATTCTGGAGCGAGACCCCTGAAGTTCAGCCTCCGGTTGTGGAGACGTCCCTCTCCTCACTACACCCTGGGAGCGACCATCGATCGTCTCTACCTGGACACTGGGGGAGCGACCATTGATCATCTCTACCCGAATATTGTGGGAGCGACCATTGATCGTCTCGACCGGAGTGCTGAGGGAGCGACCATTGATCGTCTCTACCTGAGCTTTGGGGGAGCGACCATTGATCGTCTCAACCGGAGGGCCAAGGGAGCGACCATTGATCGTCTCTACCTGGGTTTTGGGGGAGTGACCATTGATCGTCTCTACCTGAGCTTTGGGGGAGCGACCATTGATCGTCTCGACCGGAGGGCTAAGGGAGCGACCATTGATCGTCTCTACCTGAGCTTTGGGGGAGCGACCATTGATCATCTCTACCTGGATTTTGGGGGAGCGACCATTGATCGTCTCTACCCGAGCACTGTGGGAGCGACCATTGATCGTCTCAACCGGAGGGCCAAGGGAGCGACCATTGATCGTCTCTACCTGGGTTTTGGGGGAGCGACCATTGATCGTCTCTACCTGAGCTTTGGGGGAGCGACCATTGATCGTCTCGACCGGAGGGCTAAGGGAGCGACCATTGATCGTCTCTACCTGAGCTTTGGGGGAGCGACCATTGATCATCTCTACCTGGATTTTGGGGGAGCGACCATTGATCGTCTCTACCCGAGCACTGTGGGAGCGACCATTAATCGTCTCAACCGGAGGGCCAAGGGAGCGACTATTGATCGTCTCTACCTGGATGTTGTGGGAGCGACCATTGATCGTCTCTACCGGGGTTTTAAGGGAGCGACCATTGATCGTCTCTACCTGGATGTTGTGGGAGCGACCATAGATCGTCTCTACCAATTCACTGTGGGAGCGACCATAGATCGTCTCTACCAATTCACTGTGGGAGTGACCATAGATCGTCTCTACCAGAGGGGCGCTGCCTGGAGTGTTGTTTCTGACTCCACCCCTAGCTAACTCAGTGATTCCGCCATGCGAAGGTAGTGTCTTTCGCCTACGGTGGCGGCGGCTTGGTGGTTGAATGTCACAGGGGTGCACGGCCCGGGCTGACATGCGTCGTTGTTGCCCGGAGTGGTGGTGGCTAGTGGCGGCTACCCCGTGGGGTCTGAGTGGGGGTGTCGGCATTCTCGTGGGTGAACTCCGTTGTTTCTGGTTCGCCCTGTTGTCGGGGATACTATGGTATTCTCTGGGAGTTTCTTCGGGGGTACCGTATATGCGTCTGTTAAAGCCACGCATTTCACCACCGTGTTCTTGAAAAAAAGTCACGTCCCTGTGGCTGGAGGTGGAACGCTAGAGTGTTGGGGGTGGTGTAAACGGGCTGGAGGTGTTGGAGTGTGTTCTGCCAAGCGACAGTGTAGGAATTTTCCTTCTGTGGTTGGTCATAGGTGAGGAAGAGGGTAGAGGGGGCGGTGGTCGACTGGAGGATATTTAACAGGTGGTGTGGCCCGTGGAGTCGGTGGTTCTTGGTAAGGGTAGGGGCCCATATGGCCCGCTTAATCCTCATGTTGCTTGGTGTGGCTGTCGGTGTGGTTGGAGGTTGAATGCTGGATAGAGTGGGCGAAGGCCGGGTTTTGTGTCGCGGTAATGTGGCGTTGAGTCTCTGGGGAGTACAGGTAGAGGGGATTCGAGCCTGATGTAGCTTGACGGTGTGTGTGTATCGGGTGGGTGGGCATAAGAGTCGGCCGGAGGGGGTGGTGGTGGTGGTTCTGGGGGTGGATGTGGGTGGGGAAGTAGGCGTGCGGGGTGGGCGGGGTCAGTTAGCGCGGGCCGTCGCACACGTTGGGGACGTGGAAGAAGGTGAGAACGTCGGAGTGGGCGTGCGTAGGTGTGGAGGGGAGAGGGCGGTGGTAGTGGGTTGTCCTGCGGGGGTGGCGGGGTGGGCGGGGCACGTGGGCTTGGATGGAAAGGGTGGGGCGGCGGAGGGAAGGGGTGAGGGTGAGCGAGGCATGGCAGGTGAGATGTCAGGTGTGGTGCAGGGGGTGGTGGAGGCGGTGGAGGCTGAGGTGGTAGGGGAGGTGGAGGGGGATGGCGAGGAGGAACCATCGCACTCATATGTGGAAGTGACAGGCGGTGCGGGAGCAGGGGGGGGTTGGGGTTGTGAGGTCGGTAGTGGTGGTGAGGTGGCAGGAGAGTTGGCTTGGAGGGTAGGTGGCGAGGAGGGAGTGCGATCTTGTGGTGCCATCCCGGTGTTTGGTGGTGGAGTGGTCTGGGCGGTAGCAGGGCTCTGTGCTAGTAGTGTGGGGTGGGCGGTGGGTACGAAGCTAGGGGATGGTGCGGGTGTGGGGGCGATGGCGGACGGTGTGCGGTGCTGAACCCGTGGTGGCCTGACAGGGGCTGTGGAGTGGGATGTGGCAGGTGGGGTGTGCCGTCGGAGCCGAGGAAAAGTGGGGTGAAGTGTAGGGGGAGAGGGAGACGGTGGTGGTGGGGAGATGCGGTCTCGCGGGGTTGTTTGAATGCTCGGGGATGAGGAGGAGAGTGTGATAGGGAAGGTGAATGAGTTAACCTTGTGGGCGGGGAAAACGAACTGTGGTGAAGTGATGGCGGTGGGTGGCGCGGGGTGGGAGGTTGAAGGCAGTAGACAGGGGGAGGTGGTTTTAGGAAGTAGGTTAGGGGAAGATGTGGAGAGGGTCCTAGGAGGCCTGTGAAGATGGAGGCCGGTTTTGTGTTGTGGGAGTATAGTGGTGTGTGGGGTGGGAAGGTTAGAACTAGGGACAGGAATAGGGGAAGGTAGAACAGAAGAGATAGTGAGAGGGGGGAAAAAGGAAAGATAACGTTCTCCCCTGTCGTAGACTGGGGGAGAGGTGAGGTGGCCCTCGCCATTACGGTGGGATGCGGGGGCAGGGGGGCGCTTTTTGTTTTTCCCTTTTTGTTTTTTCTTCCCCTGGGGCTTAGGGGAATTTGCGTAAGGTGGGGAGGTTTGTAAGCTCCCTCGTGTCATTTGGCTGCACTGGGCAACTTCTAGCTGCTCACGGATGTCGTGGATCGGACATCCGTGGTAGCACGGAGAAAATTCCCACGGGTTGATGGTGATGAGGTCAACGGGGAATTGATTTATTTCGCCTATGCGTTGAGGGGTGGCATGGACGGCTAAAAGGCGCCTCATTAAACTGATATCTCTATCCATGTCTCCTGTTGGATCATGGATAGTGAAGTGTTGTCTTACAACACTTGGGAGTACTCTGAGCGGAGTATTAAATGTGTGTTGATCCCGGGTTTCTTCATCTGCCTCCGGGTAGGCAGCAGTAACCAGGCGTCTTGCCTGTAACAGGGTATTATCTAAATCCCCGTCATAAGTAAAGCTATCCAATTTGGATAGAGCCACCACTTTCCCTAGTGATGGGGTGATGGCTTGGACCGCGACCTTGGTAAAGTTCTGCCAGGTGAATTCTGGGACAATTTTTGGCGCAATATTCGCTGCGGCTTTACCCAGTAGTGGTAGTGTGACTGCAATTTTTTGTTGGTCATTATCGAAGCCAATATCTAGTAAGGATTTAACTATTGCAAGATATGTGTGTATGTCATACTGGTCAGGGTCAAACTTGGGTAACTGAACGTGCGGTTTAGTTGCCATTTTCCCAAAATTTCCTGTTTACCTCTCTTCTATGCTCGGATCTAGAACCACCGCTGGCCACCAGTGTAATGCTGGGTAGAATTAGGCTCGACTTCTCGTACCTATTTTACCCAACGTGGAGCGGGGTCCTCTTTCGAGACCGGAGCTAGTGCAATAAAGAAAGGTAGGACATAGAAACCTTCGGCAACACCATACACGTATATTACCACAGTCAGACACAGGACACTTCAGCAGACATTACAACACAATATAGAGCAATACAAAAACCTTATCTAAAATATTGTGTATCTCGCAGGATACTGGCTTTCTAGATACTAATGACAATACAACAAATCTTAGTACTAGGAGTGCAGTAAATACAGGTGAGAGCGGAGCGCGTGAGGAGGGGGGGGGAGTTTGTGATCCGCCAGGAGGAGGTAGGGGAGACACGGAGAGTGACTTAAAACGGCGAGGAGACAGTTATGGTAATATTGAAGGATGCCCGATATTAGCAAGGGAGTTTAGATGTTTTCTGTTGGCGAAGATCCTTTGACAAATATCTCTGATTCTTACTTTGGCTTTTAAGAGCGGGAGCGAGGAATGGAGAGAGTTTTTAGGAATAGCGTGCGGAGGAGGGGAATATCGTTAATACTCGCCTTCCTTGATATTTTGGTGGAAATAGGTTTCTGTAGGCACAAACTTATTCCTTACACATTTTCTAGGTATGATATGTAGACTCTCGCTTCACAACGCGTAACAAAGTCGGAATACTCGTAAATACTATTCCACCATATTACTTAGAGACTACCCAATAGAAGTCCAATAATATTTTAGTCTTTCTTCGGGCTCTAGAGATATGTCTTTAGAAAGATTCGGGGTGACACTCGCACGTATTTTCACTTTAGGTCTCAACCCACACTCTCGTCCTTCAACTGGATATTGTGTTCTGATTTACCCCAATGGAGATTACATAAAGTCACTGCACAATACTATTCTAGGAGAAAGGGAGTCACACTTAACCTACTTCACGATTGTTACAGGGTCACTCGTATTTCCTCATGGAGAGAAACAAGGACACGTCATCGGCGATCCGGTAGGACTGAGGGCGTCGTCAGGGCGGGGCGAGCCGGGAGGACACTGGGCGGCTCCTCTGGGCTCCGGCGTAAGGCCCGAAGGACTGGGGCCGAAGAGGTCTAGGAACCTCTGGGTCAGGTCCCGGCGTCACGGGGGCGTGGTGAGGTCTCGCCCGGGTGTCCTAGGGCGGGCCGGAAGAGGCGACAGACTGTGGTCTCCCACGACCAGGGGCGCCGTCAGGGGAGGGCTGCAGCAGCGGCTGTCATGGGGGCCCGACAGGTGTGTCTGCTCGAAGGACACGCGTAGGGAACAGAGGCCGGGGGAAACTGGGAGGTCTCTCCGGGATATTCTGGAGCGAGACCCCTGAAGTTCAGCCTCCGGTTGTGGAGACGTCCCTCTCCTCACTACACCCTGGGAGCGACCATCGATCGTCTCTAACTGGACACTGGGGGAGCGACCATTGATCGTCTCTACCCGAATATTGTGGGAGCGACCATTGATCGTCTCGACCGGAGTGCTGAGGGAGCAACCGTTGATCGTCTCTACCTGAGCTTTGGGGGAGCGACCATTGATCGTCTCTACCTGGATTTTGGGGGAGCGACCATTGATCGTCTCTACCCGAGCACTGTGGGAGCGACCATTGATCGTCTCAACCGGAGGGCCAAGGGAGCGACCATTGATCGTCTCTACCTGGGTTTTGGGGGAGCGACCATTGATCGTCTCTACCTGAGCTTTGGGGGAGCGACCATTGATCATCTCGACCGGAGGGCTAAGGGAGCGACCATTGATCGTCTCTACCTGAGCTTTGGGGGAGGGACCATTGATCGTCTCGACCGGAGTGCTGAGGGAGCGACCATTGATCGTCTCTACCCGAGCACTGTGGGAGCGACCATTGATCGTCTCAACCAGAGGGCCAAGGGAGCGACCATTGATCGTCTCTACCTGGGTTTTGGGGGAGCGACCATTGATCATCTCTACCTGAGCTTTGGGGGAGCAACCATTGATCGTCTCGACTGGAGGGCTAAGGGAGCGACCATTGATCGTCTCTACCTGAGCTTTGGGGGAGCGACCATTGATCGTCTCTACCTGGATTTTGGGGGAGCGACCATTGATCGTCTCTACCCGAGCACTGTGGGAGCGACCGTTGATCGTCTCAACCGGAGGGCCAAGGGAGCGACCATTGATCGTCTCTACCTGGATGTTGTGGGAGCGACCATTGATCGTCTCTACCGGGGTTTTAAGGGAGCGACCATTGATCATCTCTACCTGGATGTTGTGGGAGCGACCATAGATCCTCTCTACCAATTCACTGTGGGAGCGACCATAGATCGTCTCTACCAATTCACTGTGGGAGCGACCATAGATCGTCTCTACCAGAGGGGCACTGCCTGGAGTGTTGTTTCTGACTCCACCCCCAGCTAACTCAGTGATTCCGCCACGCGAAGGTAGTGTCTTTCGCCTACAGTGGCGGCGGCTTGGTGGTTGAATGTCACAGGGGCGCACGGCCCGGGCTGACATGCGTCGTTGTTGCCCGGAGTGGTGGTGGCTAGTGGCGGCTACCCCGTGGGGTCTGAGTGGGGGTGTCGGCATTCTCGTGGGCGAACTCCGTTGTTTCTGGTTCGCCCTGTTGTCGGGGATACTATGGTATTCTCCGGGAGTTTCTTCGGGAGTACCGTATATGCGTCTGTTAAAGCCACGCAAATCAATAATACTACTTTTTTTCTTAACGCCAGGTTAACACAACGAACTGTACAGGTCAGAAAACCACACACAAAAAAGAAAGAAAAAAAGAAAAAAAAGGTAAACCAGTTGATAAAAGGCGGGAGCTATGACTGACGGCCCTGCTGTGCTCCCATTGGCTGGCGGGCACCATGATGTTAGTGTGCTGATTTATTGGGCACCTCTCCCGGGCTCTTGCCTTACTACAGATCGGAAAGTAAAGTCGTGCGGCATTTTCTTTAAAAATTCGTGGTTTTGTGTAGGATTATGGACCTTATGACCATGTCAGGGCTCCATATTATAATTACAAATCATAATAGATAGATAGATAGATAGATAGACAGACAGATAGAAGCAGCAAGTCAGAGGATGAGACAGGTATTGTGTCAGCAAGAATCGAGCACTGCTAAACATGCTTACACACTCTAATGCTTGATAGGCACATGACAGTGCCTCGTGACCATATACACACATACAAACATACTCACACACAGGTTTCTAGAACATTTCAACAACAGTGTAACACACGTGACACGACCTCTGCTACACCAGAATTTAGGAAGCAGAGCTCAGAGGGAGACAGGCCATAGAACCGGCAGGTAGTAGGGAGAAGGAGCCTAGCAACATGGGCGAGAGAGAGAGAGAGAGAGAGAGAGAGAGAGAACGAGACAGGGAGGTTAGCTTGCGGGACTCTACTTATACTTCACTCGTGTGTGAGAGACTTTGTTAATATTTCCAAGACAAATAAAAATAGTCCCATACTCATCTTTACCTCTCCTGTCATTGCATGACAATGGTAACGAGATTATCTACTTACAAAACTACTCACGTATAACAACCGCTCGTCCACGAGTCTAATATATGTATAACTGATCAACAAAACATCACTACAAGAACCTACAAATTATATTGTGAGATAAGGTGGCAGCAAACACTCACAGTTTATTTATTTCACTCATAACACATCAGTTTACATAGTCTGTCCAGATATACTACCATCTCATACTTCAGCCTCAGGATTATACATAGCACCAGACTACTGTGCGGTATTTACACCATCCATGTCCACTTTATCCATCATTACGCCATCCTCAATCATACACACAAACATTTCCACCCACTGCCTGATATTGACTTAAACATGACAACAAATATTAAGTTGACTTCACCTAAGTTTGAAACTATGCAACTGATCAATGAAACAATGAAGCCCTGGGAAGATTTGAGTTTGAGTATGTTCAACCCATATTATGTGTATAGCCCAGCACCTACTGTCTTTATAATCTTCTGCATTGTATTTGCAGTAGTGCTGTTCGCAGTGCGGATGGCTTCAGTACTGGCACCACTCCTACTGAAAGGATGGGTAAGAAAATACTTAGATTACTTGATTCTTTGGGCTCCAGACTTTCCTACTTTACTAGATCGCCTTTGGCACCTTTTCCAGTTACTTACTGAATATCGGGTACAGATATCTCTTAGTAAGTGTACATTTGATCTTAAAGAGATTACCTTTCTGGGTCACAAAACCTCAGCAGACAGAAGTAAACCCGACCCGAAGAATGTAGAGGCGATTGCAAAGATGAAAACACCCACAACACTGAAGGAAGTACGTCGTTTCCTGGGCATGTGTGGCTTTTACAGGAAATATATCCCCTCTTTTACTAAAATTGCTGTACCTCTCACCAACCTAACTAGATCTCGAGTAACATTTATCTGGACGGACGAATGCCAGAAATCCTTTGAAACTCTAAAGTCTTGCCTCATCAATATCCCTGTCCTAATTAAAGCTCCGGTAGAACAGCCATTCGGTCTCACTACAGACGCTAGTAACATTGATGTGGGCGGAGTCCTGAGCCAATTTCAATCAGATGGTACCAACAAACCGATTGGGTTTTTCTCTAAAAATTTGAACCCCTGTGAGACTCGATATTCAGCGACAGATAAAGAGGCCCTAGCTGTAGTCCTTGTGTGTCGTAATTACCATCATTATCTGTGGGGTCCCCATGTTACCGTAGTTACTGATCACCAACCTCTCACTAGTATATTCAAGCAGAAGACTAAATTGCCTCAAATGAAGTGGTGGATCCTAGAAATGCAAGAATATAACTATGACATCTAGTACCTCAAGGTAAAAACAATTTTGTAGCAGATCATTTGTCAGCCCAGTTCGAGTAGTAGTCCGTCCACCTGAAGCCACCTGGCTTGGGTTAGAGCGAGAACAAGTGAAGGCCCGTCAAAGAGAAGAGCCTGTGTGGGAAGAACTAGTGCGATACCTTGAAGATGGAGTAGTTCTGACCAAACGACTGCCCAAAGCTACTTTAGATCAGTTGCTCTCGTTGATGAGGTATTATATTTTGTGAGAGAGAAGGTAAATGGAAGCCTACAGTACAGTCTCACAGTTACTCGTGCGTTGGTTAAACAAGCGCCTCAGCAAGCACATGAATTGTCAGGTCACCTTGGGCAAAAGAAAACGGTCAAAAAAGCCGGGGAGTTATGCTATTGGCAGAATCTCAAAAATGATGTAGGTGAATATGTTAAGAAGTGCATAACTTGCTCAAAGGGGACACCGGATTGCAGCAACAGTGGAAAGAATTGCCTCCAGTGAATAAGCCATTGGAAAGGATTGGAACAGATCTTGCTGATATGGTTGCTGGAACCCAGGGTTACCGATATGTCCTTACGGTAGTAGACCATTGCAGTCGTTTTGTTAGGTTCTTCCCCCTAAAGACCAAACGCTCCACACACATAACAGACAAACTGAGGGAAATAAGTGGCACACTACGGATCACCTCGTAGTATTCTCCTGGATAACGGAGGCGAGTTCACCAGTCAAGATTTCCAGAAATTCTGCCAGCAACATCACATCACCCTATACTACACGACCCCCTACCATCCTCAAGGCAACGGTGTCACAGAGAGCATGCACCGTACCCTCAAATCTGTGCTCTGTGCCTTATTTCAAGAACTCCCTTTTCGATGGCCCCAACTGCTCCAACCATGTAAGATTGGCATGAATCAGGCTATTCACACCTCAGCGGGACAGCAGCCATACTTTGCCTTCTTCTCCTGCCATCCTCCCAGGCTGTTGAACGTGCAACTTCCCTCGGTCGACGGCAAAGAGGATGAGTTAGCCACTGCACACACTCTCATCAGGGAAATGCACCAGAAGATGATACGCCGATACTGAGACTTAGCGAATCGGAGAAGGAAGAATCAGACTGTCGGTGTGAGAAGCTTAGTGTGGGTCAAGAAGGAAACAGTGGCGCCAGGTACATGTCAAGTTCAATGTGAAGTGGGATGGTCCTTATCATGTAGTGGAAATGTTGTTGGACGGTAGTGTGTATGAACTGGAAAATGTTTTTACTGAAAAACTATTACAGAGAGCTGTCAGGCAGGTGAAACTTTATTATGATAGTGAAGAGTGGCTGTTGGAACCCTTAGAAAGTGCTTTTATACGTGACCCGATAGATCAACAATTGCCACCACGTGAAAGACGGCCTCCCCGCCGACTCATCGAGGAATGTCAAGTCTGTGAAGGCTAAAGAGTGTAAGTGTTTATGAGATGGATAAGGAAGCGTGTGTGGGTTGGACTGACTGACAGTTGACTGCGAAGAGCTATAGTTTCAGGAAGAGAGAAAGAGGTTAAGAGTAAGTTTGTCTTACTGGGCTCAGCCCAGTTCAGTGGGGATACTATGAGAACTTTACTTCGAGGGGTAGTGTGCACCTACCCCTCACATTACAGTTGACATGACCTACAGTGTGGTCGTGACTTCAGGACCTGTCAAGCGCTCGTCAGTCACTAGGAGGAAGGCTGGGAACAAAAGTATCGAATGGAAGAAGCGTGAGTGAGACTGAGTGACAGTGAGTGTGAATAGGAAGCGCCCTTGGGACGATCTTGGCAATGATAGTACGAGTCCACCCAGTTGGGTGACTGCCATTACTCAGGCAGGAGGTTAGCTGGGGTGTCTCTTCTCCACTGGATATATATTTTTTGTGTGTAATAAATTCATTGGTGACATGAAGCGACCCCCTGGGGTACGCGGTGTATTATGTGGACCGACAGGTGTCCCTTATTGTGGGGAGAGTGTGAAAGGAAGGTGTGTTCAAAAAGGGGAGTCACAGTCAAGTCAGTAAGTCTGTCCCGTCTGCACGCACATCCTTGGAATGTGTATTAGTGCTTGTGTTAAAAACACTCAAAAAGGTACAGATTTGTTTCCCGGAGGAAGGACCCGTGTAGTGCCAGTAAGTTAGGTTAAGATATATTAAAAATACAATCTAGTTATGAGAAAAGTGTAATTTAGTAGTTAAGAGGAATATAGTATAAGTGTGAATAACTGTAAACTAGTGTAAGCGTAAAATAAGCATAAGAGTGATTTCTTGTATTGTAGAAATAAAGTAGTAGGTAAACAGCTATGCATTATGTAATTCGTGTTAAGTATTGCATCAGCCGATCAAACCTCTCCCCCTTCCCTTCTCCCCCTTCCATAAAACACGTTGGTAACAAAGGTTTGGCGAATATTTAAATTAGCCGAGACTTCATAGTCGTCCCTTTGAGTCAGTTCAAAGATATTCTTCAGTCCTAATCCATTTCAATGATAGAAACATTAATTGAGAAGTATCAGAAAGGGAGAAGCAGTTCATAATAGCCTATGTGATGTTAATCTCGAATTTCCGATCGTTGTGCGTACCACCACGCCAAGTTTAACCGACAAAATAACGTCCGAACGTCATGACAAACACGAAATATTAAGTGATGAGATCATTATCGACAGTATTCAAATTTTCACCATCGTCATATAATTTTTGTGAGATACCATATGTCTTATAAAGGTTATTCCCAAAGTAAGTGATACGAGACAGGTTTGTTAAGGAATAACAGTAACCGGGGAGTTGACATCTTCAAATGCAATCAGACCAGTTCCCCTAGTTTATATAAACCCAGAGCATATGTCGTGTGCGTGACTCTACCATTAGTCCTCATCGTTTTCGCAGGTAAACCTCGGCACCAACCAAATCCTTGTCTGCCCACCACGTCATCACACCTTACACATTTTTACTCTCCTCTCCTTTCTCCCCTTTATTTTGCTTTAGGTCAGAATCTAGACATAGCTGTTTGTTATAATAGACTGAGATGTTTCTATATTATATTTCATGAGTGGAATAATGTAATTGGATTGGATTTAACTGTTATAAACTTACTCCCTAGGTCTCGGAAATTTGTAAGCATCAAGTTAGTTGTATGTTTTGAGTTTTGTTGGTAACTGAAGTGAGTGGTTATGAATATCTCTCATCATTAGTAAGGAAATGGAATTGCGCATTGTTTAGTATCAACCCTCTCCGAGTCCACCAGTGACCAAGGAGGACAACGCCCGATATAACCAACAGGTCATTCTAATTAAGACATTGTTAGAGGAAAGAGTAATCAGTGAAGTGAGTAAAATGAGCTTTGAACATTTGAGGTATAAGTAAAAGAATGTAGTATCTTATTTCGGATTTTTTCCAACCACCTTCTCTAATAAGCATGAAATCGGCGGTCTGCAAGGTGTACTAGGGAGAATATGGAGACGTAAATCCGAGCCAACCTAAATCCACGCTACCCCTTTTTTCCAGTGGAATTCGAGCCTAACTATTTGGACATATTTCGGTTAATTAGTTTGTACCTATTACGGAGTAAGAGACTTAAACCACACCAGTTAGGTTGGGGTTTCACACTGAAAATAGGCTCAATATCTTAATGGCAGCCACCTTGCTAATTTAAAAAGGGTATTTCAAGGTCATAACACTGGTGGCTTAGCCATAAAGATCACGCTACCCCCCCCCATTCCCCATAATCTTTAATAAAAATTCTTAGCAATAGACTGGTAGTCAGTGGTTGATATATAAAAAATGAAAATTCCCAGTAATACATTTTTGCATGGACTACCGTCAGTTGAACGACATAACCACCAAGGATGCCACGCCCCTTCCTAGGATAGATGACTCCCTCGACTCCCTATATGGAGCCTCTTGGTTCTCGACCATAGACCTCCAATCGGGATATTGGCCAGTCCCCGTACACCCCCAAGACAGGGGGAAAATTGCATTTTCCACTAACAGTGGGAAACACTATGAGTTCAACGTTCTACCCTTCTGACTCTGCAAAACCCCTGCCACCTATTCCAGGTTAATGGAGTTTGTCCTGAGCAGCCTCACCTGGTAAATCTGCCTGGCCTGCCTGGACGACGTATTTTTTTTCAGCAAAACATTGGCCGACCACCTCCAACGCCTCAGGAAAGTCTTTCTCTAGATGCTCTAAATTAGTGACGGCCTCCAACCACACAACAAAAGTGAAGGTCTCCAGCAGCACACCAAATGTGATGTCCTCCAGCCGCACACCAAAATGTGATGGCCTCCAGCCGCTCAGGTGCTTCTCAACAACCCCCCCTCCTCTCCTGCAGAAACCAGTGACGGCCTCCAGGCACACTCGGGGAGAGCTAGGTATGCCCCCTCTCCTTCTGCAGCTGCCTACGGAAGTAAGACACTGGTGACGGCCTCCAGCTGCACCAGCAGGCAGGTGACAACCTCAGCCCGCACTTCGCCCACAGTCCTGCTAGGAAGTCTGGCCTCAGTGACAGACTCCAGCCACACCAACAGGGAAGGGACAGCCTCTAGCCGCCCTCCCCCAATTGCCAACAGGACCTTGGCGATAGCCTTCAGCCGCGCCAGGGAAAGGCATCACCACCAAAGCCTTTCATCCCCTCAGACTTCCCCAGCAAAGGACGACCCTTGCTCGGCTTGCCCCTCCTGTAGCCAAGCATTACGTTTCTCTGCCCCTCTCCACCAAGGCAGCTCCCAGGAGGAACCTTCCTGCCTGGAAGAAGTGTGGCAGGGTCCTGTGCTGTCCCCGGGAGTGTGTGCCATCTAGCTGCTACCCTTAGGAGACAACCAACTGACGAACTCCTGCCAGAGGCGACGCTACAGTCCGACCCTGATGTCTGCCCAACAGAATGGAGACCACAGGCACCGGATTCCCCGCAGCTCCCCTACAATCCTGGGGTGCGACCCCTCCAGCCCCTAGACGACGGCAACCTTCTCCCCAGGGTAGGCACAGAAAAGCATGTCTGCTCGCACTGTTTGGCCCAAGCCCTGAGGACCAGACCACCCCACCAGGCCCCACGAGTAGAGGGCCTTTCACCACGCCCGACCACAGCTCCCAGCAGATGACGTCACCCTTGAGGGTCATCCCGTGGCCCTTAGGAGAAAGGACACCAGACGGGATCTATCCAACACCTGGCTGACACCTAGAGACCACCTGGCTCCTGCAACCTTGCCAGTCCTCCGGCCTTCCCAGTGTAATAATGACTGCCCAGACCCACCATGACTATAGTGCTCGTCATATATATAAATACAGTGTCATACTAGTGTCCTACTGACTATGTATTATGCTTAAGTGTCTATGTGTGTGTACTGTGTTGTATTAGTGCTTTTACCACTGTGTTATAAATGGTGAGACACTTATATTTAGACTGATATCAGAGCCCAAGTAATAAACCGTGTGAAGTCTAACATCCTTCATTGTACAGTGTCCGTCCGGTGTCCTTCTGACTGGCTAGTATCCTGCGTGATACCCACAAACCAGTCGGGACCCTCTAGTCTGTCCAGCACAGTTGATAGTAAATAGTATATCGTGTACAACTCCCATCCATATTGTACGAAGGTTGTAATTTAGATAATACACATGTAAGGTTGTTATCCAGAGTTTTTATGTGTTTCTCTTCTCGTTGTGTGTTCTAGCTCCGGTCTCGAAAGAGGACCCTGGCTCTATCGCTGGCGTTTCTAGGACGAGAAGTCACCCTTAAACACGTAGTATAACACTCCCAAGCGGTGCTCTCTCTCTCTCTCTCTCTCTCTCTCTCTCTCTCTCTCTCTCCCTAGTGCTCATTTTTGCTCTCCCCCTCCTTTTTTTTTACGCGAGAAAACATTGTTATTAGTATTTTTTGTGTAATTTCCAAACTAGGAATATATACAGGAAATTACTTAACTATCATTTCCATCAAGTAATCACATATTAAACATATCCTTAGAGACTGGCATGTTTTTTGGTCGCTTGCTTCCCATCACCTTTTCCTAAGCGATGTATTTTGCTGATTACACCATACTGTCGCAGTCCTTCCAGTAACGCCATACCCTGCATGAATAACGTACGCGATGATATAAACCAAAAGCCAAAAATGAATCGCTAAGGAAGAGGTGCTTGGGAGCACTTAATCGACGAGAATACGAGCCTTTAGCTCAAAATAAACCGCTAAGAGATGTTAAGAAGCTCTTACCGGACGAAAATACGGGTCTTTAGCTCAGAATTAATCGCTAAGGAAGAGGTGTTAGGCATCTCTTACCGGACGAAAACACGGGCCTTCAGCTGGGAATACGTGGAAGCTGACCTTTATAAAATAGTCATTAGGATTTCTTTTTACAGGATGCAAAACAAACACAATAACCTTATCTTTGCATTTATTTCGCTTTAATAATTTTAATCTCTTTGATAATCATAATCTCTTTAATAATTGCATTTATGATCACACTAATAATTATAATCTCTTTAATAATCATAATGTCTTTAATAATTACCAGTATGATCTCTTTAAAAATTATAATCTCTTTAATAATCATAATCTCTTTCATAATTACCGGTATGACCTCTTCAATAATCTCTTTCATTATGCTATGACTACTACTACTACGACCACCACCACCACCACCACCACTACTACTACTACTACTACTACTACTCCTACTACTACTACTACTACCACTACTACTTCTAAATCACCTCCATCCTTTGGGGAATTATATTTTGAAGATAAAAACCAACCTTCCTGATACAGTTCACCATTTGGAGTTGTAATGTGAAGGTTAACACTAACCCTCATATTAAATCCGTTGGCCCCAAGCACGCCAAGGGCTGTGGTTACCAACCATCTACTATTACTATTATTATTTTATTGATATTACAGTGCAAATAAAGACATTAAACTATTGGAGTCGCTGGTCTATGCGACTCTCGACCACTGTAGCTTCGTAATCCATACCCGCCAGAGAGACAGGTCTGAGGGCTGATGATCTTGTGCCCCTGAGACATAGCAGAGCAGACCTCACGAGGGAGAATGACAGCCGACATCTCATCCAGGCCATAACAGAACTCTGCGGTTCATGTTTCTTCTCAGAAAGAATCTCTGCCAGTCTCAAATAGAATCTCACTGCCTCTGGACCCATCCCACCTGATGTGAACACAAGGGGAGTGAATCGACCGTGGTCCACATGTTGGATCCTTTCTTGATAATTTCTATTTTTTTCTTGTTCATTCCAATTGTGTGCAGCTTCGAGAGACAGTTCACGATGACATGCTGCCTTGGGATCGAATATCTTGATGTCGAAGAACGCCCTCTGCCCACGTGTCCAGAAACCTCGAGCACTGACATCCACTCTTGCATCATTTGATGTGTGTGCTGTTCTGTGGGTGAAGTGCTCACCGTCCAGGGGTAACAGACCTGGCTCAATCGTGACATCATGGCATATTTCCTGCAGCATTTTGGCAGTGAGGTCGCGTACTTCATCGTGTCGAATGCAAACAAAGCCTCCCTTCTCGCATACCATTGCATGGTTTGCATC
The DNA here is from genome assembly GCF_032717465.1 of Coenobita brevimanus. Taxonomy (NCBI): domain Eukaryota; kingdom Metazoa; phylum Arthropoda; class Malacostraca; order Decapoda; family Coenobitidae; genus Coenobita; species Coenobita brevimanus. Next base: position 20,795,802 of record NC_136997.1, on the reverse strand, counting down.
AAAGGCAGTGCCACAGGCACAGTGTTGAGGTACGTTCTCTATTGGCCACCCATATCTGAAGGCTATGCCGTCAATAAATTCTTGTTTGTTGAAGTGGAAGCCTTTTGTCTTGAGAGGCAGGGTTGTGAGCCAGTTCGATGCTCCAACCTCCTGTGCAATTTCAACTCTTCTGCACTGGTCTGGTGTTAGATGTTCGATTATGTGCTGCAGCTGGTCTTTTTGTCTTGCTTCACGCTCCTTGCTTATCTGTGTCTTTATGTCTTTCTCCCTTAGGTGGTCGATTTCACTCGTCTCAACCTGGCCGCAAATCTTCTGTGACAAGGATTCGGTGAACCTGAGTGAATTTCTGTGTTCATAGCTTGCCACGGCTACTGGATTTATAATGCCTAGGCCTCCCATCCTGGGTGGTAGTGCTAGAAGGTCCCTCTCTTCTGGTGTGGGGATGTGGCCATTGGTTAGAGATGGGAGGAATGAATCCCTGATTGCATCCTCAAGTGGTTGTAGCAGCAACTCGATCTCTGGTATGGTCCTCATCACGAAGGTCCACTTGTGCTTTACACCATAGGTAAATGCAATGTATGCTGCATGGGGTTCTGTTTTTGCGTGGCTGGATAGTGTATGAATTTCTTCTACCCATGTCTTTACCTTATCACTCACATATTTGTCTTTGAATTCCTTAGTTCCAATCACAGCACCTAGATGCCTCTGACCTTCCTTGGTCACTATCACTTTGTGACTCTAAATGATTCCTGTGCATCTTGATAGTAAGCTGGTTTCACGATCAAGATGGACTTACTTGCATTAGGGTAGTAACCTATTTCAGGGCCATGAGATGTTACAAGGTCCCACCATTTCGTCACATCCTCAACCTTGCCAGCACCCGTGAGATCATCTGCATAGGCTACCTGTTTTACATTGGTGGCCTCGTATTTGATCTGTTGTTGCAGCACTGTCATCGCCAAGGCGTACATAGGCATGGCAACGGGTCCCCTTGGGTAGTTCCTTCTGTGGACTGGATTACACCGACATCGTGAGCAGCTGTCTTACCCACAGTGTAGAGGTCTGCTGGTTCTTTGTAGGTGTTTTCCATATATTGGGCAAATGCTGGGCATTTAACCTTGATAATGTGTAGCATTGCCTCCCGGTTTATGGAATTAAATGCATTTGAGGCATCAACTAATAATACTGCCTGACAGTCCTCTTCCCCAAATATTTTCCTCATGGAGCAAACTGCTGCCTCATCTCGTGCCTGCTGGCCTGCACTCACGTGGAGGTTGGCAACTGCCTGCTTCACATCATCTTTCACCACCTTCATGATGCATTTTCCTATAATCTGTCTTAAGACTTCACCCACCCCGATGGGCCTGCATCCAGGATTCTTATCGAGGGGGATTAGTCTGCAAGCCGTCAGTGCATCGATGTTACTGCACTGACTTGAAGCCAGCTTCCTCGTCAGTGAGGCACTGGTGTTACACAGGTCTGCTGCTGCCTCCCTAAACTTGATGTTACTGAGGATTACTCGCCAAGATTTTGCATCCAGGCCTGACGGTCCTGCCCCTTCCTGTGTGTGCATTGCCTTCCGTCACACCGTAACTCGAGTTATCCTGTCATATATGATGGGATCGGGAGGAGTGTAGTTGCCGTCAAGCTTTGACTGGACAATTGCTTGTCGTGCAGTCGGGTGTTTTTCTTTTAGTTGTTCCATTGTTTCATCTGTCAGGTCAAGTACTCCGTTTGATGATTCAGCTGACAGGGATCTTGTTGCCATCGAGACTTTCCCCTGTCTCATCTTGCCGCCAGAAATCCTTGCAACATCGTTGGTATTCTGATTTCTTCTGCCTCGGTTGTTTATTCTCATCTGCAAGGCCCTTGCTTCCTCAAGTAGGTTGTCGATTTCACCTCTTTTCCATGTTTCAACCCGCCTTTGGATGGCTTTAATATTTTCTGCGGTGCTAGCTCTTGAGCGGGTCTTGTTGAGGAAGAGATGTGGTATTAGTGCAAGGACCTTAAGAGAGAATGAGGCAATGGGTGTGTTATTGTTGTAGCTGGCTATCAGGCGAGTGATTTCCTTGATCATGTTAGTTGTAGCACTGCATTTGGGATGTTCAAAAATGTTACTTGAGGACCATCCAACTATTCCATTATATGTGGTGTTCACCCAGGTTACTGCATTTTCTCGGGATTTGCCCATCCAGTATGTGGGACGACCTTCTCGCACAGACCTTTGAGGCTGTTCTGCTTCCTCATTGTTTGTGTCACTACCGTTCTGAGGATGTATAATACCTGGATGATTCCCTCTTTCATGCACTCCTCTATGGTGGTCTTCATCCTGAGTTTCATTTCTATTATAAACCTCATGATGTTCTTCACCCCCAACTTCATTACTATTCACTTCCCCATTGTGATTTAACCCACCCAGAGCTTCCATATCTCTCGCATCTTGGCGTCCATCCCTATCCCTCGCTTCACCACGGGGTCTTTCACCACCGCGCATGTCTGTGTGATCGTGCATATTGTCAGTGACCGCCCCATCAATTTCCATGTCACCAATCTGTCGCCTGCCATGTTGGAAGCGGTCAAGTGCCGCTTCTGGTGGGCTGTGATTCCCTAACACATTCATACAGAGAGGTCCCATCCTACAGTATGTACACGGTGACCTGTTTGTTGCACATGAGCACCTGATACACTTATGCTGCCTACTGGAGCACTGACAACAATACTGTGGCGTGGCCGTGGTGTTAAAGTTTTTTTTACTGTGGTACAGTATTAATAATAATAACTATGGCTACTTTTTGGGGTACTTTTAAATGAAAATTAAATATAATGTTACCAGAACTACTATTTTACTATGCGAATTTTAAATTAAGATTTGATATAAGTGAAGAATGTGCTTGTTTTACTTCTATTTTTGCAGATAATATGTTTAAGTTATGAAGCAGTTTGCTCGTTTTTCTCTAGTTTTGCATATCAGTTAATATCTAATTGTTCTGTCTTATACTAATAATCGACTGAACTGATAATGATATGTATCTAAAGTTTGATATGAAGTAAAACAACGCTTCTTTGTTCAAGGGTTAAGTAGGTGGCCAATGGGTGTGGTGCATTAATGTGGAGCCTTGTTTATTGGTAATGGGTCTTCAGGCGTTAAGGTGTAGGGGTGAGGGTGGTGTGTGGCGTAGCTGCAGTGTGTGTGTGTGTGTGTGTGTGTGTGTGTGTGTGTGTGTGTGTGTGTGTGTGTGTGTGTGTGTGTAGTTTAGTGATATTGGGTCTTCGGACGCTATGGTATAGGGGTGAGTGTGGTGTGGTGTGTGGCGTTGGGACAGTGTGAGTGCGTGTGTGTGTGCTGGTGTTGTGACATGTGATGTGTGATGTGTGGTTGTGGTGTGCTGTGCGGGTAAGATAGAGGGACCTTGGTTTACTAAGGCACATTGGCATTAACAAGGTTTGTTTAGTATTTCTTTTGAATGCAAAAGAGAATTTTGAGAAGGTTGAGTAAGTAGTTCTAGTTTGTAATTTTATGGAGTTTACATTAGTCCTATTATATAGATATTATATTAAAAATACCCTTATTGCTATTGTATTTAATAATAATAGTGTACTTAAAACTAGGGTACTATGTTTAAATTTGTTATTTAATTGAAGTTATATTTATTAATCTTATATATTAAAATAAAAGTTTTAATTATTACTGTACTATTTATTATTATATTATAGACATATCAACTGTGATTGGTTATATATTTATACGGTGAGATTCTATTTATAATATGTTTTTATAGTTATTTAAGAACAGTAATTGTGTGTGTGTCTGTATGTATGATGTATTTACATTACAGTGTCATCTAAGGTGTTTGTAAGACTCCCTACCTAAATGTTTTTGTATGCCACACTTCTATACCACCTGGCTATGCTGGTGTTGTGTATGTAAGAGATTGTTGTATAGTTAGTGGTAGTTGTTGTTATATTTAGTGTTTGATACAGTGTTTATAAATTGTATTATTAGGTGGTGTGTATGCTAGTTATCAGTGGGTGATATTCAGTGTGTGCTAACAGCTGATGTGTTAGGGAAAAGGAGTTAATGCTCCAAGGATAATGGAGTGAGCAAGAGGTGTGTGACAGGCATCCCACGTCTCATTGTTGTTTGTGGACAAAGTTACTAACTGAAAAATAGGTTTCAGAGAGGTACTTATTTTGTAAGTGAGGGTGACGATACTTATATTCTGGGTGTGTGGGGCAGCGCACATGTGGTGGCGGGGTCCCGGGTGGCTGATGATATAATGTATGGTGTTGACACCAGTCCAGATAACCCTCTCAGGTCAGCACCTCGCTCGCTAACGGTCCCTGCGCGCACACACACCCTTCCTCCCCCTCACACAGTAGTTTTCACAATTTTTTCCATTTTCCAAGCTATATATAGCTGATATTTAAGATTTTCTTTCACATATGCATCAGTGTCCACTTAATGCTGGAGTGGGTATCAATTTCTAAGAGCCCACAATCATTTTTACTATGATTTCGAGACGATAACACGGAGCGCCTGGCACACGTCCTCTCACTCCACCGCCCAGAACTACTACTACTACTACTATTAGCACTACTACCACTGCAACTACTTCTACTACATCTGCTGTTGCTGCACTGCTACTACTACAACAATAACAACTACTACTGCTACAACAACAATTACTACTACTACTACTACTACTACTACTAGTACTACTACTACTACTACTACTACTGTACGTCTGCTACTACTGAACTGCTGGAACAACAAAAACAACAACAACTACTACTACTATTACTACTACTACTACTATTACTACTACTACTACTACTACTACTACTACTACTACTACCACTACTACTACTACTACTACTTCTACTACTACTACTAGTACTACTTCTACTACTACTACTAGTACTACTTCTACTACTACTATTACAACTACTACTACTACCACTACCACTAATACTACCATTATTACTTTTACTGATCTTCTGCTACTACTACAACTACTATTACTACTGCTACTACTACCACTACTACTACTACTACCACTACTACTACTACTACTACTACTACTACTACTACTACTACTAATAATAATAATAATAATAATAATAATAATAATTCTGCTACTTCCACTACTACCATTACTACTACTACTAAACAAAATACAACTCCAATAGTCTTGCAGTATCTTTACGATCATCAGTAATACAATATTCTTGTTTCTCCTACTTGGCCTAAAATTGCCATCTCTCCATCTTGAATGCTGAACTGCAGCAGAAAAGTAACACTCAGATGTGATGCTAGTCACGAGGAAGCGCTGTGGAAATGATATGGAGTCGCAATATTAAGGAGTAATTATTGCCAGAGTAAAGATCACTGAATTTAACACGGCCCAGACTTTCCTCCTTTGGCAGCTTCTTGTGATGCTAGTCATGAAGAAGTGCTGTGTGAAAGATATAGAGTCACGGTGTTGTATCATCTCAATCTAACTTAACCTCTCTGGATATTGAGGTGATAATGGTATCCTATGTTTGGGGTTCCGGTGTAAGAGAGAGAGAGAGAGAGAGAGAGAGAGAGACACACACACACACACACACACACACACACACACACACACAGGGAAATAAACAGACTTGCGAGATAAATATAAAGACGAAAGACACGTGTTGGTTTTGTTAACAAACACATAAAGCTGATTATTTTATTAGAGAGAGATACTTGGACAAGTACATAAAGAGTAATGATTTTATTAGACAACTACATAAGAATCAGTTATATTGTTCAAGAAATACTATCTATCTATCTATCTATTGCCAGACGCCTCAATCCCGTTTGGGGTGGCCACAAACAAATCGCCTCCACGTCGTCCTGTCCCCCGCCATTTCACTGCCCTGCTCCCAACTCACACCCCTCTCTCTCATATACCTCTCCACCCCATCCCTCCATCTCATCCTCGGCCTCCCCCTCCCTCTTCCCCCCTCCACCTCACTCACATACACTCTCTTCGTCAGTCTTTCACCCTCCATCCTCTCCACATGGCCAAACCACCTCAGTGTGTTCCTCATAACACTTCCTATCACATCCACATCCACACCACAACGCTCCTTTATATCCTCATTCGTCAGCCTGTCTCTCCATGTGACTCCACAGGCTCCTCTTAAATAACTCATTTCCACTGCTCTCACTCTTGACTTGTGTCCCTCCAACAACGTCCAAGCTTCACTTCCATACGTTAGAGTTGGTATCACAATACTGTCATGTAGTAACTTTTTCACTTCCATGCTCACTTCCCTGTTTATTATCACTGCTTTCAAAGAACCAGCAACCTTTCTTCCCTGCTGTACCCTTTCAAGCACTTCGCCCTCCAAACCTCCATCCTTACTCATCACACTACCCAAGTACATAAACGTACTCACATTTTCCAATTCCTCACCATCCAACCTCGCTGTACATTCACTGACTTCACCTCTCTCAAAAACCATCACTTTACTCTTCCCTACATTCACCTTTAGATTCCGTTTCTTGCGCACTCTCCCAAACTCATCCACCAAGCCTTGGAGCTCCTCTTCGTCTTCACTCAACAACACAGTATCATCTGCAAACAACAGAGAGTTTCCAAACACTATCCTCTCTCACCAGGGCCACTCCAACATCCATTACCCTACCTTGTACCTCTTTTATTACCCCATCCATGAACAGATTGAACAACCATGGAGACATGACACATCCCTGTTTCAACCCAACCTCCAAAGGGAAAAATTCACTTAGTTCACCATCCACACGCACTGCAGCCTTAGCACCATCATACATACTCTTCACAGCATTCAACAACTTTCCTTCTACTCCACATATTCTTATTACTTACAATCCTTGTCTATCCACCCTGTCATATGCTTTCTCCAAATCCATAAAAGCCGCATACAACTTCCTTCCCTTCTCTAGAAACTTTTCCACTAAGGATCTAAGAATGAATATCTGATCTACACAACCTCTTCCCTTCCTAAAGCCTCCCTGTTCTTCTCCAACTAATTCCTCTGTTCTTTCTTTAACTCTGTCAATAAGTATCATACCATACACTTTTCCTATTATACAAAGAAGACAAATGCCCCTATGATTACCACACACTTCCTTTTCCCCTTTTCCTTTGTACAAGGGAATAATTATACCTGACTTCCAATCCTCCGGGACTCTACCTTCCTCCCAGGCCAATCTGCACATCTTCCACATCCATTCTACTACTATCTCTCCCACATGCTTCAGCATCTCACCACACACTCCATCAATTCCTGGGGCTTTCCCCAATTTAACTTTCTTCATTGCTTCCACAACTTCTATCCTACTGATTTCTTCCTGTCTTCTCACCTCCCTCCTTCTCCCAGCCATTCCCCAGCGACTTATACTCGCATTACTTCCATGCTCTATGTTCAACAATTCCTTAAAGTGTTCTCTCCATCTGTTCACTCTTTCTCCCTTCTCCACTAGTAATCTACCATTTTTATCTTTCACTCCCCTGCTAACTTCACTTCCACCCTGTCTTACTCTTTTCACCTCTTTCCAGAACATTTTCTTACAGTCCCTCCAATTTACACTCAAATTCCTTCCAAATTCCTCATCCACTTTCTTCTTACTCTCTCTTACTAATCTTTTCACCTCTCTCTTTCTTTCTACAAATAACTCTCTCTTCCGCCTCTCAACTTCTTCCACGCCCCTATTTCTCATCCATTCATTGTATGCTTTCTTCTTTTGTGCCACAGCCTGTCTCACCTCTTCAGTCCACCACGCTGTTCCTTGCACCCCCCTCCGTCTTCTCTTCCTCCCACACACCACATCGCATGCTGCACATATTTCTTCCATAGATATCTTGCACACACCTTCCACGTCTCCCATCTGCTCAAATTCATATTTGCCCAATCGTTCCTCCACTTCTCTCTTATACTCTGCCTTTTTCTCATCCTCTTGTAACCTTTTCACTCTCCTTGCAACTACTCCTTCCTCTCATCTTTCCCTTCTTCTATTCCTCCATCTTACTTGTATCCTAATTCTGGCCACCACCAAGTAGTGGTCAGAAAGTCCACTCCCCCAGCCTCTATAAGCTCTTGCATCCACTACACATCTTCACATCCTTTCATCCACACACACATAATCAATCATTGCCTTCCTTTCATTCAGTTCACCACCCACCTTTCTCATCACTCGCCATGTATATCTGTGGATCATTTTATGCCTGATGAGGGTATTGGCTATCACCAACCCCCTCCCAGCACAAATGTCCACTAACGCACTCCCATTCACATCTATCGCAGCAGGCACACCCCACTCACCAACTATTCCATCCATCTTCACATTCCCTATTTTGCCATTCATATCACCGATCAAAAACACTCTCTCATTCCTTCCAAACTTTTCCATGCACACTTCCACATTTGTCCAGAACTCTTCTCTCACTCTGCTAGCACGATCTTGCATTGGCGCATACACACACACAATCGCCCACATTTGTATTCCAACTTTCAACTTTACCCACACAATCCTTGACCCAATTGATCCATACTGTCTTATGCTCTTCTTCCATCTTTTACCCACAACTATACATACTCCTTCCTTTGACCTCTCATTCTCAACTACTCCTGCACATATATCCCATCCATACTTCCATTCTCTTACACTTTCTCCTCTCCATTTTGTTTCAGTCATTCCACATACATCCACTTTTGCACCCTCAAGCACCTGGACAATCTCTCTCTCTTTCACCTCATCATTCGCTCCTCTTACATTCCACGTAGCCATTACCAAGTCCTTTGTCCGGTCCTGGGTCGTCATCGTTTGGTCAGTCCTTGTCCGATGCTTCTTGTTTGATTTTTTAGTTAGTTGTTTTCCGGGGAGGGGCACTAACCCTCCGCCAACCCTTTTAGTCGCCTTTTACGACAAGCAGGGATACTGGGGGAGTATTCTTGAAAAAAAACCCTACCCCCAGGGGGGGTATAAAAGCTAGAAGAGCCTTCCAGAGACACTAATAAAATAATAATAATAATTCATCATTCATCACTCAATCCTGTGTTGCCCCATGAGGAGCGTCGGAGCCCGGGGCTAGGCAAGTTGGTCCTAACATTTAAGATGAGAATGACCAGCTTAACTCATCCCTGAGTGGAATTACATGAGCAATAAACCTCAACCACCTTTTGGTTATAAACCTGCACAGGCTCAATCCGATTGGAGCGCTTTATTACCCACTAAACCACCGGGCACCATAATATGGTTATATAGTTACCACCCAGCATAGTAAATGGTTTCCTTGTGTACAGGAAACCATTCGGCTTACCACTCAGTGTAGAGTCATCCATAGACAGAAAGAAGAGGAAAGAGTGAAAGAAAGAAAGATAGAAGTGGAAGGAAGGAAAGAAGGAAGGAAAAAAGGAAAAGTCAGTCTCCCGAAAGCAGCACTACATCTAGTGAGTGGATGGTGAGTGCCCCCACCTACCAAAATAGTAATAATAATAATTCCAAAAATATCATTACATTAATAATAATCATCATCATCATCATCATAATAATCATCATCATCATCATCATCATCATCATCATCACCATCATCATCATCATCAACATCATCATCATCATCATCATCACCATCATCATAATCATAATAATAATACCGGTAATAATAAGAATAAGAAAAATAATGGTCAGTAACTGGCTTCTGATTAGTTTCTTCTCGTATACCATAGATTTATTTACTTATAATTCTTCTCATTTTCAGCCACTTAATTTTTTTTTGTCAGTGTGTTGCCGTGTTTACTATCGTTGCCTATCAATTAGAGACAGACAGACAGACAGAGAAATCAGATTGGTGTCCTTTGAGAGCATTCTTTGACCACTTTTGTGCTCTTGAGACGGCTTCAAATCCCAGCAGCTCAAGCACCTTTGTTCTTTGCATTCGAAGGCTCTTGTATCAATGAACTCCTGCATTTTTTATTTTTAGAGACTGAGTAGGAGAGTTCCATGAGGAGGGTGATGGCAGAGACGACCACCCCGAGGCCCAGCACTATGAAGGCTCCCTGTAGATGTTCCAGGTTCAATGCTCCGTCACCTCGAGTCTGTGGAGATAACAATATTAATAGACAGATAAATTGATAGATAGGCAGATAGACAGACAGATAGATTGATAGAGAGAGAGAGAGAGAGAGAGAGAGAGAGATAGGTAGATAGATATCCTTAATGATGGTAAGATGTAGGAAAAGAAAATATGTAGAAACAAAAGATGAAAAACAGAAATAAGACAGTTTGTGTGTGTGTGTGTGTGTGAGAGAGAGAGAGAGAGAGAGAGAGAGAGAGAGAGTTTTGCCTCGCTTCTTCCCTCCATCTCTACATCTTAACCAAAGAAAATTGCATTTTTTTTTTTTTTGCTTTCTACTTTTTTACATTTTTATGAACGTTAGCAACCAAAATACACATAGAGATACAATAAAACAACCCTTATCTGTATAATAATGCTACCACGATTACTGATATGTGAAATATTTAAGTGGAATGGGGCAACACGAATCCGTAAAGTTTTACATATACTGAGAAGAGGTCTGAGTGGTAGAGAATGTTTTTAGGCTGTATCTCGCATACTTTAAATCGAATACTTTTCTAATTATGTTTATTCAGCTTGGCGTGAGTCATAAGAGTCTGAGAAAGCTATACTCTTCACCTTAACTTGATCCAGATTTTCGCCCTTGTTGAGCTTCTTTCTCGTCGTTGAGTGGTAGAATGAGGCAATACTTCGATTCTACATCCTTTCCATAGCACTTCTTCGTGGTTAGCATCATACTCTAGTCTCTGTTTATTGCCATAACAGCATGAAAGATAGACCGTATTTTTAGGCCAGGTTGAAAAAAAGAAGCATAGTACTATAATGTTTTTATTCTAATGACGTTCTGTCTTCATGGCAACAATAGATGAACACTAGATTATGGTGACAGTCACAAAGAAGTGCCATGGAAAGGATATACAGTCTTTTTCAACCACTGACTCCCGTGAAATAAGTTGCATAAGGATGAAATCTGAGCCAGGGTAAGGTAAAAAGAATATAGTAGTTGCAACCCCAGGCTCATCTGAACCTGAACCCAGTGGACTGCAGCCTGGTTACCCTTCTGCAGTTCACTACCCTCCGTTTGGGGGATTGGGAGGGAACTGAGGAACGTTTCTTTAACTAGACAGTGAGGCCACCAAGCCATGTCGGTGCCACCACGTGCAGGCGACCCTCCCCAACGCCCTTTGTGTTATATGGATAAATTACATCTTTTTCTCACTGATGTTCCAATCCTCGTAACCTTTCTTCATAAGCGATTTATATTCCTATTACATCTTGATATCCTCACGTCTCCGACGCAAACCGTGTCGAAATGAAAATGCTGTAAGTTAACTGCAAGGTAAAATTAAGGAGAACTGTGCAATATAAACGCTTAGGGAAAAAGTCTTTAAAGTTTCTTACGCCAGTGAGAAACAGGACAAATACTGATGCCGTTTTTAAGATATCAGACCCATGCTTAACTCAAGGCCGAACTTCAGCCAGTGAGCCATACCGTGTACAACTAACAAACCTTGGAAAATAAATCGCTAAGGAAGAGTTACTGTCTAAAATACGTAAAAAGTAAGATAATTCGCAAGGAAAAAATGTTACGAAGCCTCCTATAGAGCATAAATAAGTCTACCGATTCCCACATCAGGGGCGAACTTTTGCCAGTGAGACTTCCTGTATGCAGCTAATTATTCGGGCGAGCGAAGAGAGCGAGAACACCAAATTTAGTCACAGTTTGGACAAAGATTTATCCCATCAGCAAGAAATGGGGACAGGAGTCGGGAGGAAAACTCTGTAGTACAGTAGCAAAATTTTTTGTTTGGATATCTCAGCCAATTTTGAAGTTAAAAGATAGACACCAATTTGGAAATTGCATAAAAATCCTCATTTTCATTTCATAGACAGTCCGGAATTTCCAATAGTTTTTTTTCCGTAAATCGAGGAAACGATTTTTTATAAGGCAGATTAGCGTAACAGCCGGCTGCACAAGACGTAACGGTCTAAAGTTGCCTAGTATTTTCCGATGACTGCTGAGAGAATTGGTTTTTAATAAGTTCTTTTTAGTATTTTCAGGTCAGGAAATTAGAGGATGATGATAAGCCACATGAGACAATCTTCAGTGCTGCTGACTTGCACGCTCGCTCGCTCGAACACGTTCCACACTTTCAATGTGGACGCTTATTACCAGTTTAATCCTGCAAACAAATCGCTAAGGAACAGGTGCTACGAATCAATTATGGGCGAACTTTTTCACAGGAAGCTTCCGGTGTGCAGATAATAAATCTTGGAAATAAATCGCTAAGGAAGAGGTGCTACGCCTCACTTACGGGCGAACTTTTTCCCAGGAGGCTTCCGGTGTGCAGTTGATAGATCTTGGAAAGGATGCCGGTCTCCAGAAGGCGGATGAGGTTGTCTGAGATGAGGCGGGTGTAGGGGGTGTTGCGACGCAGTAACCAGATCATAAAGTTGTTGTATATCTGTGGAAGTAGGTACACTATACTACCAGCTGTGTGTCGGTGTATATATATATATATATATATATATATATATATATATATATATATATATATGTTTATAAATATATATATATATATATATATATATATATATATTTATCTATCTATCTTTGGGTGTAGGGGGCGTTGTGACGTATTATCCAGATCATAAAGTTGCTGTATATCTGTGGAAGCAAGTACACTATAGCACCAGCTGTGTTTGGTTGTTTACTTTTGTTTCTGCTTGTTTGTTTATCTATGTTGTCTATGCCTGTATATTTCTGTCAGTTCGTCTGTATCCATGTCATCCTGATTATCAGCCTATCAATCTAAATGTCTTTCTTATCGCGGGCGCGCACGCGTGTGTGTGTGTGTGTGTGTGTGTGTGTGTGTGTGTGTGTGTGTGTGTGTGTGTGTGTGTGTGTGTGTGTGTGTGTGTGTGTGTTTTATGTGAGGAAGAGGGAACCAAAGGCAACGAGCCCGCAAAACTGTTCCCTCCAAGAGAAAAACAAAATACAAGAGAGAGCCAAATTCAAGATCTGATCATTTCGAGATGCCTGGACACACTGCGTTTGAAAGACTGGAGATCATAGGAAGCAGGAAATAGGGACAGAGGGAGACAGTTCCAGAGCTGACCTGTTGCATAAATGAAGGACTGGAAGTAACGGTTAACTCTTGCATTAGAGAGTTGGACAGAAAAGGGAGGAGAGTTTGCTGCCAGACAGGTGCCACGCGCGCCCGTCGTAGGGGTGGAGGAATGCATGCAGACAGTTCAGAGGAGCAGTGACCATTGAAGCAGCGATAGAAAACAGATAAAGATGCAACAGTGCGGCGAAGAGACAGGGGTTGAAGGGACTCAGTAAGAGGAGGAGAGTTAATGAGGCGAAAAGCCTTTGACTCCACCCTATTGAGAAGAGCTGTATGTGGGGAGCCTCCCCACACATGAGAGTTGTACTCAACGCAGGGGCGGATAAAACCTCTGTATAGAGTCAACATTTCTGCAGGGGTAAAGGAGGAATGGAGTCGGCTTAGCACACCCAATCTCTTGGAAGCAGATTTTACAAGAAATATAATATGATCTTTCCAAGATAAGTCTCGAGAAAATGAAACCCCAAGCATGTTCAAGGATCATGCAGGATTAAGCTGAATGTTATTAAACATTAGTGGGTATACCTGTTGATGATTTTGTCGGGTTGATAGGTGCGAAAACTGAGTCTTTGATGCATTAAAAACAACCAGATTATTTATACCCCAGTCAGAGATACGAACCAAGTCAGACATTAGGTGTGCCAAAGCCTCATCCCTTGTTTGTTGAAGTAACTGCCGAGATGGGCGTTGCGGGAATCGAATGGAAAGGTGAAGGGTTGAGTCATCAGTGGATGAGTGGATAGGGTTAGATGTGCAGCTTAGAAGGTCATTGATGAATTAAAGGAAGAGGGTTGGTGATAGGACAGAGCCCTGAGGAACACCACTGTTAATGGATCTAGGAAAAGAACGATGGCCGTCTACAAAAGCGGCTATAGAACGACCAGAAAGGAAGCTGGAGATGAAGGCACAGATAGAAGGATAGAAGCCGTAAGAGGGCAGTTTGGAAATTAAAGATTTATGCCAGACTCGATCGAAAGCCTTTGAGATGTCAAGTGCAATGGCAAAGCTTTCGCCAAAGTCCCGAAAGGAGGATGACCAGGAGTCTGAAAGGTAGGTGAGAAGATCGCCTGTGGAGCGTCCCTGACGGAACCCATACTGACAATCAGAAAGAAGGTTGTGATACGAAAGATGCTTTAAAATTTTTCTATTATGAATAGACCCGAAAAATTATGAGATACAGGATGTTAAAGCAATTGGACGATAGTTATAGGGTTGGGAATGGTAACCCTTCTTTGGGACTGGCTGAATGAGAGCAAACTTCCAGCAAGAAGGGAAGGTACAAGTTGAAAGACAAGGGCGAAAGAGTTTGCCTAAGCAGGGTGTAAGCACTGAAGCACAGTTCTTTAGAACAACAGGAGGGATTCCATCAGGCCCATATGCCTTATTAGTATTGAGGCCTGTGATGGTAGAAAATACATCAGCTGAAGGAATTGTAATGTCAGCCATGAGGAAATCAGAGGGGGGAAGTGATGGAGGAACAGCACCGAAATCGTCTAAGGTGGAGTTGGAGGAGAATGTCTGAGCGAAAAGATCTGCTTTATCAGTAGAAGAAACAGCTACAGAGCCATCAGAGTAGAAAAGAGGAGGGAAGGATGATGAGGTAAAGTTGTTAGAAAGGTTTTTGGCAAGGTCCCAGAAGAAGTGGGAAGAATTCGAGTTAGAGAGTTGAGAGCATTTAGTACGGATGAAATTATTTTTAGCAGAGCGAAGAGCAGACTTAGCACGATTCCAGGCAGAGATATATAAAATATGTGATACAGGGGTGGGTTGGCTTCGGTACCTTTTATAGGCCCTCTCCTTGTTGCAGACAGCATTAGAACAAGCATGATTAAACCAAGGCTTTTGTACATTAGTCAAAGGATATGAGAAAGGAATGTATGCTTCCATGCCCGAGAGAATAACCTCCATAATGCGCAAGGCACACTCAGATGGCTCCTGGCCATGGAAGCAATAATCATTCCAGGGAAAATCAAAGAAGTACTGCCTGAGGGCCTCCCAATCCACAGCTCGAAAGTGCCACAGACGACGTTTCTTTGGAGGGTCCGCAGGCTGTACCGGAGTGATAGGACAGGTTAAGGTGATAAGGTTGTGATCCGAGGAGCCCAACAGAGAGAATAGATTAACAGTGTAAGCAGAAGAATTAGTTGTAAGGAAGAGGTCAAGTATGTTGGAGCTCTCTCCAAGGCGGTCAGGGATACGGGTAGGGTGCTGTACAAGCTCTTCTAGGTCATTAAGGATAGAAAAGGTGTAGGCTTGTTCACCAGGTGGATCAGTGAAAGGAGAGGAGAGCCAATGGTGGTGGTGAACATTGAAATCTCCTAGAATGGAGACTAGAAATGGATTAGAATGTGTTCCATCGTGTGTGTGTGTGTGTGTGTGTGTGTGTGTGTGTGTGTGTGTGTGTGTGTGTGTGTGTGTGTAAAACTTGTCCATCTCTCCATCCCTCTATCCTCCTGTCTGTATGTTTGGATGTCTTTATCTGTACATCACCCACCTTCTCTCTCATAATATAAGTATCCCGAGTCAAATTCTTGCGATGCTGCGTGTAAATCATATAATCAATAGCGCAAATCAAAGTATGCGTCCTCTGCATCACCAACTCCAATGAGGCAGCATACGGATCGTTGAGGGTAATGTTGGGGTCGAGGTATAGCCTCCTCCCCAGTTCGGCTAGGATGGGGTTCTCTGAGCTCTTTAAGGCGTCTGGTACAAAGCTTCCATAATCGTACATCACGGGCCTGGAGAGAGAGAGAGAGAGAGAGAGAATCATGAATCATCATTGTCATTGGCATTATCATCACCATCACTACTCTAGACTTCTTCCTCACTCCGTAATTCGAACAAGAGAAAAGGAACCGACTCTTTTTATTCTAACTTGGCCTAAAATCACTGGCGGATTTGGGGGGGGTGGAGGCACTGGGGCCATGTCCCCACCCCCTCAGAAGGTATGTTGGCGCCCTTCTGCAGTTCCTTGCTGTTGTTTGCTGGGCCCTTGTTCCTTTCAACTCCTATGGGAATAGGTAAGAAGAATCTTCGGGCACCTCACCCTCACTCAGACATACCGGTATAGATGCCACACACAAAAAGTATCTTTTAATACGTGACGTTAGTGAAAGTTTTCCTATAGAAAACGTTCACTGTATTTCTAGCCTAACCTTCCAAAAGTTACTCATAAGAATTAGATGTATTCGTAATAAGTAGTGAAAATTTAAATAAGCTGGCTACTAGATGGCCCACCTTTCTTGCTTGCCCTCTCCCCCCCAGAATAGCCGTCTAGATCCGCCTATGCCTAAAATTGTCATCTCGTCATCTTGAATGGTGAGTTGTAGCAATAAATTAACCTTAGAAACTGAAACTATTCACAACAAAGTGCAATGTAGGGCCATGGCATTGTCTTTTTTCTGCCACTGAGTTGCGTGAAACACGCTGAAAAAGGACAAAAATCTTGGCCAGGTTAAGGTAACATAAGTATAGGTAACAGGTGTCCACAGTAAGGTATGGAACATGATGGAGTCGAGTAGCTCTTGAGAAAATAAAACTGTAGCATATTAAACACAAATTTTATTCTAATTCACTATTTTCTCTGTAGTTGCACCTTTTGTCTTCATATTTTCCATTAAAATCAAATAAGCTGACAGTGATGTGGCAAAGCTCTATTTTTCTCGTTTTCCTGAACTTCAGTCCTCTGGATTCTCTATGCTCTGTTTTCGGCTACCCTGTCATTCTCAGACTAAGACGTTGTGTACAGATCCAGTAATTCTACCGATTATGAAAAATTCTTTGACTATCTTACTTTAAGATGAACACACATTCTGTCAATTTCTTCTTTTTCTGAAATCTCCATTCTAGTTCATTTCAATGTTCACCACCACCTTTGGCTCTCGTGTAAATCAGCTGATCACCATGGTGAACGACCTGTATCTTTTTTGTCCCTAATGACAGTGCAGCTTGTACTCGCACAGTATCCTACCTGTATCCTCGACCACCTTTCCTTACAACTAATCCTTCTGCTTACTCTGTCAGTCTTTCCTCTCCGTTGGGCTCCTCCGACCACAACCTTATCACCTTAATCTGTCCTATCGTTCCAGTAACCGTCCCAAGAAGAGGCAGCTTTGGCGCTTTGGAGCTGCAGATTGGGAGCCCTGTAGGCGGTATTTCTCCAGTATGATTTTCCCTAGAATGATTATTGCTTCCACGGCCGAGAGCCATCTCAGTTTGCCTTCCACATTATGGAAGTTGTTCTCTCAGGCATGGAAGGAGACATTCCTTTCTTTTATCTTTTGACTACTGGGAAAAAAAAAAAGAGTTTAATCACTCTTGTTCTAAAGCTGTCCACAACAAGGAGAAGGCCTACAAAAAGTACCGGAGATAACGCATCCTGAATCTCGCCTCCATTATATCTCTGTCTGGAATTGTGCTAAGTCTGTTCTCCACCCTGCTAAGAATAATTTCACTATGAAATTCCCTGAACTCTCTCACTCAGAATCTTCAAATACCTTTCTAACAACTGTATTTCAACTTTCTCCCTCCCCTTTTCCTCTCTTGTGACTTTGTAGCTGATTCTTCTACTGAAGAGCAGAATTCTGTGCTCAAACACTCTCATCCAGTTCCACCCTAGATGATTCTGGTGCTGCTCTTCCATCTCTTCCACTCTGAATTCCTCATGACTGTTACTGAAATTCCTTCAGCTGATATACCTTCTGTCCTCACTAGCCACAGTACTAACAAGGCACACAAGCCTGATGGGGTCCCTCCTGTTGTCCTCAAGAACTGTGCATCTCTACTTACAACCTTCCTAGTTAAGCTCTTTCCCATTTGTCTGTCAACTCGCACCTTTCCTTCTTGCTGGAAGTTTCCTCTCATAAAGATTGTCCTTAAAATGGGTGACCATTCCCAATCCTCTATCTCCCAATCGCTTTAACATCTTGTATTGAATCTAATTTTAACAAAAAACTTCAAGTACCTTGCCTATCACAACCTTCTTTCTGATCATCTGTATGGGTTCCGCGAGGGAGGTTCCACTGGTGATCTTCTCACCTTCTATTCAAACTCCTGGTCATCCTCCATTCAGGACTCTGACGAAAGTTTTGCCATTGCACTTGACATCTCAAAAGATTTCGATCGAGTTTGGCAAAATCTTTAATTTCCAAACAGCCCTCTTACGATTGCCGTCCTTCTGTGTGTGCCTTCATCTCTAGCTTCCTTTCTGGTCGTTCTATAGCTGTTTTGGTAGACGACCACCGATCTTCTCTTGGAGCTTTCAAAAGTGGTGCTCCTCAGCACTCTGTCTTATCACCAACTCTCCTCCCAATCATCAATGACACGGTACATCTAACCCTATCCACTCATACACAGATGACTCCACCCTTCACCTTTCCATCTGCATCCCTCAGCGTCCATCTCAGCAGTTACTTCAATAACACGGGACGAGGATATGGCACACCTAATGTCTGACTTGGCTTATATCTTTGACTGGGGTAAAAGTTTTTTTTTTCTTTTAATGCAACAAAAACCCAGTTCTTACCACTTCCAACTCGTCAAAATCATCCGCAAGAGTATGTCTTACTTTTTAACAATATTCATCTCTATCTTTCATCATTTTTGAAAATACGTGGGGCATCATTCTTAGGATTTAACTTATAAAGATTATATTACCTCTCTTGTAAATCTATTTCTAAGAGAGTAGGTATGCTATGCCAGCTCCATGCCTCTTTTACCCGTGTACGGTTGTTAATTTTATACAAGGGTTTTATTCGACTCTTTGTCAAGTACAGCTCTCACGAATGGGGAGGCTTTCCACATACACCTCTTCTCAACAAAGTGGAGTCAAAGTAATTTCTTCTCATTAACTCTCTTCCTCTTACTGGCTTCCTTCAACCTCTGTCTCTCCACTGTACTCTTGCGTATTATTGTCTTTCTATTGCTACTTTAATAGTCACTGATCTTCATAACTGTCTGTTTGCACTCCCCTCCCCTCTCCTCTACATTCATTTGGGCGGACACGTGGCACCCGTCTAGTAGCAAACTCTCATCTTTTTTCTCTCCAGTTCTTCAATGCAAAAGCTAACCCTTACTCCCAGTCCTTCTTGTATGTAACAGGTCAACTCTGGAAGGTGTCTTCCTCTCTCTGTATTTCATACTCCCTGTGACCTCCAGTCTTCTAAGCCCAATGTTCTCTATTTCTCCGCTTGCTCACTCAACCAGTCTTTATCACCATCATCATCACCATTATCACCACCACGATCATCATCACCATCATCACCACAATCACCATCATCACCATCAAAACAATCACCAACACCACCATCACCATCATCACCATCAAAACAACCACCAACACCACCGTCACCATCATCACCATCAAAACAACCACCAACACCACCATCACCATCATCATCATCACCATCATCATCAACATCACCACCACCATCATCACCATCATCACCATCATCACCACCATCACCACTATCACCACCAACATCACCACCACCATCACCATCACCATCATCACCACCATCACCACCCCCATCACCACCACCATCATCATCATCATCACCATCATCACCACCACCACACCACCATCACCACCACCATCACCACCACCATCACTATCATCACCACCACCATCACCATGACGATCACCACCATAACCACCATCGTCACCACCATCACCACCATCGTCACCACCATCACAATGACCATCACCACCATCGTCACCACCATCACCACCATCACCACCATCGTCATCACCATCACCACCATCACCACCATCATCACAACCACCACCATCGTACTATTTTTTCACTTTCATGCTATACCTGAGGGACCTGGTAACAACTCTTCTCTAGCGATTTACTCTGCCTTTTACCTATTAATATCACCTTGTATGTTATTGCTGTAGACTATGTCGACATTGAAGCTTTATAAATAATCATATAAGTCAGTGTTAAGATATAATACGCAAAATACAGGGTAGTCCATATGTAGCGCTCCTCTTACACCTCGCCGGGCCATTTCTCGTGTGCTGTGGGGGCGGCTCAGTCATCGCTATATCCATCCTCCATTATTTATTTCCAACCCCCACTGTCACGCCCACGCCAGCACACTGAGCCATCCCCGCAACACAATAATCAGATGAGTTACTTGTGCAGCGCTATTTCCGGACTACCCTCCATAAAATCCTCCAGCCAATATTTAGTAAACTGTGCATGTTCAATTTTGCCAAATATTTTCGTTCTTTTCCACTTTATTTCACGTAGCTCAGTGGTGGAGTTTGACTGAACTTTGGCAATGCATCCTTTCCATAGCACCTCTTCGTGATTAGCACTGTATGAAACTTAGACATTTGAGAATATATAAAGTTTGTAAAATGTCGTATGTAAGAGAGAGAGAGAGAGAGACAGACAGACAGAGGCAGAGACAGAGACAGAGACAGACAGACAGACAGACAAACAGACAGACACAGAGACAGACGGACAGAAGCTTACAAATCAACTCACGTAAGATGGGATTCCGCCAGATCTTTCACGGTCTCAAGTTTGGCAGGGTAGACGGGCACTGTCAGAATGACTACGAGGTTGCTTGTATATCCGGCCGCTAAGATATCTACCGCAATCCACCACACCACCAACCACACCCTCGCCCACCACACTGTTATCTCCTTATCCGGCATGGACTGTCCTATCAACCCAGACCCTACCTGCAAGAAGAGGGAGAAGAAAATAGCAGTGGTGGTGATAATAATAATAATAATAATAATAATAATAATAATAATAATCCATCCATCCATCCATCCATCCATCCATCATCCAATCCTAAGTCACCCCACACAGGAGCGCAGGAACCCAGGTGTAGGCAAGTTGGTCCCGACGTTTAAGATGACAGTACCATCTTAAATCTACTCTCATAATAATAATGATAATAATAATATTATTATTGGCAGGACTCCAGGGCATAAATCAGCGAAGGAGCGTCTCTCCATTTTGGCCTGTGCCAGTGCTGATTGCTCTCATCGCCTATAGCCAGTCATAGTGGGTAAGAGCAAGCGACCCAGGTCACTGAAGGAAATCATAGCCAAGCTTCCTGTGTAGTGCCATGGTAACAAGTTAACCTGGTTTAACCAAGATATCATTCATGGCTGGTTCCACCGCACCTACGACCCGTCTAGGCAGCACCACCAAAAAAGGTGTAGCATCAGTCGTGACAACATGAAGGAAGTGCTGCTGCTGGACAATGCAACAGCCCATCCTTCCTCTGCTAAACTCTGCAGCAAGGATGGACGAATCAAGCCTTCATCCTGCCAGTAACATAACTGAACTTACCCAGACCATGGACCATGAAGTTACAGAGAGTACAGAGGCACTTCAGAAACCTCTACTTCCACCAGTGCATCATTGTGACTGTGGATGGGATGGTGCAGGAAGACTATGAAGACACCAGAGGCAAGAAAACCCAGTACAATTTCAAGATATACAATATCAAAGAGGCCATCACCAACCTGGCAGAGGCGTGGAAGAAAGTGTATCTTGCCAGAATCAAGAATAGGTGGTGCAGACATCTCAGAGCCCCCAAAACTCCAGCACAACTGCATGATTTTTAGGTGTCTGAGCCACTGAGGATGGCAGAAATGTTGGTAGCTGCAGGGCAGGGAGATCTTGCTGAGGAGAGGCTGCAGGAGTGGCTGGATTAGAAGGCTGGTGTGCCTAGTTACCATTATCAGACAGAAGAGGGAACTGTGGATGAGCTACAAGACTGGACAGTGGCAAAGGAGGAAGATGAAGAGAAGAAGAAGACGTCTGAACTGTTTGCGGATGCAGCCATTGACGTAGCAGACACCATCCTGGCCGTGAAGACAAAGTTGGAGGGCCTCTGGTTCAACGTTATGAGGTCTTGCGGCTAACCAGGTTGGACTTAATACAGCTGCAGCAGCCAAGGAAAATACTGGATAAGATCTTTCTGTTTTTCAAGCCTATGCCAACTGCTACCAAGAGGCTCTGCACAGTCAGAGACCTCCAATGTGCACGTGGCGACAACATCCTCAGCCAGCCTCTACATAGCCTCTGGATCAAGCAGTACAGCCTTCAGGACTCCAACACCTCAGGACTCTCTGTATCAAGTGTGACACCAGAGCCACCAGAAATCATCTTTGCCAACAGTGATGATGAATAACACTTTATTCAATCTGAAGCATACAAGAAGAATGGAAGTGTGAGCACTCTACATCCATCTATTCAGGTGAAGGGCACAATGCATGAGTGTATTACCCTTTCACCCCAGCCTGGCCTGAAATTACCATCTTCCCATCATAATCGCTGAGTTGTGAAAACAGACTAGTAATATTGTACAAGTCATAAAACAGTGCTATGTTAAGGGTGTGAAATTATGAGACAGTAGTTTAAAAGGGATACAGTTTTCATTTTTAGTATTAGAGTATATTATTTTACTAATTTATATTCTAACATGTACTTGAAATTCCACTTCAAGAGGGAACATCGGATAGAACGGAGTATCCGGTTTATTGGATTTCCTCCCATTACTCTGTTAAAGTGGGAGTCCACTTTATATATATATATATATATATATATATATATATATATATATACAGTAGTGCACCAACATTCGCTACAGCAGGATTCGCGGAATCCACTTTCGCGGCATGCACCAAATATTCCCTAACTTCCACGTTCGCTTGAAAAAAATCGATATTCGCGCACAAATTTTGGGTTTGGGACAATATTTTGAACTTTGAATTTCCTGCACCTCCCGCCCGCAACCCACCGCCATCTTGAATGACGTCATGTCAACACTCTGTCCACCCATTCCCGCCATTGTGTACGAGCGTGCTAGCTCCATTGTATTGGATTCTCACGGTTCAATGGCCTCTACTATACCTGGTAGTGTGGGGAGAGGGCCTGGTGGTGTGGGGGTAGAGCCTGGTGGTGTGGGGGGAGGGCCGGGAGGCAGTGGTGGTGATAAAAAGTGGCCGGGACATTCAAAGTCGGGAGGAAAGGCCAAGGCTAAGAGAGAGTATCGTGTTGGAGTGAAGAAACGGCAGTATAATAATGAAATGAAAAGGAAGATAGTTGAGCACATGGACAAGGGCGCAAAAAACAGTGAAATCTCAGGTATATTTAACATCCCAGAATCGACAGTGCGTAGTATGAGGAAACAGCATGGTGGTAGCGAGGAAGCAAGAGGTGGCGCCAATACGTCTGGCGTGGCTAAATAAGCCCGCCACGTGCCTCAGATACTTACCCCCAACATCCATTAAACACCTCAACCTGGTCTCTGTGGTATGTTTCTCCTCATATAATGTGTACTGTACTGTTTTTATTGTTTGTATCTCACAATGCAATGTACAATAGTGATTTGATGTACTGTATTGCAAGTGAAAATGAAAATCTGATGTTACTTTAGGATAACCGGGAACCAATTAGCCTTTTTGCCATAAAGACAATGCCCCAATTTTCGCTAATTCCACTTTCGCGCATTATTTTTGGACCCAATTAGGCACGAAAATTGGTGCCCCACTGTATATATATACATGTCTATCTATCTATCTATCCATATATATATATATATATATATATATATATATAAATCAGATACAGAACTGTGTGTGTGTGTGTGTGTGTGTGTGAGACATGTCACAGACACACCCACACGCGCACACAAACACAATCTATTTGTCTTTCTATCTGTCTATATTTCTATCTATATCTATATATCCAGCTATCAATCAACATCAATATAGTCACCTTGAGAGCAACGTTGACAGGATCATTGATAACACGTTGTTGATACAGAAGCAAGGCAAGAGACGAAGCCACCACAATGGTCGTAGCGGCCAGCAGTCCCCACATAAGCACTGAAAAAGGGTACAGAACATTCTTCCATCGCGGCAGTGGCTGTGGGACGCGTAAAAGGAAGGCGAAACTCGTGCCCCAGTGAGGATAGGTGAGGTCGAAGTCCTGAAGTCGATCCCTATTCGGCTGAAGAACGTTGAAGGTCATGACCTTCCCGTGGTACATCACTTGGCCAAGCATGCCTGTGTAGGTGCCGTTTATTTTACGAGCGAACTCAACATTGGGGAGGGGAATCACGTTCACTCCAAACCCATACTTGTCTCCGACTATGTTCAAGGCGTCTACGTTACCCCCAATGCAGCCACCCTCTTTGCCGTAGTAAACGAAAGGGACATCGTAGCACAAGGCCGAAACCTGCAAAATCTTGCCCCCCAAATCCAGGAAGCGAGGCTGGAAAAGAGACCTGAGCGTGTAAAGTTTTCTAGGGTTCCAAACTTCCAATGGAGCTTTTGTAAGTGAGAGTCCTTGTCTGTTGCGCTGTGTGGGTAGGCTGGTGTAGGAATATATGTGTGTTTTTCCTGCTTGAACGACCGACTGCAGAAGTAGGATGAATTCTGAGCGTTGGACGACAGGTTGACTCAATATAGAGGTCGTGTTGAGATATGGGTCAAGACAGAAGAGGACCAGGTAGCAGGGATTCCAGTCTTTGTTGCCTGCCAGGAGGAGGAGAAATGAAGTAGGATCACTGTAGAAGATGATAATTGCAGTAAGTCTTGATCCCCTGATGTGGTACTGGGGACGTGGAGTATGGAGGAGTGAGTGTTGGCTGGCGAGGTACACGGGAGTGAGGGAGAGTCCCGTTACTGACGCCACCTGACTCAGATCTAGTAGGTGATGGCTGTGGTCGTCGCTCACCACCAGGAGGTCCTGCCCACGCAAAGGACCCCCAGCCAGCGATGACAGTGTGTTGGTTGGAAGGGTGTGGCTGTCTGGGGGAGAAAAAGAATGAATTATAGTTGGTTGGTTTTTATCTGAGGGAACTGGGTCACTTCTATTGCTTGAATACTACAGTAAGTTGTGGCTGCATGAACTTTGAAGACCCATTGTAGATGGTGTTGGCCTAATACTGTCATCTCCCCATCTTGATTGTTGATTTGTGACAATAGATAAGCACTAGAATACAATGCTAGTCACAAAGAATTTCAATGAAGAGGACATAACGCCAGTGTACTATCTTATTCTGTCAATTAAGCTACTAATGGACAAAAGTCTAGACCAAGTTAATAGAACTATACTCTTTTTACTCTAAATTGGCCGAAAACTAACAACCTTCCAGCTTGGATCCTGACCTGTAGTGATAAATTAACACTAAGATATGATGCTAGTCATGAAATGATAAGAAAAGAACGTAGATCCATAGTATTGCCGCTTTCTGCCACTGAGCTACGTGAAATCAGCTAAAAGTGGACGAAAATCTAGGGTGACCAAGTTAAGGTAAAAGAGTATACTTTCTTCTCTAGTAGGGGGAACTCTCTTAAACTCAATAAAATCATCTGGTAAGAGGATACTTAAATACGAATATATAGTTGATCTCACTATGCGGAAGGGGATGTTTTTGTGGCCTGAGGTTCATCTGAAACGTAAAACCGGTGGACTGAAGCTTAATTTGCTTGTCTTCCCGAGTCCACCCTCCTCCTTTCGATGAACAGGGAAGTAGTTGAAGGACCGCTTGGTAATATTAGTCCCACCACATGAAGGCGTCCCTTATGAAATGTGGACCTGGTGGACTGCAGGCTTAAACTGTCATTCTTCTGCAGTCCACAATCCTTCTTTCGGTGGATAGGGAAGAAGCTGAGGGAGTGAAGAGAGAAACCTGTACTTTACATAGGAAATATCATCCAATACTTTACCAATATGCCGGAATGCAAACCTGGTATGCTGCCTGGCTCTCTCCTGAGAGTCCTGGGTTCGATTCCCGGCATATTGGTAATATATTGGATAGTTGAGGGAGGTTTGAATAACAAGGTAGTTGAGCCACTCAGCTATATCGGTGCCACCACATGAAGGCGTCTCTTGCCAGCACCAAGGAAGTTACAAAAGAAAATACAACACTGGGGTGGGATACTCAAATATATTTACGATCCAGGCCCTGTCGTAACTGTGATGGGTTTTGACAGGAGGAACTGGAGACATGGAAACTTTTCTTTCTCTGTCCTTCCACCCAAAATAGACAACAGAAAACAGATAACATATCATAAAACAGACACCAGATAACATAAAAGACAACTCATAACGGACAACAGATATAACAGTTTCCCTCAAGTAACCAGGAATTGTTTTTGACGAAAGAACGCCAGCCAGGGAAAGATTCTAATGTCGTTAACCATCCTGCAAAAACTAATCCGAGATACGACAGGGAATCCTGCATGAAATACCTTTAATCCCACCCCAGGACTGTATTCTCAGTGGCTTTAGTGATTGCATAACACCTTTTTATTAGCGATTTGTTTTGTACATAGTACCTCAGTATTCTCTTGGTGGTAGTACTAGTAATAGTAGTAGTAGTAGCAGTAGTAGTAGTAGTAGTAGTAATAGTAGTAGTAGTAGTAGTAGTAGTAGTAGTAGTAGCAGCAGTAGTAGTAGCTCTTGTTGTAGTTGTTATTGCCCTAGGTTCATCTCAAATGTGAGCCCAGTGGATTGGAGGAATTAAGTTGCCCTCCTGCAGTCCACCATCCTCCTTTGGGGGGATAGGGAGGGAATTCAGTGAAGTTTGTATAACCGGGCAGCTCCACAGCCATGTTATATCAGTGCCACCACAGGAAGGCATCACTCTCCAGCACCTGTGTCGATGAGAAAAAATAGCACGAAAGACAATGTTAATTGTAATATTCAAACTAAATAGCTAAGGAAAAGGTGTTAAGAAGCCTTCTGCACCACTTAGAATACGTCCCACTGTCACACGGGAAGAAGCTAAGACTTTCTGAAGGAGGCTGAAGTATCTGAAGCTCAAGAAGGAAGACTGACGTTAGGAGGAGGAGAAATTATAATATCTTAGCCTGTACTTCGTTCATTTTAACTTGGCGGATATTTCGTCCTTTCTGCACTTATTTCCCGTAACTCACTGACAGACTAAGGCAAGACTACGTCTCTACATCCCTCCCATTGAACTTCTTCGTGACTAGCATCGTAGTCTAGGGTCAGTCTCCCGTATCAGCTGAATATTCAAGATGGAGAGATGGCCATTTTACACCTAGCTGAAGTGAACAGTGAATAACCGTAAAACTGCCCTCTCCATTCTCAGTACAGAGCAGTAACAAGAGATTAACACTAGAATATGGTGCTAGTCACAAAGAAGTGCTTAAAAAGAGATGTTAAGCCGCAGTGCTGCCTTTTTCTACCCATGGGCTACGGGAAAAAAGCTGCTAAATGAAAATCTCCCCGAGATCGTTAACATATTGGGTCATTTTTACTCTTTATACTCCTATGTCGTGGTGCTGGAGAGGGATGCCTTCACGTGGTGGCACCGATATAACCAGGCGGCTCAATTGCCAGGTTATACATATGTCCCTCAACTGTTTCAATGTTCCCCTACAGGCGGATGGTTGAATGCAGGAGGAAGGCGATTTCAGCCTGCACTCCACTGGGTTCACGTTTCAGATCAACCTGACAATATAAGTACTACTACTACTACTACTACTACTTCTACTGCTACTACTACTAATACTACTGCCCCCACCACCATCATCACCACCACCACCACCACCACCACCAGCAACAACAACAACAACAAAAACATTACCACTACGACTACTGCTGCCGATCTGCTGTTGCAACTACAACTACTAATACTGCATCTACTACTACAACTACTACTACTGCCTCTGTTACTACTACTACTATTACTGCTACCGCTACTACTAGTACTACTACTACTACCGCCACCACCACCACCATAAATACTACTACCACCATCATCACCAAAACCATAACTACTACTACTACTACTACTGTTACAGTAGTGTCGAATTCTAAGTGACATAGGAGGTCCTGTAGCACCTCGTCCATAGCGATTTATATTTCATATGACACCTTACGCTATTTATATGATATTCAAGCCATTTGAATTTCCATGTAGTTTGCACCTGTAACATACAAGAGGATAATGAGGTGTAACAGAATAAATCGCTAAGGAAGTGGTGTTACAAAACCTCGGCCAAACGATCATGTTTAGTTTCAAAAAATAGTCTCTTGTATTACTGGCGTTACATTCTCTCTCTCTCTCTCTCTCTCTCTCTCTCTCTCTCTCTCACCGGATAACACTGGAAAGCTGCGCAGGGCTTCAGCAGGGGCGGTGAGGGAAGCGAGGAGAGAGAAGCAGAGGCAGTGTTGTGTGTATGAAGGCGCCATGGCGAGTGACCACACCTGCCCCGCCACACCACCACCACAACACAAACACCAGCACCTTATAGCCGGCACCAGGGGGCTTGGCGCAGGCGTGTGGAGGGAGAAAGAGGAAGGGGGAGAGAGAGAGAAGGAGGATAGGGAGAGGAGTAAGGGGGGTGAGGAGGAGAGGGAGGATGTGGAAGTGGGGAGAAGGGCAAATTCACGAACGAACACATATGGTTAATTTCTTGTTGTGTGATTTATTATTATTAGTTTATTGTTAGTATTGTTATTGATAGTAGTAGTAGTAGTAGTAGTAGTAGTAGTAGTAGTACTAGCACTACTATTTCAGGGTTTGAGGGATATTTACATATCCCGTATCTCCATCACCCAGTCATGTCAGTGCCACCACGTGAAGGCGTCCCTCTCCACACCTGAGAGACTTAAATTCCTTGATAAACACCAATCCCAGTTTCAAAATTTGTCATTCTTATCAGTAAGATGTTTGTATAATCAGACAGGTGAGCCGCCTAGTTATATCGGTGCCACCACACGAAGGCGTCCCTCTCCAGCGCCAGTAGAGTGGAAAACAGTGAATTAAATAGCTGAACGATTACTGCTGACATTTTCTTGATTGTCTGGTGCAAATGTGATCTTGTTTTTGTACACAGGAGCCAAAACAACAGCCGCATCAACTCAAAGACCGACGTTCGTATGCAAACAGCCAATTTTGTGAGGGTTTTTATGGAACACCTGCTGAGTATTTGATGGGGTGGGTTAGCCTAGCATGCCACGTTATAGACTGCGTTCAGCAGGGAGGTAGAGAAGCTGTTACCTTCACTTAAGCATTGGATGTGGTTAGCCTGCATGCCACGTTATAGAGTGCGTTCAGCAGCGAGGTGCAACAGTCACACCTTAACACTTATCATGGGTTCAAGCCCTTCAGTCCGAAAACGTATCACTGATTTTAATCCTGCTGCCACGAAGCGATTGTATAGTCGTTACTACTACTACTGCTACTAGGTATGGCGACTACTACTACTACATTTTTTTTTGTATCACCTCCATCCATTGGGCAATTATACTGTGAAGATCAAAACCAACCTTCCTAATACAGTTTACCATTTGGAGTTGTAATGTGAAGGTTAACACTAACCCTCATATTACAATCCGTTGGCCCCAAGCTGGTCTATGCGACTCTCGACCACTGTAGCTTCGTAATCCATACCCGCCAGAGAGACAGGTCTGAGGGCTGATGATCTTGTGCCCCTGAGACATAGCAGAGCAGACCTCACGAGGGAGAATGACAGTCGACATCTCATCCAGGCCATAACAGAACTCTGCAGTTGACGTTTCTTCTCAGAAAGAACCTCTGCCAGTCTAGAGTACAATCTCACTGCCTCTGGACCCATCCCACCTGATGTTGTGAACACAAGCAGAGTGAAACGACCGTGGTCCACATGTTGGAGTCTTTCTTGATAGTTTCTTTTCTTTTCTTTTTTTTTTCTTATTCATTCCTTTTGTGTGCAGCTTCGAGAGACAGTTCTCGATGACATGCTGCCTTGGGATCGAATATCCTGATGTCGAAGAACGCCCTCTGCCCACGTGTCCAGAAACCTCGAGCACTGACATCCACTCTTACATCATTTGATGTGTGTGCTGTTCTGTGGGTGAAGTGCTCGCCGTCCAGGGGTAGCAGAGCTGGCTCAATCGTGACATCATGGCATATTTCCTGCAGCATTTTGGCAGTGAGGTCGCGTACTTCATCGTGTCGGATGCAAACAAAGCCTCCCTTCTTGGATACCATTGCATGGTTTGCATCAAAGGCAGTGCCACAGGCACAGTGTTGAGGTAAGTTCTCTATTGGCCACCTAATCTCAAGCTATGCCGTCAATAAATTCTTGTTTTGCCTTGAGAGGCAGGGTTGTGAGCCAGTTCGATGCCCCAACCTCCTGTGCAGTTTCAACTTTTCTGCACTGGTCTGGTGTTAGATGTTCGATTATGTGCTGCAGTTGGTCTTTTTGTCTTGCCTCACGCTCCTTGCTTATCTGTGTCTTTATGTCTTTCTGCCTTTGGTGGTCGATTTCACTGGTCTCAACATGGGCACAGATCTTCTGTGACAAGGATTCAGTGAGCCTGAGTGAATTTCCGTGTTCGTAGCTTCCCACGGCTACTAGATTTATAATTTCCAAGACCTCCCATTCTGGGTGGCAGTGCTAGAAGGTCCCTCTCTTCTGGTGTGGGGATGTGGCCATTGGTTAGAGATGGGAGGAATGAATCCCTGACAGCATCTTCCAGTGGTTGTAGTAGCAACTCGATGTCTGGTATGGTCCTCATCACGAAGGTCCACTTGTGCTTTACACCATAGGTAAATGCACTGTATGCTGCATGGGGTTCTGTTTTTGCGTGCCTGGAGAGTGTTTGAATTTCTACTCATGTCTTTACCTTATCACTCACATATTTGTCTTTGAATTCCTTAGTTCCAATCACAGCACCTAGATGCCTCTGACCTTCCTTGGTCACTATCACGTTTGTGCCTCTAAATAATTCCTGTGCATCTTGATAGTAAGCTGGTTTCACAATCAAGATGGACTTACTTGCATTAGGGTAGTAACCTATTTCAGGGCCATGAGATTTTACCAGGTCCCACCATTTCCTCACATCCTCAACCTTGCCAGCACCCGTGAGATCATCAGCATAGGCTACCTGTTTAACATTGGTGGTCTTGTATTTGGTCTGTTGTTGCAGCACTGTCATCGCCAAGGCGTACATAGCCATGGCAATGTGGTCCCCTTGCATAGTTCTTCTGTGGATTGGATTACACCGACATCGTGAACAGCTGTCTTGCCCACAAAGTAGAGGTCTGCTGGTTCTTTGTAGGTGTTTTCCACATATTGGGCAAATGCTGGGCATTTAACCTTGATGTTGTGCAGCATTGCCTCCCGGTTGATGGAATTAAATGCATTTGAGACATCAACTAATAATACTGCCTGACAGTCCTCTTCCCCAAATATTTTCCTCATGCAGTGAACTGCTGCCTCACCTCCTGCCTGCTGGCCTGCACACACTTGGAGGTTTCCAACTGCCTGCTTCACATGATCTTTCACCACCTCCATGATGCATTTTCCTATAATTCGTCTTAGGACTTCACCCACCCCGATGGACCTGCATCCAGGATTCTTATCAAGGGGGATTAGTCTGCAAGCCGTCAGTGCTTCTATGTTACTGCACTGACTTGAAGCCAGCTTCCTTGCCAGTGAGGCAATGGTGTTACACAGGTCTGTTGCTGCCTCCCCGAACTTGATGTTACTGAGGATTACTCGCCAAGATTTTGCATCCAGGCCTGACGGTCCTGCCCCTCCCTGTATGTGCATTGCCTTCCGCCACACCATATCTCCAGTTATCCTGTCATATATGATGGAATTGGGAGGAGTGTAGTTCCCGTCAAGCTTTAGTTATGGCTAATACTACTGTCACAGCTACTACTACTACTAGCTATGCCTACTACTACTACTACTACTACTACTACTACTACTATTAGTACTACTACTACTACTACTACTACTACCACTACCACTACTACTACTACTACTACCACTACTACTACTACTAGTAATACTACTACTACTACTACTACTATTAGTACTACTACTACTACTACTACTTCAACTACTAAAACACCGACTGTTCCAGCTAAACTCGCTTCACCTTAGCATGCCCACATTTTCGTCCTTCTGCAGCTGTTTTCACAGCCCAGTGGAAGAAAAAGACATTCCTACGGCTCAGCATCCATTACACAGCACATACTCGTGACTAGCAGCATATTCTAGTACTAATCTCTTATCACCCGCCTTTACCATGGCGGAACGATAATGTTTTTCCCGTGTGTGTGTGTGTGTGTGTGTGTGTGTGTGTGTGTGTGTGTGTGTGTGTGTGAAATATTGGTAAATAAAATAACTTGGTCAAATATTACCAGTTAGGAAGCATTGTCTCTCCGGTCTATTTCTACATCTTATAAATCTAACTTTACAAAAATTCCAAAACACGCCAGAAAATTTTTTTACGATATTTAAAAAAAAAGAAAAAAAAAAAAAAAGAATAGGGCTTTGTCGATATCTAATTTTGTATAGATAGAGATTTTTTTTTTTGCATGTTTTTTTTCTTTCTTTCTTTATCTATTTATTCCTCTTCCTGGTTAGACCGTCCATGTTGGATTACGGCTGTTTTGTTCTGATAGCAATTAAAGCCTCCCCCCAAATCCAGTCTATTCCACTCTGGGCCACAGGATGGAGTTGGATTCTGTTAGATACCTCCCTGACACTTATGATTTCCTCCTGAGAAAGGTGTTGAAGGGCACCCACGGCCTCATTGTCTCTATTGATTACCTCGTCCATACTCAACACAGAAAGGGTCTCACGCAGTCTACCTACATTATGGACGAATCGGTAGGTTTTATTTACTTTTCCAGATTAGAAATTATTGTATGTATGAAAGGAATATAAGACCGTATTCTCGTCGGTTAAGGAAGCTCCCTAACACCTTTTCCTAAGCGATATATTTAGCTGATTAGTTAATATCCTCTCCTGTGTGCTTTAAATCATTCAAATATCAGCATACTCTGCATAAATAACATACAAAAGGATATTAACCAAACATACAAAAGGATTTTAACCAGACATACGAGTATCCAAAAATATATCACTAAGGAAAGGGTGTTAGGGAACTTCCAAACCCGTTACATAATGTGAAGTCGGTGCAATATAATAGCATATTTCAAAAAGACGATAAATAGACACTAAAACCTATATCCTCGTCAGGTAAGGAAGCTCCCGAACACCTTTTTCATAGCGATTTATTTTTGGATGACTGGTTAGTATTCTTTTCTGCATTGTTTATGCAGAGTACGGCGATGTTAGAAGGATTTATATAACACCGAAGAGGACAGCAAGGTGTAATAAGCAAACTAAATCGCTTAGGAAAAGGTGTTAGGGACCTATACCAGCGAGATACAAGATGATATTGAACAAGTAGTGCAGTTGGTCTGAAATTTCAATTCCACACTTCACCCGAAAAAATACAACACAGATGATGACCACTGAAAATTCCAAATGTTTCTCTCCCACGTTGATAAAATTGGATTCCTAAAATTTGCTGTATATAAGACTTCTTTATCATAATTATAATAAGGTGCATGGATTATTTTTTTACTAATTTGTTTTTTCTTCCTTTGCTCTGTTAGTAAGAAAAGAGAAAGAAAGGACTGTTAACAAATGCTCTTTCAAATGATAACGGTCGGATGATAATGGATTAATCATTTCGCAACATCATGAATTATTATGATCATTTTGGATACTATAGGCCTTATCCAGCGCTATATATATTTTCTTCTTTATCGATTATATGTTAGATTAGGTTAGAAGATAGAGAGTATTTCATATATTAAAATTTGTGAGTATATTTCGTGTACTTCTGAAGCGAGGATATATATTGTGTATCAGATCGATATAGTGTAATTCAAAAAACACATTTGACATAACAGTGTTTTGTTGTGGTATTAAAGCCTCTTGTTTAAAACTGGTGGTAGATGGTGGCGACTATCATCCACTCACTTGATGTAGTGCTGTCTACCTCTTCCTTCACCCTTATCATTCTTTTTCTGCCTTTCTTTCTCTCTTCCATTTTCTCCCATCTTTTCTGTCGCTTTTTATTACCCCTTTCCCCTCTTCAGGTGACCTGAAGTTGAATGACAAGCGTAATGGTTTCCTGTAAACTAACTCAAGGCAAACGGCCACCCCTTACGAGATTGTGGCGTCTGGCTATAGATAGAGAAATAGATAGATTTAAAATTATATTACCAGTGTTTGTAGCATCAAACATTTTAGAAATTGCTGGAGATTATTTTTAGAAGGTTCATCCCTGTTTTCAAAATTTAAAGACGAATAAATTAA
Organism: Coenobita brevimanus; assembly: GCF_032717465.1. NCBI lineage: Eukaryota > Metazoa > Arthropoda > Malacostraca > Decapoda > Coenobitidae > Coenobita > Coenobita brevimanus. The sequence continues at coordinate 20,761,447 of NC_136997.1, read as the reverse complement.
AAACAGATTTTTTTCACGCATCTTATACCAGATATAGGTGTACAAGAATATTACATTATTAACTGTTCTGTACAAGTAAATAGACCCAAATTTTATTGTGCTCTCTAACAACTCAATAAAGCATATTTCTTGTGTTGGTATTTTACAGACCAGTGTTGTTATATAAGGAACACTGGAGTGCAGTGCTGAATTTTTATCACCAAAGCTACGCATATAGGACATCCATCCATCCATCCGTCCATCCAACCATCCATCCATCCAACCATCTATCCATCTATCTATCCCTCTGTCTACCTACTAATCAGCTGATATGCCTATCTATCTACCCTCCTGCATACCTGCCCACATACCTACCTACCTACCTACCTTCCTACGTACTTAACTACCTACCTACCTTCCCACTCACTTAACTGCCTACAAACCTGCCTTCCTTCTTCCCTACATTCTTACCTGGATACAAACATCCCTACCTGCCTACCTACCTACCCACCTACCTGCGCGCCTACCTATCTGCTTAGCTTCTTACATACTTACCATACCTTCCTACCTACCTATCTACCTTCCTGCATACTTACCTACCTACATTACTACATACTTACCTGTCTACCTTCCTACATACTTACCTTCCTATTTACATACTTACCTACCTTCCTACATACCTGCCTTCTTACATACTCACCTACCTACCTACCTAACCTAACCTAACCTAATCCAACCAAACCCACAGGAACTAAATCAGCGCATGTGCCTAACTTCCTACCTACCTGCCTACATACATACTTACCTACCTATCTATCCACTTGCCTACTTACATACAACTTTCCTCTCTCTACAGCTCTACAAGGATTACATGACGTGGTTCCTGCCTCGTAACACCCCCTACACTATTCTCATCTCAGCCCGCCTCAAGCGAATCATCGAAACTGGAATTTTGCGCAAGATATACAAAACTCACTCGGAAATCTTCACCTTTAGGAGCACCAGGGTAAGTTGGTTTTTACTCCACTATGTAGGGTGGTGTGTATATTGTGCTGGCTAAGTTTTGTGCTCCTGGGACGGCTCAAGTGATGTAGGAAAAGATATATTGCATGATTCGTGAAATTACAGTTTAGTTATGTAGTCAGTGAATCTAAAAAAGGGGGGGGGAGGAGAGAATTTAGGAAAGAAATAAAAAAGGATTATGAGAGGAATGTATCTAAACTTTACCTGAAGTCAGTAATGACAGCCTTTATTCATTGCGATAAATCCTTTCTTTTTGCAAACAGTGACTGATTGTATTTAGGTTTTAGGAAACTGCATAGAAAAAGAGTAAAACTGGCAGGATTTAATCTTCAAAGTTATAACTTTCCACTTATAGAATATATATATATATACATATATATATATATATATATATATATATATATATATATATATATATATATATATATATATATATATATATATATATATATATATATATATATATATATATATATATACAGGTGGTTGATTTTCTCCAAGACATACTTTTAACGTGATTGCAAGTTCGACATTACTTAATTTTCTTGCAATGATGTCTTGTCTGATAGCGCGTTTTGCTTGTCTCATGGCTTGTTTTGCTTGTCTGATGGCCCGTTATGCTTGTCTGATGGCCTGTTTTCCTTGTCTGATGGCCCATTTTTCTCGTCTAATGGCCCGTTTTGCCTGTCTGATGGCCCGTTATGCTTGTCTGATGACTCGTTTGGCTTCTCTGATGGCTAGTTTTCCTTGTCTGATGGTCTGTTTTGTTTGTCTGATGGGCCGTTATGCTTGTCTGATGGCTCGTTTGGCTTGTCTGATGGCTCGTTTGGCTTGTCTGATGGCTTTGGCTTGTCTGATGGCTTTGGCTTGTCTCATGGCCCATTCTCCTTGTTTGATGGCCCGTTTTGCTTGTCTGATGGGCCGTTTTGCTTGTCTGATGGCTCGTTTGGCTTGTCTGATAGCCCGTTCTACTTGTCTGATGGCTCGTTTTGCTTGTCTGGTGGTTCGTTTTGCTTGTCTGATGGCTCGTTCTGCTTGTCTAATGGCTCGTTTGGCTTGTCTGATGGCTCGTTTTGCTTGTCTGATGGCTCGTTTTGCTCGTCCCTGAACCCTATCGATAATTTCTCAGTAGACGGCCATATCCTCGGTTCTCGTGGTGTTGTCTGTGTTGTAGTTGTTTTACTTCGGATTCCGGAATTTATAACTAAGATTAACTTTCTGCAGAAAGGAAGAGAGACCTGGGAAGACTTGCTTTTTTCCTTTTTTCTTTATAAAAAAAAAAAAAGACACAAACTGTCTTAAATTTAAACATATGCAACATCTACAAAAAGTTCCTTAGATCTCAGGTCCTTGTTCGTTCTGGAAAAATAAATCTTAAGGCCAAGTAATTAAACCTGAATTCCGGAAACAGGATGAAGACCACCCCCCCCCCTTTATTTGATGCGTGATGATGATGGAGCGTATCTGGCCTTCCTATAATTTATGGTTGCTGACTGCGTCATGTAATATGGGATGCAGACTAACCATACCTAATAACCACGGGCATTACTTAGAATGACCTTCAGTAATTAGGGGTTTGAATTCCACTTTGCGATTTAAGGAAATATATGGCCATTTATTGCAAACTGACTTTGGGATTATTTTTAATGCAAAGAAGGAGGAACCTAGGACTAGAACCTGTAAACTGTTCCCTCCAAGAAAAAACACAAGTAAGACAATAGAGAGCCAAATTCAAGGTCCGTTCATTTCGAGATGCCTGGACACACTGCGTTTAAAAGACTGGAGGTCATAGGCAGTAGCAAATACAGACAGAGCATGACAGTTCCAGAGTTGACCTGTTCAATACATGAAGGACTGGGGGTAACTGTTAACTCTTCCAATAGAGAGTTGGACAGAAAATGGGTGAGAGTTTGTTGCTGGACGGGTGCTACGCGCCCGCCTTAGTGACGGAGGGTAATGTGCGTCATGTATGCTGTCCACATTTTAAAAATCATACTCTGCACTCTTCATCAGTGGATATTTAAGTAAAATGTGCAGAATAAATCGGTAAGGAAGAGGTGTTAAGAAGTCTTCAGTGTCACGTTTTTCCTCCCACTGGCTCGAGGCTACGAACATTAGTTACGAATTGACTGTGATAATGTGAGTCTTGTATGCCGCTCAGACCAGAGGATATTACAGTCAACTCTGCAGAATAAATCGGTAAGAAAGAGGTGTTAAGGAGTCTCCAGTGCCTCGTTCTTCTTTCTACGGGCTCGAGGTACCGGAGTGCTTAGCCTAGACCATCTACAGGGCGCCTTTATAGCACTGGGCCTGGGTGCTGGTGCTGCTGGTGCTATGTTGGTGCTGGAGTGCTATGGAAAGGCCACATCACCGCTGCCACATCTCCTCCATAAGAACAGATGATGAACAAATAACAGGAAGAACAATAACAAGCAAGAACGTATAACAGGATGAACAAATGGTATAACAGGATGAACAAGAACACACAACAAGATGAACAACACAACCGTGAACACAAGATGAACGACACAATCAAGAATACAACAAGATGAACAAGAACACATGGAAGAACAAATAGCACAACAGGATGAACAATTACACAGACAAGAACATAGAACAGGATGAACGAATAGGGTAACAGGGTGAATAAAAACACATAATTCAACTCATTGAACAACAACACAAGCAAGAACAAAACAGGATGAACAACAACAACAGCAAGAACACATAACAAGATCAACAACAACACAAGAAAGAACACAACAGGATGAACAACAACACAGCAAGAACACATAACAGGATGAACAACAACACAAGCAACAATACAAGAGAATGAAGAACAACACAAGCAAGAAATATAACAGGATGAACAACAACACAGGCAAGAACACATAACAGGATGAACAGCAACTCAAGTAGGAACACATACCCGGTAACAGGATGAACAACAACACAATGAAGAACACAACATGATGAACAACGCAATCAAGAACAAATCACAGGATGAACAACAACACAAGCAAGAACACATAACAGGATGAACAGCAACACAAGGAAGAACACATAACAGGATGAACAACAACAACAAGTAAGAACACACAACAGAATGAATAACAACACAACAGGATGAACAACAACACAAGCAAGAACAAATAACAGGATGAACAAGAACATATAACAGGGTCAACAAGAACACTAGAACAAAAGAACTATTAAACATATCAACGTGTAATTTCACTTTGTGCCTCATGTGTTTCTGTAAAAAAATCTAAATCTATGGCTCCAATTCTCAGCCGCAACGGAGATAAGAATTATATATCTATGAGTCCAATTCTCAGCCACAATGGAGCTGAGAATGCTGAGAATTTGACATCTATCAGTCTAATTATTATCTGCAACAGAGCTAAGAATTTTATATCTATGGGTCCAATTCTCAGCCGCAATGGACTATTATTAATAACCTTATGGGCGAAAATACGCCCTCATAATTCTCGTATATCACTGGTAATTATACCTCCTTAATGGCTGAGAATTAGACGTGTTTATGTAGAATTTATTTTTTAGAACTTTGCCTAAAAATTATCTTCCTGAAGCGTCTCCAAAAAATGTATGGGAAAAAGTAAAATAGATTTGTTTTTTAAGTCAGAAAATGTATTGGATTATAAGATTTATTATTTTATTACTATTATTATTATTGTTAATGTTATTGTTATTGCTACTACTACTCCTGCTGCTGCTGCTGCTGCTGCTGGTACTACTACTACTACTAGTAGTAGTAGTAGTAGTAGTAGTAGTAGTGGTGGTAGTGGTGGTACTTCTACTACTACTACTATACTGTTATTATTATTATTATTATTATTATTATTATTATTACATGTATCATTATAGTCAAAGTCTCCACTATGTATATGTTGTTTGTTGCTTCTTCTTTTTTTTTCCAATATATGCAAAAATAAGATGATGATTATTTTTTTAATGGGAGTATGGGGTGAAAAATATTTAGGATTGGCGTGGGTGTAGAAAAAAGGGAAAAAAGAAGAGATCTGCACTACTGACGACCATCTACATAAATTAAAGGAAACTAAGTCTCTCTCTCTCTCTCTCTCTCTCTCTCTCTCTCTCTCTCTCTCTCTCTCTCTCTCTCTCTCTCCAAATAATAAATAATTCATTTACATATCAGGGGTTCCAAAATAATGAAGCCAAATTTTAATCCCATATTACTGGTGGTTCTCTCTCTCTCTCTCTCTCTCTCTCTCTCTCTCTCTCTCTCAGGTCAGTTACTTTGAGCTGGGAGTATACTATCTCATTTAGCTCACTCATTTCTTTTTCTTTCTCAAACTCATCTTTAATTTTAGGGTCCTTTTCGAATTTGCTGTGGAAATTTCGTGATGCAATTCTCTCAGCGATTTATTGTGGACATTACACCTCGGAATCCTATTTTCAGTAACTAAATGGCTGAGTAAATATTGTAACTTAATCCTTTCCTCAGCACTTCTTCGTGACCAGCACCATGACCGTGTTTTGCATGCAGTTCCCTTACCATTTTTTTTTTTTTCTGACAGGACAAACATTACTTTTCTGTCTATGCCTAGCCTCCGTTTATTTATTCATCCATCCAACCATCATCCAGTCCAATGCCTCCCCATGAGGAGCGTAGGAGCCAGGGGCTAGGCAAGTTGGTCCTAACATTTAAGATGAGAGTGACCAGCCTCACTCATCCGTGAGTGGCATTACGTGAGCAATAAACCCAAACCACTCCTTGGATATAAACCTACACAGGCTCAATCCGATTCGTGCACCTTAATTACACACTAAACCACCAGGCGCCATTATTTGGTTATATGGTTACCACCCAGCTTAGTAAATGATTTCCTGGTGTACAGGAAACAATTTAGCTTGTCATTCAGTGTACAGTCACCCATAGGCAGAAGGAAAAGGAAAGAGTCAAGGAAAGAAAGAAAGAAGAGGGAATGTAAAGTCACCCGTAGGCAGAAGGAAGAGGAATGAATGCAGGGAAGAAAGACATAAAAGGAAGGAGGCAAGAGAGGAAACGGAAGACACCCAAAGCAGCACTACATCGAGTGAGTGGATCGTGAGCGCCCCCACCTACCACCTTATTTTTTTATTTACTTATTTATTTATTTATCTGCGGAAACTAGGCAACTCCCAAAGCTTAAATACTGCATCTTGAATATATGAAATTCGATCAGCTGTAGATACGAGGTAGGAATGAGCCTCCTTAGTTACTAGTTAAATCTGCCCTCAAAACTTGATTACACATGGCATAAACTTATCTGAATGGTTCTGCGGATCATTGTCAGGGTAGAGAAAACTGGCTATATATATATATATATATATATATATATATATATATATATATATATATATATATATATATATATATATATATATATATATATATATTGACACTCCATTTCACTCTGAAAATTTAAGCTACTAGTTTTTCTTTTTAGTTTCGTATTTCTCTAGTGTTATTTTGGTTCATTTCGCGTGGATTATTCGTTCATCTGTTTTCTATTATCATCTGCATCGTCCACCAACTGCAAGTAATGTAATATATTTATCCTCTGATTCCCTATTCCCTTGCAGTTCAGTTCATAACCAGGTGTAGTCAGATTGGACGCTTGATTTGACTAGTAACCAATTAGACTCATTCTTAACCCATAACTCTCATTCGAATTTTATGCACCCACGACTTGGTCCTCGTGTCGTGGGAGAGACTCAGTTCCTTTAGGTTAAAACAAACCGACTAATTTTCATACTGAGAATTTACACAAGAGAATACTTTCTGGGCAACGATAGTCACTGAAGACCAAGCAGGAATGGATTTATTTAATTGCTTTTAATTTAGGTTCTTTATTTACCATTCAGTACAAGCCCTAAAACGCTGGGGATTACTATCCCTGAAGGCCAAGAACGGAGAGGTGCATGAAAAAGAAATAACAATGGTATCTTAGGGCCTAAAAGGTATAGACGTAATTATCATTACAAGCACAATAATGAACAAAGACATACAATGATACGTACATGCTACAAAGTTGTTACAGTTATTATCATTACATGCCCTGAGATGAGTAAAGTGGTACATATATACACACGTACGTACATACGTATGCAGAGAGAAGCATATATGCACACATATACGTATATACCTATACATATATGTATATATTCATGCTTAAGTAGCCATAAACATTCTGCATGTACAATGGCACGCATGTATAAAGATATGCATATGTGTACAGGCATGAATACATATATTTATCCAACATGCACATATATATGATATATTCCTATATAAATAGACATGGAGACATATCCATCCACCCATCCATCATCCAATCCTACGTTGCCCCATAGGAGCGTAGGAGCCCGGGGCTAGGCAGTTGGTCCTGACACTTAAGATGAGAGTGAACAACCTCACCCATCCCTGACTGGCATTACGTGAGCAATAAACCCCAACCAACCCTTCGATATAAACCTTCACCGGCTCAATCCGATTGGAGCACAATAATTACCCACTAAGCCACCAGGCGCCAAAATCTGGTTATATGGTTACCACCCAGCGTAGTATATGGTTTCCTGGTGTACAAGAAACCATTTGGCTTGTCACTCAGTGTAGAGTCACCCATAGGCAGAAGGAAGAGGAAAGAATGAAGGAAAGAAAGACAAAAGAGGGAGTGTAAAGTTACCTGTGGCAGAAGGACGAGGAAAGAATGAAGGAAGGAAAGACAGAAGATGGAAGGAAAGAAGGATGGAGGAAAGGACAGGGCAGACACCCGAGAGCAGCACTACATTTAGTATATATATATATATATATCTATATATCTATATATATATATATATATATATATATATATATATATATATATATATATATATATATATATATATATATATATATATATATATATATATATATATATATATACACACTAAGTAGCTACATATCCATAGTCACATACACAGGAAGATAGTTAGACAAAAGAACGATAAGAATACCTCTTGATTCAAAATCCCAGCACTAGGACAATACATGCACACACACCTGATGTCTGTGTCTGTGGACAACACACACACACACACACACACACACACACACACACACACACACACACACACACACACACTGTTATGTGTGTAAGAATGTACATATATTTTTGTGTATATTGTGCATGTATGTACAGTGCATAGATCTTGCTGGGTGTGTGTGTGTATGTGCGTCGATGCTGTGTACACCAGCTTCTACGCACACGCACTTGCTCATGTTGTTGTCTGTTTAGTGCGTACACATTTATAAAGTCTTACCTAATTCTGTTTGCTATCTCGACGTGGGTGTGACTAAAATTGTTTTTAATATCAGTGATTTACTGTGGAGCTTAAACTGGCGACATAAAGATTTGTATTCACCAGTGATATTTATAATGTTCAGAGTATGAGGGAGATATCAACTGCCTAGCTCTTTTCTGTATATTTCTCGTCTGTCCTCCAGCTGCGTGTTGACGCGTGCTTGCAGCCATAGGGTATATAAGGCGGAGAATTTTGAATGGAGAGAGAGTATTTGTGGGACTGGCGTCGGGAGAGGGATATTTTGGACTGGAGATCAGAGAGGGAGGAGAGGCAGTATTTTGTGTGTTGTATATGTTTCTGAACATCTTTTCACTTTGTATCAGCATCTATTTGCAAGTATTATTGTTATATATTATTATCATTTTGTTGCAATCGAGTGCAGTTTAGTTATCTCTTTTTGTATGATTATATTTTTTTTGTCTGGCAAGTTTATTTCCAGACATTAGTGTGATTATTCAGGGTACTATCAGGTTGCATGTTTTTCTCATTCTTTTGTGTTTCATTATCTCACTGTAAATATTGTAAATATCATTAGCTTGTATTATATTATGTATATTTTTCATTGTGTTTACTTTGCCCTTGCTAACATCAGCTAATTTTATTTATTTTCGGGTCTGTGTTGTGAGGTTGGAGTTAGTACTTTTATTGTTTTTCAACACTTGACTATTTGTTCAGTTCCTTTCTCACTTTGTTTTTCTTAATTTTTACGCAATGAGGGTTAGTGCCCCTCCCCGGAAAACAACTAACTAAAAAAAACAAACAAGGAGCCTCGGACAAGGACTGACCAAACGATGACGACCCAGGACCGGACAAAGGACTTGTTAATGAGTACATGGAATGTAAGAGGAGCGAATGATGAGGTGAAAGAGAGAGAGAGATTGTCCAGGTGCTTGAGGGTGCGAAAGTGGATATATGTGGAATAACTGAAACAAAATGGAGAGGAGAAAGTGTGAGAGAATGGGAGTATGGATGGGGTATCTGTGTAGGTGTAGGTGAGAATGAGAGGGCAAAGGAAGGAGTATGTATAGTTGTGTGTAAAAGATGGAAGAGGAGCATAAGACAGTATATATCAGTTGGGTCAAGGATTGTGTGGGTAAAGTTGAAAGTTGGAATGCAAATGTGGGCGATTGTGTGTGTGTATGCACCAACGCAAGATCGTGCTAGAAAAGTGAGAGAAGAGTTCTGGACAAATGTGGAAGTGTGCATGGAAAAGTTTGGAAGGAATGAGAGAGTGTTTTTGATTGGTGATATGAATGGTAAAGTTGGGAATGTGAAGGTGGATGGAATACTTGGTGAGTGGGGTGTGCCTGCTGAGATAGATGAGAATGGGAGTGCGTTAGTGGACATTTGTGCTGGGAGGGGGTTGGTGATAGCCAATACCCTCTTCAGGCATAAAATGATCCACAGGTATACATGGTGAGTGATGAGAAGGGTGGGTGGTGAACTGAATGAAAGGAAGGCAATGATTGATTATGTGTGTGTGGATGAAAGGATGCGAAGATGTGTAAAGGATGCAAGAGAGTATAGAGGTTGGGGGAGTGGACTTTCTGACCACTACTTGGTGGTGGCCAGAATTAGAATGCAATAAGATGGAGGAATAGAGGAAGGGAAAGACGAGAGGAAGGAGTAGTTGCAAGGAGAGTGGAAAGGTTACAAGAGGATGAGAAAAAGGCAGAGTATAAGAGAGACGTGGAGGAATGATTGGGCAAATATGAATTGGAGCAGATGGGAGACGTGGAAGGTGTTCGTTTCATTTCGTTTTTAAAGGCTCCAACATGCTTGCATGTGTCGGCCTTGGTCACCTAATGGCGGCTCTCCACGCTGCACGATCCATTGCAGCCTCCCTGTTCAGTCCCTTAACCCTAAGGTCACACTTAATGACCTCGTCCCATGTCTTTCTCGGTCTACCCCTCATAACCCCACCCCCAATATTAACACTTCTCACCCTCCTCACCCAATTATCATCCCCCATCCTCTCCACATGTCCAAACCACCTCAATCTACCTCTCCTCATCACAACACCAATACACTCCAGTCCCATCCTACCTCTCAACTCTTCCATTGTAAACCCAGCCCCTCCAGGCCTTGGACGCAGGGACGCACTGCACATCCACCTAATCATTGTCATTTCTGTACGCCTGAGCCGGCGAATATCTTCCTCCTTCACTGCCCAGGTCTCACTGCCGTACAGCATTACACTCCTAACACATGCTGCATACAAAGACCCCTTAGCACATAGGGAGAGCCCTCTCAATGTCAGGAGAGGCAAGAGCTCCCTGAACTTCTTCCAACCACTTCTCACCCTAGCCACAGAGCTAGCTCCAGCCCCACCTCCAGCACACAACATGTCTCCCAAATAACAAAACTCTTCCACACACTCAAGAGATTCACCAGCAAGTTCAATCCTTTCACGTCTGACAATCTCCACCTGCTCACCCCGGCACGCCGTACACATAAAATCAGCATTATCTCGCAGTCTACCTCTGATACCACTACATCTCTTATGCACCCATTTATCACACACACCACACAAGATGGAATTACTTCCCACACCCTTGTGCCAGACTGCACATGGCCACTCTCCCTCGTCTTTGACAGTACCGCCACCAACCCTAGATATCATCACTTTTGTTTTATCTGCATTTACCCTTAAACCCTTTTGCCCCATACCATTTCTCCACTTCCTAAACCTTTCCTCCGCCTCCCTTTCATTCTCTGCAATCAACACCAAATCATCAGCATACAACAACTCCCACGGGAGTCCGTTTCTAAAGTCACGTGAAAGGGCTTCAAGTACCATGATAAACAACATGGGACTCAAGACTGACCCCTGATGCACACCAACATTCACGGAAAACTCATCACTCAAATCTCCATTCACTCTCACCTGGGTGTGAGCACCCACATACATGGCCATATCCACCCTAACCAGCCACTCCTCCAAGCCAAGCTTTCTCATTGCCCACTTCATCACCTCTCTAGGGACTCTGTCAAAGGCCTTTTCCAAATCAACAAAAACAAAATAAAGATCCCTTCTCCTACCAACATATTTTTCCTGAAGCTGTCGAACAATGAATATGGCATCAGTGGTCCCCCTACCTGGCATGAACCCGAACTGCATCTCATCAATATTCACTCTTTCTCTAATCATACCTTCTAAAACTCTCTCCATTACCTTCATTATCTGATCTAAAAGCTTTATACCTCTATAATTTCCTCTTTCCAGGGCATCACCCTTCCCTTTATACACACTTACAATTACACTCTTCAGCCAGATATTTACAGAAGAAATATGTGCAGCATGTGATGTGGTGTGTGGAAGGAAGAGAAGACGGAGGGGTGTGCAAGGAACAGCGTGGTGGACTGAAGAGGTGAAACAGGCCGTGGCACAAAAGAAGAAAGCATACAATGAATGGATGAGAAATAGGGGCGTGGAAGAAGTTGAGAGGCAGAAGAGAGAGTTATATGTGGAAAGAAAGAGAGAGGTGAAAAGATTAGTAAGAGAGAGTAAGAAGAGAGTGGATGAGGAATTTGGAAGTCAGGTATAATTATTCCCTTGTACAAAGGAAAAGGGGAAAAAGAAGTGTGTGGTAATCATAGGGGCATTTGTCTTCTTAGTATAATAGGAAAAGTGTATGGTAGGATACTTATAGACAGAGTTAGAGAAAAAACAGAGAAATTAGTTGGAGAAGAACAGGGAGGCTTTAGGAAGGGAAGAGGTTGTGTAGATCAGATATTCATTCTTAGATCTTTAGTGGAAAAGTTTCTAGAGAAGGGAAAGAAGTTGTATGCGGCTTTCATGGATTTGGAGAAAGCATATGACAGGGTGGATAGACAAGGATTGTGGAAAGTGTTAAGAATATATGGAGTAGATGGGAAGTTGTTGAATGCTGTGAAGAGTATGTACGATGGTGCGAAGGCTGCAGTGCGTGTGGATGGTGAACTAAGTGAATTTTTCTCGTTGAAAGTTGGTTTGAAACAGGGATGTGTCATGTCTCCATGGTTGTTCAATCTGTACATGGATGGGGTAATAAAAGAGGTACAAGGTAGGGTAGTGGATGTTGGAGTGGCCCTGGTGAGAGAGGATAGTGTTTGGAAACTCCCTGTACTGTTGTTTGCAGATGATACTGTGTTGTTGAGTGAAGACGAAGGGGAGCTGCAAGGCTTGGTGGATGAGTTTGAGAGAGTGTGTAAGAAACGGAATCTAAAGGTGAATGTAAGGAAGAGTAAAGTGATGGTCTTTGAGAGAGGTGAAGTTAGTGAATGTACAGCGAGGTTGAATGGTGAGGAATTAGAAAATGTGAGTACGTTTCAGTACTTGGGTAGTGTGATGAGTAAGGATGGAGGTTTGGAGGGTGAAGTGCTTGAAAGGGTACAGCAGGGAAGAAAGGTTGCTGGTTCTTTGAAAGCAGTGATAAGAAACAGGGAAGTGAGCATGGAAGTGAAAAAGTTACTACATGACAGTATTGTGATACCAACTCTAACGTACGGAAGTGAAGCTTGGACATTGTTGGAAGGACACAAGTCAAGAGTGAGAGCAGTGGAAATGATTTATTTAAGAGGAGCCTGTGGAGTCACATGGAGAGACAGGCTGACGAATGAGGATATAAAGGAGCGTTGTGGTGTGGATGTGGATGTGATAGGAAGCGTTATCAGGAACACTGAGGTGGTTTGGCCATGTGGATAGGATGGAGGGTGAAAGACTGACGAAGAGAGTGTATGTGAGTGAGGTGGAGGGGGGAAGAGGGAGGGGGAGGCCGAGGATGAAATGGAGGGATGGGGTGGAGATGTATATGAGAGAGGGGGGTGTGAGTTGGGAGCAGGGGAGTGAAATGGCGGGGGACAGGGCGACTTGGAGGCGATTTGTTTGTGGCCACCCGAAACGGGATTGGGGCGTCTGGCAATAGATAGATAGATAGATAGAGATTTTATCTTGTGTTGCCTACTCCCATCTCGTAACATATGAATTGGCAACCTCGCCAGGATAATACCCTGATATTTTGTTTGTGTTATTGTGATTGCATGTCCTTATGCAGGGCAGAAGCCGTGATGTTACTGTGGCACCCCTACATATTGAGTCAGCAGGATGCAGTTCACTTCATCAACTATAGATCAACAGAGGATAAGGTTAGGAGGTAGCAGAGGCAGGAGTTAACCTTGGTTGCTCAAGCTCTTGAAATTCAGAGTGAGGCAGGTAATGCCTTCCCATTAACTAACTTAAGCTGCCTCTGACTGTTTGGCACAGACCCATACGAAGCCCCTGGATCCCTGACCGACCTTGACTCAGTTTCTAGAGCAGTTCATTCACCCCGTGATAGTTTTGCTGAGGTCACTCTCATCCAGCAGAAATAATCTATTGATGCAGAGCAGGCTACGTGCAATCATGAGTATAGGATTTTACAGCTTCAGCTACAGCTTCAGAGGGAGAAGAAGGAGGAGGAGAATAGTAAACTACAAGAAGAGAAAATAAAACTGGAGTAGATGAAGCTAAACTATGAAATGTGTATGAATTGCCCAAGTGCCCCAACCAATTTCCCCCATTCATTTTCATAGTTTAGAGCAGTTAAACCCACTAAATTAGTTTCCCCATTCGATGAGTGTTTAGTCGTGGAGTTCTTTGACCGATTTCAGAAGATTGCTACAGGTAACAAGTGGCCCAGAGACAGCTCGTCATCTCTGGTTCAGACAGCAATGAAAGGTAAAGCATTGAGGGCCTATGACAGTCTTAGCCACCAAGAATCACAGGATTGCGAGGTATTAAAGAAAGCCATATTCCATGCATATGAGATGAGACCTGAAGCTTACAGGCAGAAATTTAGGAATTGTAGGAAGCGCCCTCATGACACTTTTGTAGATTTCAATAGGCAGATGACTGATGCATTTAATCAAGGGATGCGAAATGAGGACTCTTAGAATCTTATGTTAAGCTTAAGGAACTTATCCTTAAGAACTTCCTTGATAAGATTGATACAGATTTAAGAACTTACGTTGCTGATATGAAAGTTAAGAATGCTGCAGAAGCTGCAGTTATATAGATAATTAATAATTGTTTAACAATTTGAATAAGGGTAAGGAAGTTCCAAGGAGTGTTTGTCACGGGGTTTTTGAGAGTTTATATATTAGAGAATACTTTAATGTTAGCTTGTCCGTATGGACAAGGAATTGACTTGTGAAATCAAGCAGTAAGTTTTACTTTACGCTCGCTTACTTCGCTGATTCTCTAAGGATGAGAATTAATAACCTTTCTCAGCAGTACACAACAGAGACTAATTACTCACGAGTGCTGTTTGTTGTACTGTTAGCCTCTCGAGAAAGTGACTCCACCCCTGAATCAATAGCTAATGCTAATAATGATAAACAGGTTCTTGCCGGTGCATTAACTCATGGTTGGCACAATGGATGAATGCTTAATACAAAATGACTGGCCTAAGTACCAGTTATGAATACTGCAAAGCGTCTATGCAAACTAGGAGTGGCAACTAGAATAAGCTTAATGTGGAGAAATAAAACACGAGTTTACCTATACATTAAGCTCGAAGGAAAAGAACTGTAAAATTTATTAATTATAATGAAATAAATTTACGTTACATGAGTCTCAAAATGAATTCAAATAACAAGGAGAATACACTCACTTGCTCACTCAAAAGCTAAACTTAAACCTAGGAAAAAAAGAAAAGAAATACTGGTCAGTAGAGGGGGGCTAAGCAGAAACTGGGCATCGGTGCATAGGACGGACGCTGCACACGCTAAACCTCTCGCCGATTCACACTAGGTGGAGATTCAGGAACTCGCTGTACAATGGCGGCGCTGCTCCACGCTAGGCCAATGAAAATTCTTTCACGACGCTCTAATCCTGACTGACTTCAAATTATGAAAGAGGGGGAGGGCCGGCCGTGCCTGCTCCAACGGTCAACGAAATTTAAGTGAGCGATACACGCTCACAATAAATCACTCAGCGAAGGCGCTAATGTCGCCCTCAAGGATGATCACTTATGAAACAGTGAAAAATGTTCTGAAAACCGTCCCAATCAAGTGAATACGTGGATGGTTAAGCTGAGCGATACACAATGAGAATTCCACTAGAATTCGCAGTTTTCACTCTGAACAAAATGTTACGAACCTACAAATATGCTCGCACAAGTTCGTGACATTACGCCCCAACAAAATCATTTTTTTTTTCTTCAGAATAAAAAAATTTCCATATACATACATATAAATCCTAACTCAGTCACACAAGATTCACACTGTGGTGTGTGTACTACCCTGCTACAGGAGAAAATCAGAGTCACCCATTAGTAAAAAAAAACTCGTATTTACGTTAATAGAAGCAAGCTTGAGGTAAAAACTCCGTGACAACGGTGAAAAATCCTGTACTCAGGTCAACTGAATAAAAAGTTCGCTACATTTACATTAACAACTAATAGTTATGTAGCGTGATGTATGTAATACATGGTGTAGGTGTGACAGTTGTGGTGTAACTGTACCTACGTATAAAATTACATAATACAAATCAATAGTAAATAATGACAACCAGGCAGAAGAGAAGAGGCAGCAGCATGCAATGACGATCAGCTGATCTGCACGACAATGCAGCACCCACCAGCTGCACCTGCAAAAGCAATCAAGTTGGAGTATCAAAAGTGTCATTTCTCTCTCTCTGCCTAGCAATCAGTACTTATGTTACAAAAGTACACCATTATTCTATTAATGGATACATTATTAACCAGGAAACATAGTCCCAGGACGTGGAGCTGAGTGAAAAGACTGGGCGTCTGTGCAGGACATCAAACGCTGCAATTCGCTTAGCCCCAGTTTACTGGTTAAAACCTAAACCTACACTATTATTAACCAGGAAACTTGGTCAAACTGAGGGAAAAGACTGGGTATCTGTGCAGGACATCAAATGCTGGAATTCGCTAAGCCAAAGGACCCAGTTCACTGGTTAAACCCTACTCTACACTTACGATTAACATGGGCAAGCTGAGAATCCCTACGCAGTCTCGGGAATGTCACATATTAACACCCACCATGGATGTGAACACTCATGTGGATAATGTGCATTCTCCAGGAAAACTCAGAGAGGCCCACAGCTCGAGACGTTCCACAAGGTAATTCATACACAGCCTCGGGTTGTCCCTACGGGGTTCTCGAACTTTCACCTTAACCTACGGTACATATGTCCATACAGGCCCTGTACATGATGTGTCCTGTGGGGCCAATGGGCGAGACATCAGGTTTGCATCCACTTCACCACTGCCGTCTCTCAACTGCTTCAGAGATTATGGGTGTGGATTCAAACGGCACAGGAAGGACATGTCCCTGATTTGTGTTACATTGACACACATTGCAGGAATGCACAAAACTATCTATTTCTCGTCCCATCCCTGGCCAGAAAAAGTCAGCACAGATACGGCCCTGGGTTTTCTTTTTGCCCATGTGACCTCCTGAGGCTGAACAATGACCCCATTCTAACACTGCTTGGCGATACTTAGCTGGAACGACAAACTGCAGTCGAACCTTGCCCTGGGGTGTTCGTGACTCACGGTAGAGCCGTCCTTGTTTACGAAGGAACTTGGCTTGACCTCCCGTGAATACTTTATCACTCTACCCTGTTGTTTCTTCCGCACGGCAGCAAGTGTAGGGTCTGAATGTTGTTCTTGAGCAACAACTTGACTACACATCAGATCTTTCAGTGATGCAATGGTCACCGGGGTGACACAGTTTGGAGCCTCGGCCATGGCTCGTGTTACTGCAGCAGACGTCTGAGCAACGTCATCTTCGGTGCAACTATACTTGGCAGCTAGTATATTGCCTATAAGGTCAAAGGTTCTGGCATGACAGCTGCAACTGTCGTACCAGTGTAAAATGGAGATGCCACCTGGATACATGCCTCAGGGAACAATCTCACTGATCCATCAATAAGCTTAGCTTGGATCTGTCGACCTGTGTACTCCTCAGGCTGAACTAGATTCTGCCTGACAGAGCAACCTGAGGAACCATTGTCTCTCAGGACCTTCACAGGAATGCCTCCCATAAACCCTAGCTGAACAAGGAAGGCACTGTTACCAGTGGGAGGGCCTGTGGAGGAAGCAGCCAGCCACTAATGAGGCTGCTGAATAAATGATGCGGCAAACATGGTGCCCTGAGAATTTGATACCTGAGGGGTCGTACTCACCGTCTGGGGAGATGGAGCATTGACCTCCTATGGCAGTGTTCACTGTCGCTGGGGACTAGAGAACTGTTGGGAAGTACCCACACTGCTTGGGACGATACCACCGTGCTGCTGTTGAGGAATGAAGGCTGCTTTCACCTCCTGCCTTTGATACACTGGGGCTGGTGCTGAAAAGGATAGTCCTGAAGGTTGCGTGGCTGCTGCTGCTGCTAGTTAGGGTACTTTGCTTCCACTCAGGTTTCTGAGTATTTTACCCCTGGTCCTTCTTTTGCGGTTTGTTTGGACCTTGGCCATTATTCTGAGGATGGCCTTGTTGCTGGGGTTCGGTCTGAGATGGTTTCCCAGATTTATCAGCTTTCCTGTTCCAGGTGTGTTGCTTACGAGTTTGATACCCGTATGCAGTGAAGAATGCATCAGCCTTCTCCACCATTTGGCTGGCATCCCTTACCTGGCAGATTTTAAGCTGAGCCATAAGTTCAGCAGGGCATGACTTTTCTAGCTGCATGCGCAGCATAAGGTCGATTATCCCCTCACGCATGGAAGGAGTTTCATCTTTCTCCATCCACTCATTTACGTAAGCAGTAAGCTGATCAAGAACCTGAACGGCAGTCTCTTTCTCTTGTAAAAGCGCCCTCATAAACTGACTCTTCGCGTCGTCAACTGTGAGACCGTAAGCTTTGACGAGTGCGGCCTTCATCATCTCATACGTGAGATTGTCTCCACAAATTCTGTGGAGAATATCAAGGGCAGGGCCCTCAAACAGGCTAAGAAATTGGAGCCGCTTAGCTGCCTCATCCAGCTGGTACAACTGAGCCATGTCTTCAAAACGAGCTATGAATGGCTCGATTCGCTCGCCTTCCTTGTATGGAGGAAGCTTGATGTGTGGGGTCGCCAGTACATGTGCAGGGAGAGTGCTCGTGGAGCTTGGGTTAGCTGCACCAGATGTGTCTGAAGCCAAGGAGTCTCGCTTTGTCGCTCGTGTTCACGTTCTCTCTCACGTTCCTCGCATTGTTTTTGCTCGTGTTCACAATCTCTTTCGCGTTCTTCACAATCATCTTTCCCACGTTGTTGCTTGTAACTAAACTGAGAGAGGACTTAGTCTTGGATTTTTTCGGGGTCACTAAGCCCCATATCTCTAGCTTCCTGTACGTAGACGCTGGCAGCCATGATGCTAACTCAGTCTGAGTGAACTAAAGACTAAGTACTGACTGCTATTTTCCAGAGAAATGCCAATAATCAAGAGTAAAGAATATAGGGACAGGTTAGTGGTGACCAGTTTTATCTAGTTAAACTGGTAAAGAAAAAATAAAAAAAAAATGACAAAACTATTACATAAAATTAATAGAAATGAATTAGTAATCACCAGTAAGATAGTGCATATAGACTTTAATAATAAATACATAATTATGAGTGACTGAGTATTATCTCGTTAATAACTTTAAAGCTAGGAGTTAATATCCTGGATTGAGGTCGCCAGATGTCACGAAATTTTGTAACTTTATCAATTTAAAAATGCTTTAAAAGTTGCCTGTAAATAGGGGCAAAAATTGACTTGTGAAAATCAAGCAGTATGTTTTACTTTACGCGGCTTACTTCACCGATTCTCCAAGGATGAGAATTTATAATCTTTCTCTACAGTACACAACAGAGACTAATTACTCACGAGTGCTCTTTGTAGTACTGTTAGCCTCTCGAGAAAGTGACTCCACCCCTGACAATGAATAACTAATGCTAATAATGATAAACAGGTTCTTGCCGGTGCATTAACTCCTGGTTAGCACAACGGATTTAAGCTTAATACAAAAGGACTGGCCTAAGTACCAGTTATGAATACTGCAAAGCGTCTATGCAAACTAGGAGTGGCAACTAGAATAAGCTTAATGTGGAGAAATAAAACACGAGTTTACCTATACATTAAGCTCAAAGGAAAAGAACTGTAAAATTTATCAATTATAATGAAATAAATTTACGTTACATAAGTCTCAAAATGAATTCAAATAACAAGGAGAATACACTCACTCTCTCACTCAAAAGCTAAACTTAAACCTAGGAAAAAACAAAAAGAAATAATGATCAGTAGAGGGGGGCTAAGCAGAAACTGGGCATCGGTGCATAGGACGGACGCTGCACACGCTAAACCTCTTGCCGATTCACACTAGGTGGAGATTCAGGAACTCGCTGTACAACGGCAGCGCTGCTCCAAGCTGGGCCAACAAACCTGCTTTCATGACGCCCTAATCCTGACTGACTTCAAATTATGAAAGAGGGGGAGAGCCAGCCATGCCTGCTCCAACGGTCAATGAAAATAAAGTGAGCGATACACGCCCACAATAAATCACTCAGCGAAGGTGCTAATGTTGCACGCAAGGATGATCACTTATGAAACAGTGAAATATGTTCTGAAAACCGTCCCAATCGAGTGAATACGTGGACAGTTAAACTGAGTGATACACAATGAGAATTCCACTAGAATTCGCGGTTTTCACTCTACAGTAAACAAAATGTTACGAACCTACAAATACGCTCGAACAAGTTCGTGACAGTGTTCCTCATAAGCGATACCCCTCTCAGCTCCCCAAACAACCATCTCCGAAGCTCAGCTCAGCTAATTATTTCACACCCAAACCTGATACATCTCACATTTCCCCAAAACCTACATGCTGCCCATATACTTGCTCATATTGCAAGAGGCCAGGTCACACTGTAGACAGACGTTGGCGAAAGTCAGGTGTTGTCAAGCCAGCAAGCTCTGTTTCTCGTGGAGCTCCCGTGGTTATCCCTTCACTTGGTTCCCCAATTATTAGTCAGGGAAACTCTGATGTTTTAGCCCCTTCTAGGGTTGATGGTGTTTCGGAAGGTGGGAAGAAGGAGGCTATAGTTGTGTCGGAGCCCACTGATTCAGGAGGTGTGGTACAGGCTATGAAAAGCAATGTTGCCCCTGCTTCTTTGTATGTCCCCTACCTGTATTCTGGTTTGGTGAAGGTGAATGGCGTGCAGCATCCAGAACGCATTCTTCATGACACTGATTCATCAATTTCTTTGTGAGTAAGGCCAAATAATAAAGTTCTTGATGTTGCAGGAGGATAGTTTGTTCTGATTAGAGGAGTAACAGGTGCAAAGACTGTGCTGCTAGTTTCATGTGAGGTTAAATGTCAGTTGTTTTGATGGATTGTCACGATTGGGTGTTGTAGATTTTTTACCAGAGAGTGGTGTTGATTTAATACTTAGCAATGACCTAGTGAGAAGTGAGGAGATCACTCCAATTTTGTCAGAGGTACTGGTACCCAAAGTTCCCTCACAGGTTGATCCCAGTGATGCAGAGGTATTCCCAGTTTGTGCAGTGACTAGGTCCATGTCACGTGCAGAGAGGAGTCAACAGGAGGTGGTTGTTTTCAGTGTGCCCTGCACTACCATACCAGAGGCAACAGTTAGTCCTACATCCGAGTACAAGAAACAATCAGACAGTGAGGTATCTTTGGTGGATACATTTATGGGTTCTTGGAAGATATTCCACCTGTTCCACTGGAGGTGGTGAACATTGAGAAGTTAAAGGAGTTGCCGTCTGAAGACCAGGAGATTCAGAAGTTGAAGTTGTGTGCAGTGGATGATTTTGAGAAGGAGAAGGGTGGATGTTTTTATGTGAAAGATGAGATTTTGTGGAGACGGTGGAGACATCCACATGTGAATGTAGATGATGGGATGTGGGACTACCATCAAATCGTACGGTAGTACAATGCATGTAGGCAGGATTTAATTCAACTGGCCCATTCTACACCATTTGTGGGTGTAAGAAAGACCATGGAGAGGCTGTGTGAGGAATTCTATTGGCCCTGCATGGCAGCAGATGTGGCTAAGTTTGTCAAACATTGTCATACCTGTCAAGTAGTGGGTAGGCCAAATTAGTCTGTCCCTAAAGCCTATCTTGTCCCCATTCCTGCCACTGATTTCCCTTTTTCCAGGTTAATTTTTGATGTGGTGGGACCCTTGTCCCCAACTTCCAGCAGTAACTCATATTTGCTTACTATCATTGACCCCTCCACAAGGTACCCTGAGGCAATACCTCTACGTTCTATCAAAGCGAAGGCAGTGGTTAGAGTTTTGCTAGATTACTTTACAAAGTTTGCCCCAGGAGGTTCGGTCAGATAGAGGGTCTAGTTTCCTCTCCAACTTCTTCCAGCAGTCATTAGCTCAACTTGGCATCACACACATCAAGAGCAGTGCCTACCATCCGGAGATGCAAGGTGCCTTGGAGTGTTACCACCAGACACTCAAGAATATGCTCTGCAAGCACTGTCTTGAGCACTCTAAGGACTGAGAGTCCACTCTCAACTCCAGGTTAGCACATCTGCCTTGGGACCAAGCATCTCAGTTGGTTGCCCTCTTGTCAATTTACAAGGAAGTATCCAGCAGTGCCCCTGGGAAGACTGATTGCATTCAGCATGACATGGATGTGGGTGACTTCGTTCCTGTGAAGTTGCCCCCTTATCAAGTCAGTCCTCAGCGTGTTGGCGTGCTGCGTCAGGAGCTCAACTATATGTTGGACGTAGGGCTAATCTCACCCAGTCTTAGTCCCTGGAGTTCCCCTGTGACTTTGCAGCCTAAACCAGATAGCACCACAAGATTATGCATAGACTACAGACGGGTGAACGCGCTAACCAAGACTGATATGCACCCATTGCTCCCGCTTGAGGACTGCATCGATTGCATCGGCTCATCTAGTTATATCATCAAGTTAGATCTCAAGAAAGGCTTCTGGCAAGTGCCTTTGACCGAATGGGCTAAGGAAGTCTCATGTTTTGTGGCAGATGGACAACATATCAGTGTAATGTGATGCCATATGGTATGAAAAACGCCCTGGCAACATTCCAGGATTAATGAACGTGGTTGTCAGTGGTATGACACATTGTGTGGTATACTTGGATGATGTAGTAGTCTTTACTGATGATTGGGAAAGTCTTAAGAGAACTAGGTGTTTTGCTGTCCAGAGAGGGGGCAGAGAGTTTCATTTGAATGTTAGACATTAAGGGTGTTGACAATATTATCGCTGATAGTTTGCCACGTTCCTAGGAACGAGTTTTCCTGAGGGAAATTTTTTTCTTAGCTGAGGGTGTGTTATGTGTGTAGGAATGTATATATATTTTTGTGTATATTGTTCATGTATGTATAGTGCATGCGTGTTGCTGGGTGTTTGTATGTGCGTTGATGCTGTGTACACCAGCATCTAAGCACATGCACTCGCTCATATTGTTGCCTGTTTATTCTGTACACATTCATAAAGTCTTACCTAATTTTGTTTGTTCTGTTGACGCGGCTGTGACTAAAATTTTCTTTAATATCAGTGACTTACTGTGGAACTTAGACTGGCGACATAAAGATTTGTATTCACCAGTGATATTTACAATGCTTGGAATATGGGGAAGAGATTAATTTGCCTAACTCTTTTCTGTGTATTTCTCGTCTCGCCTCCAGCTGCGTGTTGACACGTGCACACAGCCCGAGGGTATATAAGGCAGTGAATTTTGAAAGGAGAGAGAGTTTTTGTGGGATTGGCGTCGGGAGAGGGAGCGTTTGGACTGGATATCAGGGAGGGAAAACAAGCAGTATTTTGTATGTTGTATATTTTCTGCCCATCTTTTCACTTCGTATTAGCATCCGATCACAAGTATTATTGTTATGTATTATTATTATTTTGTGGCAATCGAGTGCAGTTTAGTTATCTCTTTTTGAATGATGTATTTCTTTTGTCTGACAAGTTTGTTCCCAGACTTTAGTGTGATTCTTCAGAGGATTATCAGGTTGCTTGTTTTTCTTATTCTTTTGTATTTCTTTATCTCATTGTAAATATTGTAAATATAATTAGCTTGTATTATACTCTGTATAGTTTTCTTTGTGTTTATTTTGCCTCTGCTAACATCAGCTAATTTTATTTACTTTCGGACCTGTGTTGCGAGGTTGGAGTTAGTATTTTTATTATTTTTCATCACTTAACTATTAGTTCAGTTCCCTTTTAACTTTGTTTTTCTTAGTTTTTGCGCAGTAAGATTTTGCTGTTTTGTGTTGGCTACTCTCATCTCGTAACAACACACACAGACACACACACCACACACACGACACGAACGTTCGCACACATGCACAAACACAGACTTGTATTCATATATACATCCACATATGCGGGTATATATATATATATATATATATATATATATATCCCATATGCGTCCACTGTTCTCAATATGGGAAGGAACTGGGCGTTTTCAAAGTTTAAGAAAGAAGGAAACCCCAGGGTAGGGAACTATGAGCCACGAGCCGACTAGAGACCCCATAGAAAGAGAGACTGGACAGCCGCCATTGTCAACGTTTATACGTTTGGGTCGCCCTCTCGCGTTCATATAGACGAGTGTCGCGTTGCTAGTTACCACCAGTCAGTTAACTATTGTTCACGTATTATTGACTGTTTTTGAATATTTTAAATTCTATGCACTAGGTGTTGTCTTTTTAATATATAAAGATGCAGCAATATGATATATTCCTCTATACGTTATGTAGGATAATCTCTAAGCGAGTGAGTTTGCAGACGACGCTAGATACATGGATACCGAGTGTTTACATTTTTTGCCCAGCTAACAAATTAACACTAATAGTGCTCCAGTACCTGGCCCTGAAGCAATAGCAGGAAATCCCATAGTAGCTAATCACTCTATACAGGTTCCTGTTTGTTGAAAATCCTTAACTTAGACTTGTAACTGGAATATGAGGCCATCAATCTTAGTGTCTTACCTCGCGGCAAAACACGAAGTCCAGCTTTTCATCTAATGTACTTGACTTCCACTTTATTTATGAAAATATCCAGTTTCCTTAACACCGTCTCGTTCAGTGTATATTTCAGTATGGCAAATCTTTTTATTAACCCCTACACCGCGGGCTTGTTTACCAATGACTTGCGTGTGCCGCGGGGTTATTTGGGCTCCGACAGACTTTCAAAAAATATTTGCCAAAAATCTGTTATTAGTCCTAGAATAATAAAATTACATATGCTTATGGCACATACCTTCAGCTTTCTCCTGGAATGATTGTTGAGCCTTCGTCGGTTACCGTAGGACTTGTGGAGACCTCTGAAGTAGGGTAACGAAGTCTCCACTTTACACTTCCCGACAACCCGTAATATGATTACCACAGCCAGATACAAACACTATAAACACTATTCTACAATTTTCAAGTAGTTTGGGATCCATACTAAAAAAAAAAAACACTGTGAAAGCAATGGAAATTACGAGCGCGTCTGATCGTCGCACTGGCACTATTTCGCTCTTGGTAGTCTGTCATTTATTATTCATAAAACCCCTCACACTTTATATTTCTATTACTATATAACACTTATATATATCTACAGTCTTTATCCATAAGTTTCCTTCAGTAGTATTAGTTTATTGTCACTGTAGGGATTCAATTTCTTTCAGTAAAATACGTAGCATTCACTTTCTCGTCCTGTATACTGGCATTGACAGTGAATGTCACTTTCATCTTCACTCTCATAACTCATAGCATTCAGACATGCTAGAGTGAAACTTTCACTTTCATTACTCCTAGGGTATATACTCGTATTCTTATAATACTACTCATTTACATTTCTATTTACGTTCTCTATTTTATTTACGTTATTTACATTTCTATTTTATTTACACTGTGTTGTGCACTGTCACTTGAAATAACTTATAAAACTATTTTCCATTGTTCACGTATATTTACATTCATTACTTTCACTTGCTGTTTACACATTATTTACACATTATTTACAATTCCACTTGCACTGTTTTACTCAATAGAAAGATCGTAGTCACTCTTTTATCAATTGTCAGCCCTTTACCTCTTTCCACATGAGGTTTAGTAGGGGGTAAAGGTCACAGAGCCATTTGCATGGGGGTGAAAAAAGGCCTTGAAGTCAGCAAGAAGAAACATACGTCCTCTCACTTCGGAAGATGACAGTACACTGATAACGCAGGGCCAGCCAGCCTAGAGGCCTTTTTTAGGAGTTATTCAGAGTTACCAATATTACTTCTTGAAACAGCTAAGTCTAGCACTGATATGATTGGCAGGAAATCTAGACAATACATTATAAATTTGGTAGTTCCAGGTGAATGTAAATATCACTTAGGCTTCTCCCTTCCCTCCTTACATGTATATTTATTACGAAAATAGATTAGAGGCCTACTTAGGAGATATATAATCAGAGCTACCAATGTTAAATCTTGAAACAGCTTTGTGTAGCACTGATATGATTGGCAGGAAATCTAGACAATACATTATAAATTAGGTAGTTCCAGGTGAATGTAAATATCACTTAGGCTTCTCCCTTCCCTCCTTACATGTATATTTATTACGAAAATAGATTATACGGCATATTTCAAGGGGAAAAAACAGCGAAAATTAGCGAACGAGTGCATGTGAGGTGTTGTCAGGTGATAATTAGCCAATTTCAGGTGTATGGCACTCTCACTTACCTGATTTCTTTCTTGTATATATTATTTGGTATAAGAATACGACATAGGGCTTATTTCAATGGATGAAATCAGTGAAAAATTCCAGGGAAGATTTACTTAGCGTAGCATGGCCGGGCAGGCGAGAGGATAGGGTAATGGAGGGGGGGTAGGGAGGGGAGCCAAGAACGGGGAGAAATGGCTAAATTGTCAACAATGGATGGGAGTACAGATGAGATTAGGAGTGCTGACTAGTGTTGGACATTGTCAGTACTGATAGATGATACAAGCCCCCACTTGGAAGCCCGGGTGAATTCAAAATAACACAGAATCACAAAAGCGACGCCCCGCGGTATGATCACTTGCTCCCAAGCGTCATGAAAGTGACGCCCCGCGGTTAAGGGGTTAAAGGGAAAACTGCACGTAAAATGAATATACCATTCCTGGCAAAGTCAATGATTGTCTCTGGCAGACCAGTTCGCTCTTCCAACCTTATTTTCCCATATTTTCCTTCTTCCCGGATCTCTAGGGAATCGGAAAAGACGCATACGAGGTCCAGTTCTGTTTGTACATCCATATGCAGCACAACCAACCATAGTTACAGACAAAAAAGGACCACCAACACAGCACATCATGTCTTATGTAGCACCAAACAACACTCCAACAGTCTGATTTGTCAACATTACCATTCGGCACTTATGACGGTTTTTACGGAGGCAATCAAATACAATAGATGTGTTGAGATTTATATTTAACATAAATCTTCATTTGTTCAAATGAGGACTATAACTTATAATTAAAACGAATCTTGTTAGGCAATTAGTCACATTCCTCAGTAGGTAGCGAGATATACTCTATGACAAATTTGCAGACAGGCTTCTTGACGATGGTCTCATAATGGCATCCATAAAATCCAACCAATCAGCGAGCAGCAGAAAATATTGGCTGTCCAGTCTCTCTTTCTATAGGGTCTCTAGAGCCGACAGGCAGAGGGTGGTACGCCTAGCACCCATCCAGCAAAATCCCACGCACAGGAAATCTGGGAACCAATGGGACACACACACACACACACACACACACACACACACACACATATACAAGTGTGTGAAGGTCACAGCCTTCCCCTTAGATCGGACTATATGAGCTCTCAGCTCCCTTCCGGGAGGGTAAAAGCTGACGATCACGACCATCAGGTGATCGTGACCGACCCGCGGTGAATTACACACACACACACACACATATATATATATATATATATATATATATATATATATATATATATATTTATATATATATATACCAGAATGTCCCATTATTGACGTAGTACCACAGCATTACAATGAAAGGAAGTCGGGGAGAAGTGTCAGCTTTTTCTAAAGTTACCCGTGTAGTTTCTTCGTTTTCTTCCTTGCCAGCATCGCAGAAAATGTTTTAATGGGTACCTAATCAAATTGCAAACTACCGTGGCATTTATTTGAGACTATTTTTCTTACAGTATCCGTGCAAGTCTTGTCACACCCTTCCCTGCTGACCCTCTGCCCCCTCTCTGGACATGCACAACTCCTGTTAGTCATTTATACTCCCTTGTGGCATTATTGCTGACCGTCCATCTTAGTGCCGGTGTCGTATGCACGGAGCGAATTTATGTAGGAAGTTACCGTTCCGCTAAGTGCGCATGCGCCGAGTGCCCTTTTAGTTGCTGTGCTGAAAGTATCTGCATGTTATCTCAAGTACTGTGCCATTTATCAACAACAATTCATGAAATTTATGTCATGGAGATAGTTGGATGTCTTATCGACCTATATGTAACTATAGGTCGATTTATAAATTTATATTAATAAACATAATTATGTATGTCACAGGCGGACAGTGAAATCAGTCATTCCGTGAAGTAAGGTTAGTTTAATTTAGGTTTATTTAGGTTAGGTTGATCTAGGATAAGGTTAGGTTAGGATAGTTTAGGTTTGGTTAGGTTAGATTAATTTTGGCTAAATAGACAAGGGAACAGTAACTTCCTGCATAAAGTCATTCCCGCATATGACACCGGTCCTAGGTTTTCCGAGGCCCTACGTTGGATTTCTTTTGGAGCCCCCCCCCTCCCCACTGTTTATTTACATTTCTTCCCTATCCTATATATTCACCCCTCAAGTTATACTCCTATCCTGAGCAATGTAAAGTAAAAAACTTGCTTTGCATAATCTTTTATTCTTTGAATAAAAATAATATAATGATACCTTATGTGAAACTATAATTTGTAAGTAATTATTATTCAGAGACATAAAAATAGAAATGGTCATTGCCATATAACTCCATAGTGGCAAAAAAAAATACAGCATTATATATTATGTAATATTATGAATTACCACTATTAGAAAAAGAAAAATTTCTAGCTAAAATGCATAATAGTTGCATATTGGTTGTAATAACAATAATGAAACAAAAACATGTAACATCAGTAAAAATACCTTTATAATCGGTAATAATTCTGAAATTTACACCAAAACGCTGTAGACTCCCATAATAAGTAATCATAATTCACAGAAAGTTTGAAGATTCTAATGTTATACTATAAACAGTGATAATGAGTATTATTTTTATTACACAAGAAATTTTAGCAATTAATTTAGACTTTCACACTCCTGCATTTTCTTGAGGCAAAGTCGTCTATTACATCATCATAGTTGTGATGCTTCTTAAGCCCTCTGTTCATGCTAATGACAGCAAGTGAAATGAAAAAGTTACCATTCAGCCAAACGGCACCCTCTATGACTGTCACCCGGGGCGCCCCCCCCCCCGGGTATGCCACTGTATCTGGTTATTAGGGGGTTTAGTCTTTGCGGTAGTATGGCGGACCAATTAACCATAATCAAGGAGGCTTGATTTTGTTGGAAGAGACCGGTGTTTACGCTTGACACCACCACTGACACATGCATCTTTCTTAGAACCCATAGCCAGGGTTAAGTAGAAGTGAAATGAGGTAAGAAGACAAAATACTGGGAACACACCAAGACATGCACTGTAAGTAATCGAATTTATCAGACCGTCACTCAACATTATCTGTGGCCGTCCAGTAATCTATTCTAATTTTCATGAGTCAGGCATCATCGGTGATGTCCTCAACGCCTGTACTGTTGATGTAAATCCTCTGCAATAGGTAAGCCTCTTTTATATTACCTTGAGAACCTATATAAAGGCAATACAGAAATGTATATCCAGTGCTGAGGAGCTTTATCAATGCTATAGGTGTTGAGGACATCACATATGGTGCAAGACTCGGCGAAATGGTGTAGAGCAACAAAATGCAGTCCATAGAACAATTCATAGAAATGTGCTTATTCTTGCAGATAATAACTCCGTAAGACCATTAAAAAAAAAAAAGAATTTTCAGTGATCACCATTACATTAGCCTTTAACCCGCCCCGTCCCGTCGACGTATGGGTATGTTGCAACGATTTGCATTTGCCAGTCCCGGCGACGTACCGGTACGTCGTGCAATTGCAATGTGCATAATTTCGACAATTTTCAAAAGTCACGCTTGATTTGCGGTACGTACCCTCGCATGACCTTCCCCTACCTGCCATCAGGCGGGGACACTCGGCGACCCCACGCGACCCGCACTAGCCCACCACTCGTCCACTCATCTGGTAGCCACGGTCCTGCTCAGACATGGCTAAGAGAGGTCTCTCAGACAGTGAAATTCAAGTCACCCTGGACACCTTTACCAGTGACAGTGATTCCCCACTGGACGACGAGGATATTGACAAGGATTATGTGCAGCCAGAGGAGGAAGAAACCACCAGCAGTGACGAGGAAGTTCCGTCTCCCAGGAAGCGGCAGTACGTGACTTACTGTGCTGCTAGAGAGGGGCAGGAGGTAAAGAAGGCACATGCAATATCCTATCCCTATCCCCAGCGTGATTTGGAACCAGAATTCGAGGACGAGGACAATGATGAGGATGATGACGGAGCCGTGGGACGTGCTGCCACGTGGTATGGACGGGAGGTAATAACACATCGTGGCCCAGAGCGCACACCACATTGTATGAGCAGGTATGGGCCTAGCATTTTGTTTGGGGAATAGGAAGTCAAGTGGAGGGAGTGGGGAGTGAAAGGGAAAGTCCAGGGAGGATTAGGGAAAGTGAGAGTGACGTGAGTGAGTCATTGCTCACCCTACATAGTGTGAGGCGGCGTAGTGGATCACGTGGGCCAGTGCGGGTGCGTTCCTTATCACGTGGGGTTGTGAGGGAGGGGGAAGGTGGGGAGGAACCACTCCAAAGCACGTCTTATGCTCCCCAATATCCCCTAACACGTGGTTGAGCTAGGGTGCGTGAGAGAGCAGGTGGTGTTGTAATGAAGGGGGAAGGTGGGGAGGAACCACTCCCCAGCACGTCTTATGCTCCCCAATATTCCCCTATTTCATCCCCACAGCCCCCTAATGTTCCTCAAGGCCGTAAGGGTAAGGGAAAGGGTAAAGGCAGAGGGAAGAGGAGTGACAGTGGGGAAGCCCTCTGCACTCCTTCTCCCCCACCTCCCCAACCAGGATCTCCCCCCCACCCAGACGAAGGCAGTGATGGGGCTGATGGGGACGAGGGATTTGTGTTGTGGGATTGGGAGGATGGGAGTGATTTTTCTCCCCTCATTCACCCCTTCACTGAGCAGGGGCGATCTGGCTGCATTGCTCCAGGAATTCACCATAATTCCACCAGGTTGGATTTTGTCCACCTGTTTTTCAGTGAGGCATTTGTTGATCAGATTGTATACCAAACAAACCTGTTTGCAAGTGCCCAGCGCCTAGAGAGTGAAAGATTGGGAACAAGGAGTAGGCATTCTATCATCTATGATTACCCTGTCTCCCTTCCAGAAATGTTCTTATTTTTTGCCCTGGTCCTTTTGATGGGTATTATAAGAAAGAATAGAATTCCTGCTTACTGGACTAGGGACCCTGTTATGTTTACCCCAATATTTGGTCAAGTGATGAGCCGTACTCGGTTTCAACAAATTCTAAGTCGCCTCCATTTTTATGATGCTCATGACCCTGCAAATGCAAACAACACTGATAAAATGAGGCGAATTAGGTTGGTCTTTGATCACCTCAGGCAAACCTTTCGTTCCTCATTCTATCCCTATAGAGACCTCGTCATAGACGAGAGTCTCGTGCTGTGGAGAGGCAGTATTTCATTCAGACAGTATATACCCAGCAAAAGGCACCGTTTTGGGTTCAAGATCTTTGTTATGTGCGACTGTAGGACTGGATACGTGCAAGACATAGTCTTGTACACCGGAGCACAGACAGACATAATAGAAGATCGAAGTATTGGACTGTCGGGAGCAGTGGTAAAGACGATAATAGAAGACTATCTTCATCGTGGTCACGTTCTCTACCTCGACAATTGGTACACTTGCCCTCTCCTCGCTCGTTATCTTCACACACATGAAACGGGAGTCTGTGGAACCGTAAAGGTGAACCGGCGTCACATGGCCAAGGTAGGGCGGAAACTTACAAGGAATGAGGTTGTCTTCTTCAAAGCCAACAACATCCTTGCAACAATGTGGAACCACAACAGAGAAGTAAGCCTCTTGTCCACGGTTCACCGCCCCTTGATGCACCGTACTGATTCAGTAGATTACCGTAGCGAGAGCAGGCGTCGAGTTTGGAAACCTGAGTGTGTTATGGATTACAATATAAACATGGGCCTCGTGGACCAGTCAGACTCCATGATATCGACGGTAGAGTGTGCCAGGACCACGATGAAGTGGTATAAAAAACTGTTCTTTCACTTGCTAGATATCACTGCTCTGAATTGCCACCACCTTCACGCCATGACAGCAGGAGTTCAGGAAACATTTGAAGGGTTTGTGAGGGAGCTCACAAGAGAAATATTTGCAAAGTATGCTGTTGAAAGGCCCCAACATCGCACCCGCACTACCCATATTGCCCAAACTCCCCAGAGAATATCCGGCCGCCATTTCCCCACTCCTATCCCTCCCCAGCCAAACAGATCTAGGCCTCAACGCAGGTGTCACGTGTGCAATAATTCCCAGGTGAGACTCACGACACAGAGGAAGGACACCCGCTATGAGTGCGTGGAGTGTGACGTGGGTCTCTGTATTCACCCATGTTTTAGTGAATATCACACGTTGATGCAATTTTAGTATGGTGTGAATGCGAAAGGACGCAGAAATTATGAGGTAAATGCGACAGACAGACGCTCAGTGAAATTATCAGTCATGTTGATCTCCAAATATTAGTATAAAGTGCATACGGGTAGAACATAAGTGAAAACATTGTATGTAAGTATATAAATCTGCCCTAAGTTGAAACTTACATAGCGAGGGTTTTATGATGCGATATTCTGTCGCTCAGTGCAATAAATACGGCCCGTATTTATATAATTATTATTATTGGAAATTCTTATGGGTATAATATAAGTTCAAATTATTGTAAGTGATGATATATATTCTAAGTCAAATATTCATAGCGTGTGTATAGAGATGCGACTTCCTGACGCTCAGTTGAATGAATAAGGCACGTATTAGTCAAAATAAAAGTCAGCAAGTGATAAAGTGAATAATTAGTATATAAGTGTGTGAGTGAATTAGTATATAAGTGTGTGAGTATTACTGTATGTTTGTCGAAACATTCCTTGCGAGGGTATTTTCAGGCGATATTCTCACGCTCACTTGAATAAATAATGGCAGTAAGTATGTACAGTGCATTATAGGGGTGTAAACGTGTGTAATGTAAGTGGGAAATTATAAGTGGAGTGAATAAATAAAGTAGATGATGAAACACGAGTGTTTGAGATCGTGGTTGCTACGTGAATAGGCGCTAGCATATCGCTAAATGCCCTTGTAATGAATGAAAATAATTGAAAACCTTTACAGTGGTGGAGGAAAGGTTCTATGTAAAGGGGAAAATAATTGGAAAGTGATAAAACAATTTGGTATGTTGAAATACGAGTCATAGCGAGTGCGCTTACGAAGCTGATGTGCGCTATACTTATGCTGCATGTCATCATAAGGAATGAAAACATCTGAAAACACTTACAAACAGTTGTAATTGGTAAATTGTCATTGAAACAGAAGTATACAAGTAGAAAAAATGATAGGTTGACTCATACCAGACACTTAGCATATAGCATGTTATGACTCGGACCAAACTCGCTATGCCCGCGCGATGGTACAATGCTTATTTTTCATATATATGTGTCTGAAATCCATTATATTGTTACTGTTATTGTTTATTAGTTCAAATTCAATAAATATAGAGGTGTTGTGTGTTGTTTCTCCCATTATTCCTTACCATAGAAAACGTAAATGCATATCCAGCCCATTAGAGAACACCATACCTGCTGGGGGGAACCGCACCTGTACGGACCACTTATAGACCGCGGGAACCACTTTCTTTGTGATTTTCCTTCG
This sequence comes from Coenobita brevimanus, assembly GCF_032717465.1. Taxonomy (NCBI): domain Eukaryota; kingdom Metazoa; phylum Arthropoda; class Malacostraca; order Decapoda; family Coenobitidae; genus Coenobita; species Coenobita brevimanus. The sequence continues at coordinate 20,728,007 of NC_136997.1, read as the reverse complement.
TTTCTCGACCTAAACGGAAGTTTTAGCAAAAAAAAAATTTTTCCAAAAAGGCTCGGGACTGGGGGATGTCGGAGGTGCGGAAAACCTCGGGACGTGACGGGTTAAGATCCTCATCTGTCAAACTGTGGGACAACTGTGCATTATTAGCTCTGCGTGCACGCATATCTTTAGAGTGAGTAACTGACAAATGACCCTCGTGAATTTTTTAGGCATTCTGATGAAAGAAGACCTCCATTTACAATTTTGTTTTTTAGCCTGTTTCTTAGCTTGGTTTTGAAAAGATTAACTTTGGTGAATACTCTTTCACATTCAGCATTAGAATGTGTGGCCACAAAATTTACTGCCATGCTAGCTTTCAACCCAAAATTATCGTACAATCCATACAATAATAGAAAATGGTATTGTACATAGTTCCAAAGGCAATGTTATCGTAAGCATACGATAATTATCTTACGTATGGCAACACTGTCAGCGACTCGGCTGATCTGCAGTGAAGTACTCAGTATTGCCATCAGAATTTAATGTAAATCCAACTAAACAAATTTCTAATTACCACTATTTTTTGTTATTCTAAAAGACTAACATAACTTTTGCCTGCAATTATTCAGTTATTATTTATACAACGTTCATGCACGTGGAACCAGTTAATCAATATAAGCACCATTCTCGACGTACTTTTATTTTTTTTAATATCTATTTATTTATTTATTTTTAATACACATCCTGATGACGGGAGGCCCCACCAGTAATCGGAAGCCCTATGCACTGAGCGTAGTGAGCGTATAGGAAGGACCGGCCGTGGTCCATCTATCCTTCCTATCTCCTTTACTGAAATACTAGCTCGCCTCTCATCCTTGCCCGTTCCTACCCTACCCATCCTATCCATGTTTATACAGTCCTCTGTAATGGACAGGAAGGGGCTGTTTATCTTGTTTATAATTATTCAGTTTCTCCCATATTCACTTAGGAAGAGGTGTTAGGGAACTTCTGGAACCGACGAAAACACCCTCCATACTCCCATACGGTGCTCTCTGTCTGTCTGTCTGTCTGTCTGTCTGTCTCTCTCTCTCTCTCTCTCTCTCTCTCTCTCTCTCTCACCTTACAGAACATCTTTGCTCTCGTTTTCTTTTTACACAAGGAAACATTATTGTTATGCTAGGTGTTTTTAGGGTGCCTTCCCGTCCTAACAATGCCTGGCTTAGTATTGGGTTCTTTTCAAGACCGGGGCTACACCACAAATATAGGAGGAACCGGGCATAAAAACTCAAGGCAACAACCTACACATATATTCACAGATCTTACGCAAGGGCAATAGGATGTCTCACAATATTTCTGACTCATCAATTCATGGGCTACTGAATGGGGCAAGGGTATCTCGCAGGATACGTGATAGACACAGTTCACAATTCAGGGTGGTACAGTTCACAGAATGAATTTTGGTGCCTTGGAATTAAAATTTTTATACAGTCTCTAGAGTTGTGGCAGTGGGTCACATGAGAGTCTTTATGGCCACCATTGTCACTATCACTGAGGGGTGCACTGGCTTGATCTTGATGCTGGGAAAAAAGGAGGGGAGGGGAGAAGTTAGGTTGACACAGGTGCAAGGGGGAGAGAGGGGGGGGGCATGCTGAACAATAGCGATCTCTACTTTTGACACGGGAGCCTTACTTCTATAGCACTGCACTTCAAGTCACTTTCTAGCCACGGTCACCTCATGAATTCACTTTTGGAACTTTCCTATATGTCAATGCACTGAACCACACACTGACTCAAATATTGTCCAGGTAGGTCGGTGTCGTCCCCCATGGGCGTGATGAATGGCCCCGGGTGCTAGGGGCAGAGGTCTGGCAGGTGGAGTAGGGGCCAAACAACTTCTTCAGATGCCTCCGGAGCCGTCGGGTTTAAGATCCACGTCGCCTCGGCCGGGAGTGGGATAGGATTCGCCCCAGGGAGGTGGGGACACCATCAGGGACCTGGGGGCTGTAGTCCATCTCTGGGTTCTCCGCAATCAGGAGGGGACTGCGGTGTCATTCTGAGGAAGGGTCCATCAGGGGCAGGTCCTCCTCAGTGGCCGGCTGCAGGGAGAAGAGCCCTGGGGATAGTACAGGGCCCTGCCACCAGGCTGCTAGCGGAGGACTTCATGGCTGGGGACTGGTATTACTGCAGGTGGATGCAGGAGGGCAACGTGCGGGCATAGAGCAGCTGGAGGCCGTCTCTCATTCGCAGGCATGGCAGGAGGCCATCACCTGTGTCGAGTCCTCAGGACCGCCACCGACACTGCGGGTAGTCCAGGTGGAGCGGCTGGAGGCCGTCTCAGAAGGGGAGCGGATGGAGGCTGTGTCTAAAGTGGAGCAGCTTGAGCCTGTCTCTTTAGTGGAGCAGCTTGAGCTCATCTCTATGGGGGAGCGGCTTGAGGCCATCTCCAAGGGGCTGTATAGAGCATAAGGTTCAGCTCCACCCCGATCCTGATGCAGACCGGGTTGGCAAGAGGGTAGTGCGCCCGGGCTGAGGTGTACAGGTCGGGCCAGTTCTGGGAAGTAGGGGTGCGCGGCTACCAGGTATTTGAATCCATATAGCATAGACAGCCTGTGTGCTCCGTGTAACCCTCCATTGTCGCCTCCTGGTGGTGTCGCGTTGCTGCTTGATGTTATCATTTCACCACCGTCGTTGTGGGAAAAGTCACGTCCCTGTGCCCGGAGGTAGTATGTGTGGGTGGTGTTGGTGCTGTGTGCCGGCACCAGGTGATGCAGGACAGCAGTCCAGTGGTCGGTCATCTTGTCTGGGTTTTGGTGTGGGGCATAAGTGAGGAAGAGGGTGGATGGTTGGGTGGCCGCCTGTAGGAGGAGGAGTAGGTGGTTGTGCCCGCAGATGTGGTGTTTCGCCCCAAAGGCTGGGGCCCAGGTAGCGCGCCTGATCCTCATGGCTCGGTGGTATGGTTGTCGTGAGGGCCTCGGCTGAAAACTTGTGAGGGCGGAGGCGGTGGTGTTTTTATGCCAGGGCGTTGCGCGTCAGGTTACCCTGGGGATAGAGATGAGAGAGGGCTGAACCTAGTGTATCATGAAGGTGATACGTGTTGTGTTAAGGGTGAGAGAGCTGGGAGGGAAGGGTGGAGGGGTGGGGGATGGGGTGGCAGTGTATCTTGCGGGAGGGCGTGAAATGCAGCCGGAACGGGTGACAGTGGTTTTGAGGGTTGGAGTGTGTGGTGATGTGAGTGGGTGGTGATGTGAGTGTGTGGCCTCATGTTGTTGCAGCTGTGTTTGAGGTAGCATGTGGGATGGTAGTGTTAATGTGTTGGCGGTGTTCTGGTGGGTGTGTGGTCGTGGTCGGGGGCAGTGAGTGGGCGGCTGAAGGCGTCTGGGTGTGGGGTGGTGTGGGCATGGACAGGGCAGGCTGTGGGTGGGGGGTGGGCAGGGTGGGGGGAGAGGATGGGGGTGGTGGGGTGGGCGGTTTTTGCGGCATTGATGAAGGCAGTGGTGAGACGTGATGCTGCATGACAGGGGGTGGCATTGATGATGGCAGGGAGGGAGAGGAGGGGAGGGAGGAGGTGGGAGTGACGTAACAATTGTAGGAATCTGGAGGGGGGTCTTGGGTGGTGGAGGAAGGTGAGGTGGCATTAGGGTGAGTGGAGTCGGTGGAGGAAAGGGTGGGGGCATGGAAAGGGTGGACATGGTGGTTTCTGTATGTGCAGGGGGTGTTGTGATAGTCTATAGTCATTTGATAGGGGTTTGGAACGTGGGTGACTTTGTAGGGGCCCATGAAGCGTGGGGCGAGTTTGTGTGGGATGGGCAGCTTTGCCACCATCATGGTGTGGCCTGGCTTGTAGGAGTTGGAGGGCGCATCATCTGGCTGTAGGTCTAGGCTATTTTGTGGATGGTGGAGTCGCCTCTTGAGATGGTGGAGGGGATTGGACGCAGGAGGAGTAGAGGGTGGTTGGAGGTGTCAGCGTAGGCGAAGGAGACGTGGCGCTTCCCAAAGACACGTTCGTGTTGGGAAATGTTATCTTCCCTGGGGCAGGAGTTCATTCCCCATTGGATGATCTTAACATAGGCTAGCCAGTCTTCATTCTTTGTCTCCATTATTCGGGCCCAGATGTGATTCCTCAGGGTGAGGTGGCTCCTTTCACATATCCCGTTGCCCTGTGGCCAATACGGGGAGAAGTGAGATATACGGTAACCGAATAGGTTGGCTAGCTCCTCCCAGATGGCGCCAGTGAATTCGGGGGCGTTATCCGAGTGCAGGGGCTACAGAATTCCAAAATAGGGGAAGACATGGCAGACCAGGGCCTCTGCTATGGCGACAGCATTGTATTCTTTGGCTGGGCACGCTATAAGAAACCTGGAGTAGATGTCCACAAAGGTGATAATGTACCAATAGCCCACCTTGGGTGGTAGGGGCTCCACCACATTCTTAAACAGCAACTGCCAGGGTTTCTGGGCAGTGATGCTTCCCGAAGGCCGGATGTGTGGGTGATGTCCTTGCCCAGGGTACATACTCAGCAGGATTGGGCAGTCTGCTTGGCTAGCTGGGAGCGGCTGGGGGTCCAAAAGATATCGTTGAATATCTGAAGGAGCCTTTTTGTCCCGAGGTGGATCCATTCCTGGAATGATGTCTCATGGCATCCAGGGCAGTGTCAGGGGCAAGGGCGATGTGCCTGGAAGGAGTGAAAAGGTGGTCACCCTGTTGTTGCAGTTTGATGAACAAATGGGATGGGATCCATGGTGGCTGGTCATTACTACGCCATCGTGTGATGAGGTCTGATCCAGGCTGGAGTGCATGGATGGGGAGGCAGGAGAGGGCGTCGGCATTAGTGTGGAGTTTGCAAGGGCAATAGATCTCATAGCTGAACTCTTCCAGGGTTTCTTTCCATCTAGTGAGGTGGGCGTTATTGGTGTCTGATTTGCAGAGCCATTGGAGCGAATAGTGATCAGTGATGATGGTGATGCGGGTTCCGCAGAGGTAAGCCCGGAAGTGCTCCAAGGACCAGATGATGCCCAGGCACTCCCTTTTGGTGGCAGTGTAATTCTGCTCCGCCTGATTTAGGGTGCGACTGGTGCAGGCGACGATGTGTTCCTGCCCTTCCTGCACTTGGGTGAGGACAGTGCCAATGGCTACCAGGGAGACGTCTGTGTACAGCCGGAAGGTTAGGGTATAGTCAGGGAAGGTGACAATCGTGGTGGTGGTGAGTCTGCGCTTCAATGCCTGAAACGCTTCCTGTCGTTCAGTGATCCAATTGAAGGCTTCCCCCTTTTGAGTCAATTTGTGGAGAGACTTGGGGATATCAGCAAATCCCCTCACGAATCGACAGTAATAAGAAGCAAGGCCTAGGAAGGCCCAAGCTTTGTGGACGTCCCAGGGTGGGGGGATGTAGGCAATAATGCACAACTTGACCAGGTCAGGTGCAATCCCATCTTTTGAGATCACTTGCCCAAGGAATGAGACAGTCGGGGCTGCCAGGATGCATTTGGAGGGCCGGAGCTTCAGGCCAGCCTGCCGGATCAGCAGGAATACTCTTCTGAGGCGATGGAGGTGATCGGCCCATGTCTTGCTAAAGATAATAACATCGTCTAGATATGCCAGATAAATCTCCCAGGTCAGGCCGCTGAGGACGGACTCCATCAATTGGGAGAACATTGCTGGGGCATTGCAGAGGCTGAAAGGCAGGACACCGAATTCATTGTGCTTCCCATTGCCAGTGGAAAATGACATCATCTCCCTGTCCTTGCATTGCACGAGGACTTGCCAGTATCCCGATTGGAGGTCTATTGTTGAGAACCAGGAGGCGCCATACAGGGAGTTGAGGGAGTCATCTATCCTGGGAAGGGGGGTTGCATCTTTGATGGTCACGTCGTTGAGGCAGCGGTAGTCAATGCAAAAGTGCATGGTACCATCTTTCTTTTGGGCGAGGACGATGGGGAAGGACCAAGAGCTGGTGGAGGATGAGATCATGCCAGCATCGAGCATTTCCTGGACCTGCCAGTATTCCTCTGCCCCCTGTTTAGGGTTTTTCCATCTGGAAGGTTGGTGAATTGGTGCTCCTGTGGTGTGTATTTGGTGAGTCAGGTATGTGGTGTTGCTGATGTCGGAGGGGCCTGACGCAAAGAGGTCCTAAAGTCCAGGAGGAGGTTGCGAAGGGTGTCAGCTTGGTGGGTTGAAAGGTGATCGGGTATGGGGGGCTAGAGGGCAGGGGCAGAGGGGGGGGTGCGGTGGGGCATGGCTCTGCTTCCTCCATCTCTCCCACAACTACTCCCTTTGGTAGCTTGAGTGGGGTCATGGAGATGTTAACAATTCTCACTGCCACGATGTGCGGGGATAGGAAGGTGGGGGGTAGGAGACAGGCCAAGAGTGTTCCTGGCGACAGTCCGGGGGAGAAGAGGACGGATGTTTCAGTGGGCCTTTTCAGGGGAAGCCAAGCTTCATGATGCAGGGGAATTGTCGTGGTGGAGGCGATAGTAGTGGGAAAGGTGGGGATAGGGAAGGGGTCAGGGGGGCTGGCATGGGTGGGGACAGGGGATGACAAGGGGGGGTGGGGATGGGGTGTGGGTGCTGGGGGCATGGGGGCAGGTGCATACTGCTTTCGAGGCTTGGGGGACAGGGGCTGGAGTCTTGCTGAACTGAAGCTTCCGCTTGTGGCAGTCTGTTGTGGTACATAATTTTTGCAGGAGGTCCAGCCCCAGGTATCCATCACAGTTGTGGCAGATGGAGTCAAATATAATAAATTTGTGTTGAGTGTGCCGGTAAGTGTTGGCACATAGGGCCGGTGATTTCCCACGGATAGGCAGAGGGCCAACCCCCATGTCTATGAGTTGAGCAGACGTGGGAAATAGTGGGTGGAAGGCCGACTTGTGATGGGAGTAGAAATGGCTGTAGAGGCAGGATCTGGCTGCTCCCATGTCAACCAGCAGACTCGTTTTTACCCCATTCAGTCTCATTTTGTCATACTCTGGGGGGTGGTATTTGTAAGAGGCAGCCCCCACCACCATGGGGAGGTGTGGGGGCGGTCCTAAATATCCAGCTGTTGGGGTGTGTTCTCCTCCTCTGGCCCCAATTCCTCTAAGCTGGTGTTTCTCATGGGTAGGGTGTCATCCCCAGGGGCCTTGTCTCCCAGGGAGGATACTTTGCATCGTCGTGGGGTTTTCATTTTCCGCTGGGCCACCCTGAGCTGCTCCCATATGTCATGGAGCGGGCATTGGCGGCTACATGCAGAAAACTCCCAGGGATTGATTGATATGAGGTTCTGGTCCTCTCTCTGGCTGGGGTGTTTACTCGGAGGATAGGCCCTGGATGGGTGGGGACCAGCGTGGGGCTGATGTGGGTTGGTGAGGATTGGGATTTGTCGTGCGGTGCTGTTTTGTTGGTTGGGAACTTGCTAACTGTGTTTATTTGTTGGGAGATGGAGCGGGAGGTTAACAGTCGTCATATCAGCTGGACGACCCTGTCTAGGTCTCCTATTGGGTCATGAATTGTGAAGTGCTCCTTGACCATGTTGGGGAGGACTCTAATCAGGCTATTGAAAGTATGTTGTTCCCGGGTCTGTGCATTTGCTTCTGGGAATGCAGCGATGATGAGCCACCTTGCCTGGATCAGTGTATCATCCAGGTTCCCGTCGTATGTTAAGTTATCCAGGTGTGACAATGCCACGACTTTTCTGAGGGAAGGTGTGACTGTTTCTGTCACTCTTCTCATGAAGTGTACCCAGGATAGGTCGGGGAAGATTTTGGGGGCAATACTAGCTGCTGCCTTGCCCAGCAGTGGTAACATCACATCAATTTTTTGTTTATCATCCTCGAACCCGATATCACGGAGCGGTTTGATGATCAGTAAAAATGTATGGATATCATATTGCTCTTGCTCGAATTTGGGTAGCTGAACGTGTGGAGTGGTCGCCATTTTGGTATTTTCCCTGTTTTTGTTCCTCCTTTAATCTAACTCAGCCCGGGTTGAGAACCACCGCTGTCCACCAGTGTTTGGCCAGGTGTTTTTAGGGTGGCCTCCTGTCCTAAGAATGCCTGGTGTAGTACTGGGTTCTTTTCAAGACTGGGGCTACACCACAAATATAGGAGGAACCGGGCATAAAAACTCAAGGCAACAACCTACACGTATATTCACAGATCTTACGTAAGGGCAATAGGATGTCTCACAATATTTCTGACTCATCAGTTCTTGGGCTGCTGATTGGGGCATGTGTATCTTGCAGGATACATGATAGACACAGTTCACAATTCAGTTCACATTATGAATCTTGGTGCCTCGGGATAGTAATTTTTGTACAGTCTCTAGATTGGTGGCTCCGGGTCACATGAGAGTCCTTTTGGTCACCATTGCCACTATCACTGAGGGGTGCAATGGCTTGATCTTGTTGCTGGGAAAAAGAGGGGGAGGGAAGAATTTAGGTTGACACAGGTGCAAGGGGGAGAGAGGGGGGAGGGATGCTGAGCAATGGCAATCACTACTTTTGACACTTTAAGACACTTTCTAGCATGGTCACCTCATGAATCCACTTTTGGCACTTTCCTATATGTCAGTGCACTGAACTACACACTGAGTCACTCATTGTCCAGGTAGGTCGGTGTTGTCCCCCATGGGCATGATGAACGGCCCCGGGTGCTGGGGGCTGGGGGCAGAGATCTGGCTGGCAGAGTAGAGGCCAAACAACTTCTTCACACGCCTCCGGAGCCGTCGGGTTGGAGATCCACGTCGCCTCGGCTGTGGGTGGGGTAGGCCTCGCTCCTGGGAGCTGGGGACGCCATCAGGGACCTGGGGGCTGTGGTCCGCTTCTGGGTGCTCCCCCATCAGATGGGGACTGCAGCATTGTTCTGAGGAAGGGTCCATCAGGGGCAGGTCCTTCTCAGGGGCCAGCTGCAGGGATAACAGCCCCAGGGATAGTACAGGGCCCTGCCACCAGTCTGCTAGTGGTGGACTCCCTGGCTAGGGACTGGTACTACTGCAGGTGGATGTGGGAGGGTGACGTGCAGGCGTAGAGCAGCTGGAGGCTTTCTCTCGACCAGGGGTGCGGCAGGAGGTTGTCGCCTGTGTCGTGTCTTCAGGGCCGGCACTGACACTGCGGGTAGTCCAGGTGGAGCAGCTGGAGACCGTGTCAGAAGTGGAGCGGCTGGAGGCCATCTCTTTAATGGAGCGGCTTGTGGCCGTGTCTAAAGTGGAGCGGCTTGAGTCCATCTCCAATTAGCTGTATCGAGTGTAAGGTTCAGCTCCACCCCGATCCTGATGCAGGCTGGGCTGGTGAGAGGGTAGTGCGCCCAGGCTGAGGTGTATGGATCGGGCCGGTTCCGGGAAGTAGGGGTGTGCGGCTACCCGGGACTTGCGCCCATAAAGCACGGACACCCCGTACACTCCATCTAATCCTCTGTTGTCGCCTCCTGGGGGTGTTGTGTTGCTGCTAGATGTTATAATTTCAATTATTATTATTATTCTTTTTATTTTTGTAATTTCCACACTAGGAATATATATACAGGAAAATTCTTAATTATTATTTCCATCACGTAATCACATTTAATAAACATATCTTGAGAGGCTGGCCTGTTTTCTGGTCGGTTGCTCCCTATCACCTTTTCCTAAGTGATGTATTTTGCTTATTACACTTTACTGTCCCTGTCCTTCCAATAACGCCATACCCTGCATCAATAACGTACAGGAGGAGATTAACTGAAAGCCAAAAGTGAAATGCGAAGGAAGAGCTGCTAGGGAGCTCTTAACGGACGAGAGTACGATCTTTATCTCAGAATAAATCGCTAAGGAAGAGATGTTAGGGAGCTCTTACCGGAAGAAAATACAGGCCTTCAGCTGAGAATACGTGGAAGCTGATCTTTATAAGATAGTCATAAGGATTTCTTTTTCAAGGATACAAAACAAACACTATAACCTTATCCTTGCATTTATTTCTCTTGAATAATTATAATCTCTTTAATAATCATAATCTATTTAATAATTACCGGTATGACATCTTTAAGGATTATAATCTCTTTAATAATTACCGGTATGATCTCTTTAACAATTATAATCTCTTTAATAATCATAATCTCTTAAGCAATCACCGGTATGATCTCTTTAATAATTATAATATATCAGTAACATGTTAATGAAAACCAAATGGATTTTTTTTTTATACCATAGACAAGAGTAAAATTGAAGCCTTACTTGCTCTTGTCTTCATTTAAATGTAGTTGGTCTTAGAGCTCGCCAACCATTCACTCGATGTATTGCAACCTTGAGATTCTACAGTAAGCTACAGGTCAAATGGTTATGCTGGGTGGTAACCATGTAACCAAATAACAATAGGCACATTTTTGTTGTCTGGACTAGCGTATACTACTGCCACCACTACTACTACCACCACCACCACCACCACAAGAAGAAGAACAACAACAACAACAACTACTACTACTACTACTACTACTACTACTACTACTCCTACCACTACCATTAATGTTAGTACCACCTCCACCACTACTACCACTACTACTACTGTTACTACCACCACCACCACCACCACCACCACCACCACTACTACTACTACTACTACTACTACTACGTCCCTTCGGTACAAGAGAGATATTCATATTTAATACACTGGTCTATTGGTAGCAGAAATAAAAAAAAAAAATCATCAAACAGGATGACTTAAGACATTTTCTATAGCACATTCATTTTAACCTGGCAAAGCTTCCTAACCCCTCTCAGATTAGATGGCCAAGGTCCGTATTCCCGTCGGTTAAGGAAGCCCCCAAACACTTCTTCCTGGGTAATTTATTTTGCATATTATACCTTCCTGTCCTCTCCTTTGTTACTTAATTCATTGTAATATCACCGTGCTATGCGTAAATAATGTAAAGAAGGATATTAACAAGCCATATCCAAAAATAAATAGCCCAGAAACAGTTGTTAGGGAGCTTCCTTACCAGACGAAAATATTCTGGGATTATTATTTATCACTAGATGTATATATTTATTTATTTATTTATTTATTCATTAACAGTAGTAGTAATAGTAGTAGTAGTAGTAGTAGTAGTAGTATTGATTTACGTAGTTTATCGTTGTTCACCGCTGCTGCTAATATGGATGAACGTAGCCGAGGGTTTGATTAGATTTAGAGATTGTAGGTGTATCGTAGATTAATGGCTTCCCCTCTATCACCAGTGGAGTGTAACGTGGGCCATTGCTGGTAAAATGGTGCATCATCGAGCAGAGTGAATAGGTAGGTCTCTCTCTTTCTCACCTTCCCCCTCTGTGTATCATAAGCGAGGTGAGTTACATACTCTTGGGTTACAGAGTTTATTGTACACAGTTATATCGAAATGTGATTGACAGCGTAACATAGCGTGATAGCAAACCTCCTAGCTGACCCTATCTCCTGCCTTCTACCCTCGATCATAGTCTGGCTGTCTATCCCTATGCCCTCTGAAATCTGAGAATATATACGGCTGGGTGGGGATGTAGTGTCTGGTAGATTTCCAAGGTTAGGTACCATGACGTCAGGTAACTGGCTTAGTCTGGTTAACCTGAATGTATAATGAAATTCTTGTATCGTGTGGACTACAAAGAGATAGTTTGAGATACATCAGGTGTTAAGAATTTCTTGATGGTCTGGGACAACAAGACTGTGGATATACATCATGTGGATTGACATTCCTAGTGAGAAGCTGTGTATGTCTCCAGCAGACACTACATACTGCACATTGTGATATGAGATTTATACTAGTGCCTATAAAGCCTACAGAATTAATAGTAGTAGTGGTAGTATTAGTAGTAGCAGTAGTAGTAGTAGTAATAATAATAATAATAATTGTTGTAGTAGTAGTAATAGTAATAACAATAATAATGATAATAATAATAATAATAATAATAATAATAATAATAATAATAATAGTAGTAGTAGTAGCAGTAGTAGTAGTAGTGGCAGTAGTAGTTGAAATACTC